>NC_086119.1:4396535-4697035 GCF_963921235.1 Mobula hypostoma | reverse complement strand
CGGTGTTGCCACTAGGATCTTTAAAGCCAGTGACACTAGAAGCAAGAAGTCTTTGGCTTTACAGGAATTTCTGTACAGGTCTGGGGAAGGTGAGTAATGCTTTTCCAAAGATGGAAGTAACGTACTCTACAAACAGTTCATTGGTGTGACACTGGGAAGGGCAGTGTTGTGGACAGTTGTTCAAAACCTGAGTCATTTACATGTTTTCTCCCCTGTAGTCTGTGGATTCAATATCTAATGGCAACATTACCAAGGGGTCTATGGCTGTTCTGATATCTGAGAAGCTTTGACGTGTGTATTTGAATTTTATCAGCTTTGTGCTAATTCCAAATGAACACAAGTATTTCTTTTCTCTGCCCTCAGTGTGGAAAAGGTGCCTCCACTGGGAGGGCTTAATTTAATAATGTGTTAGCTGGATATGCCCACTGTGGAGTAGACTGCTGCTGTGTTCCTTAAAAACAAAAACTGAAGACAAATATAAGCTGCTTTTTATATGTGCTACGGGTAAACCTGAGCCTTCTGCCGTAGAGGTCCAGTTAATAAAAGTACTGACTGAAACACTGCACTGTAAACGACAGCGAAATGAGGGGCGAGAGCTTGTTTTAGGAGTAAGGACTGCAACATTTGCACAGGTAGATGGTAGATGCATTTTATATACAATCTGAATTTAAAACCCTGTAACAGAGTGTGTCTGTTCAGAAAAATCCTACCCAATGGAACCTGTCCTCACGTAAGAACTTATGCCCCAGCTTTCATAAGTGTAGAGTGATTATAAAAAATTCCATTTGCATTTCATCTCATTTTATTAAATATTTGTTCTAACATGCTTTAGCAGGAGTTAAAGAGAAATTTCATTCCAGGTTGGGAAGAATATCTCAGCAACACAATGTTAATAGAACATAGAGTAGTACAGCACAGTACAGGCCCTTCGGTCCACAATGTTGTGCCGACCCTTAAACCCTGCCTCCCACATAACCCCCCACCTTAAATTCCTCCCTATACCTGTCTAGTAGTCTCTTAAATTTCACTAGTGTATCTGCCTCCACCACTGACTCAGGCAGTGCATTCCATGCACTAACCACTCTCTGAGTAAAAAACTTTCCTCTAAAATCCCCCTTGAACTTCCCACCCCTTACCTTAAAGCCATGTCCTCTTGTATTGAGCAGTGGTGCCCTGGGGAAGAGGCGCTGGCTATCCACGCTATCTCTTCCTCTTATTATCTTGCATACCTCTATCATGTCTCCTCTCATCCTCCTTCTCTCCAAAGAGTAAAGCCCTAGCTCCCTTAATCTCTGATCATAATGCATACTCTCTAAACCAGGCAGCATCCTGGTAAATCTCCTCTGTACCCTTTCCAATGCCTGACATCATGCAGTTTTTCAGATGTGTGTGCAGGGTATTTCTTATACTTTTAGAACACAGAACAGTACAGCACAGGATCAGGACCTTTGACCCACAATGTTGTGCCAAACTAATTAAATTAGTATTCATTGTCCAACTAAACTTCTGCCTACACAGCATCCATATCCTTCCATTTTCCTCACATCCATGTGCCTATCAAAACATCTGTTAAAAGTCCCTAGTGTATCGGCCTCTACCAGCACCCACCTCTCTGTGTGTTTAAAAAAAAAACAACTTGCCCCCTTTCACCTTAAAAGCATGCCCTCTAATATCAGACATTTCAATCCTGAGTAAAAGATATAGTCTGTTTACTCTACGCCTTTCATAATCTTATAAACTTCTATCAGATCTCCCTTCAGCTTCCGTTTCTCCATAGAAAACAACCCAGGTTTGTCTGGCCTGTGTAACCTTTTGTTAACTCTGTGTCCTTGAGACACAACTCGCCAGCAACCCCTTTCACAGTCCCTCCTGCACATTAGCATCACCCTAACATGGCATGGACTTTTCTTTAAGCTGACCTACTATTCCATCATTTTCATTTGGTGCTTTGCCTGTGGCTATATTGCAAACAAATTGCGTTCCTCGGATTCTGTGTTCAACCTGGTTCTGGATTGCCGGGATATCCAATTTATTTGTTATTCAACTAAGCTGAAACTGTGCAGCTGTTCCTGTTGGGCTTGAAGAGATTCTCACTTCCACTTCTACCACCTAGAGTCATAGAACACTACAAAAGCAGGCCATTTGGCCCATCTAGTCCATGCTGAACTATTAATGTAGTCCCAATGACCTGCACCTGGACCATGGCAGTCCATACTTCTGCAATCCAAACTTCTCTTAAATGTTGAAGTCAAACCCACGTCCACTACTTGTGTTGGCAGCTTGTTCCACACTCGCACCGCTCTCTGAGTGAAAAAGTTTCTCCTCAGGCTCCCCTTAAACATTTCACCTTTCACCCTTAACCCATGACCTCACCTAACCTCAGTGGAAAATGCTTGCTTGCACTTACCCTATATATCCCTCATAATTTTGTATATCTCCATCAAATCTCCTCTCATTCCCCTACACTCCAGGGAATAAAATCCTAACCTGTTCAACCAGTAGAATACTGACTCCAGAGTTGTTTCACATAAGACGTGATGTATTAGTTCCTGCACGCCCCAGTATGCCCTGTACATATTTTTGAATTTCAATTTCACACACTCTCCCGCTCATCCCTGTAGTGAATGTACAGTAAGCCACACTCATGGGCTCGGTCCGTTTCTGGGTTTTTCTTTCTTTTTCCTGTCTCTTCATTTCATCTATCTCTTTTCCTGTCTGTGCCTCTTTGAGCTCCCCTGATTACACGCTAATTTGCAATACCCCTAAGTCATGCTGGACCGAGAAAATTGGCAATCTGCTTGGAGGTCAAATTGCCCACTGAAGGTTGAATTTGATCTCTTGAGTGCCCTGTATCACAAAATTAACACTAATGCTGAGATCAGAACCAGTATTACCCTTGCCTTGCTATATTGTAAGGAAGCAAGTGAACTTATAAAAATCTTTTATCTTTTTTAGTTTTAAGGGCCAGAGTAAAGCAATTGGAAAATGTCCCCTTCAGATAATCATCCCATGTCCTGGTCAGTTTTAGTACATGACTACCTGTTCGGTATTAATAATTTATGACCTTTGTTAATTACAAAAAATCAAAGAGGGTTGAAAACCTCAATGTTACTTTCACGCAGGGAAAAGCTGAACACTTGTGATTTGTGTCTAACTATGGTTTTGGAGATGGTAGTCTGAAGATGAGCAGTCCTTGCTACTGGTGTATGTATCCAGTGCAGTACGAAAACTATGTACACTGTTGTAGGTCTATGTTTTGATGAAGAATAATTAAAAAAATTTGCACATCTGAATTGTGAGTTTTGATACAGTGATGTTCTCTTTAAAATTGCTAAGCAGGACTGACTGACTGTGTTATAAATCTGGACCCCAGCAAGAGAAAGACATGGGTTGAGCATAAGCACTGTCCATACACTGTTAGTGCTTAAAGGAGATACTTCCATTTCTATACTCAGTGGCATGCAGACAAGGTCAAGTTGTTCAGAATGGGGAAGAACAGTGATCTAAGTGAATGACTGTGGAATGATTGTTGGTTCCAGATGGGGTGGTTTGAGTATCTCAGAAACTGCTGATTTCCTGGGATTTTCACACACAACAGTCTGTAGAGTTTATAGAGAATGGTGTGAAAACAAAAAAAATCCAGTGAGCGGAAATGCCTTGTTAATGAGAGAGGTCAGAGGAGAATGGCCAGAGTGGTGCAACGTGACAATAATTCAAATAACCACACATTACAGCAGTGGTGTGCAGAAGAGCATATCTGAAAGCACATCACTTCAAACCTTGAAATGGATGGGTTAAAACAGCAGAAGACCACGCCAGGTTCCATTCCTGTGCCAAATAAAGTGGCCACTGGGTGCGTATCTAACGATCCAAGTTCAGGAAGCCAGCATTGGGATGGAGATGAGTTATAATAAAAGTAAGAAATAATAATTTATAGAAATGGTGAACAGAGCCCCTAAAAGTACTGTCACAATAGCGTGAAGGATAAAAGTAGAAATGATGGGAGTTGAGATGACAGTGGTAAATCTAAATTGTAAAAAACAGATGAGCAAAGGTAGCTTTTGAAAAACAGCCCACGATGTTGTGCGGATCTTTTAACCTACTCCCAGATCAATCTTACACCTCTCTCCCACATAGCCCTCTATTTTACTTTATTTACAAGTCTTCCTAGCATCTTGTAGATGTCCCCAATGTATCTGTCTCTACACCCACCACCTCTAGCAGCACGTTCCACGCACCCATCACTGTGAAAAATCATGCCCTCTTGTACCCTGGGAACATGTCTCTGGCTATCCACTCTATCTATGCCTCTTATCATCTTGTACACCTCAAGTAATTTCTCATCCTCCTCCTTCTCTCCAAAGAGAAACACAAGCTCACTCAACCTGTCATCACTAAGGCGTAACACCCACTAAGAGTTTTGGAGGGATCCTGAGGCATGTCTTGACAGGTTGGTTGTCGAGGATCTTGTGGGTAAACCTTGAGCTAAGAGTTACTCTTTAAAACTAAAAGGTTGCCTGTTTAAGATGGAGATGAAGTGAAAGGATTGAGCCTTTGAAACTCTTTCAAGTGCAGTGGGAATGGATTTTAAATATTTGTAAGACAATGTTATGATTAGATCCTTGAAAAGGGATGAAGGTTTATGGAGCTGAGGTGGGAATGCAGGTTAGGTTACAGTCAGATTTCCATGAACATTTTAAATGGTGGATAGTCAAAGAAAATCTATTTATGTGGTTCTAAATATGTTAGGCTTGAGGTATGTTAAATGTCAATATTTTTCCTCTAATACAGTCACACCCAAGTTTCTGAATGATGCCTTAAACCAAGACTGTGATTGTAAATAGCAAAACTTCCAAGCAGGGTCTTGACTCCCAAACCAAGTGGAATACCCTTCCTTTTATTTAGTCAGTCCATTGCAGTGGTAAATGCTTAGGACTGGAGGAAGGAACTTGAAGGGCATGGGAGGGAAGTATTTTTTCCCCCACACAGAGTGATTGGTATCTGTAGAAGTGGTGAAATTAGAGACATGTCGACAGGTACTTAAATAGGCAAGACATTGAACAACACTGCCCAGATGTGGGCAATGCAGATAAGTAAAATGCACACCACTGATGTGATGGGCTGAAGGGCCTGTTTCTCTATTGTATGACTCTGCCTCTAGAACTAGGAGCAGGTAGACAAGATAAGTATGGAACGCTGCAGCACAGTACAGACTCTTCAGCCCGTAATGTTGGGCCAATCCTTTAGGATCAATCTAACCCCTCCTATATAACCTCAATTTTTCTATCATCCATGTGCCTATACAAGTGTTTCTAAACTGTTCCTAATGTATCTGCCTTTACCACACCCACTAGCAGGGCCATCCATGCACTCACCACTCTCTATGTAAAAAAACACTACCTCAGACATCTCACATGTAGGCACTGTTTGCCCTAAGCTGCATGGGTGCATGGGCATGCAGTAACTGAAAGGCTCCCATGCACATAGCCTTTGTGGCTGGGCAGCTGGAAATTTCTTATATATAATGCTATCATCATTTGAAATTACACTTATATAATTTTGAAATCTATGTTAATATAATTGTGAAATACCCCATAATTAAATGAATATAATCCATAAATTTTCTACATAATAAATATTCCACCTCTGAAACATTTTAGAACTTCAACATATTTCAACACTTCAACTTCAACACTGTCAGTGTTTCAAATTACAACGCTGTTACAAATTGTAACAATAAACACAGTGTGGAAGTCGGTAGCTCAGTGTTGATAAACTGCCAGCCTGCTGAATGCAACATGAAAGATGTCCTTTGTTGTACTGTATTTCATTATACTCTTCAATTAGTAAATAAAATCATAAGCATATGATTTTTCAATTTTCATATTCATAGTATGCATATTACAAAAAAAATCTTTAAATGCCACGTGGTTTTCAGGCAGTGTACAAGTCCACTGGTCAGAGTAATGGTTAGTCTGCATGGCTGTAAAAAAAAATTAGAGGAAATATTGCCTATAAGTATTCCCCATGGTTGGAGAGTCTGGACCATGACTGGAAGTTCTCCTATTTAAAACCCCACTCTTGGTTTAAGCCATCACTCAGAATCTTGGCCATGATTGTATTGTAGGAAAAAATATCTTCAAAAAAATTGATCCTTAACAAATACCCTGAGTTTAACATATTCGAACCACACAAATAGATTGCCTTTGGGATACTGAGGCAGAATGGGAGGAGATAGTTTAAACTAATTCTGTTTTATTGTCCTTCAGAAACTTTGTCACGTGTACATCGAAACATACAGTCAAATGTTTGCATCAACCTATGCAGTCAGAGGAGGGGCAGCCTGCAAGTGTCTCCACACTTCTGGTGCCAACACAGCATGCCCACAACTCACTAACACTATCCGAGTGTTCTAGTTTCCTTCCACGTTTCACATTGTTGGAATGTGGGAGGAAACTGGAGCACGCTGAGGAAATCCACATGGTTATGGGGAGAATGTACCAACTCCTTGCAGACAGCGGCAGGAATTGAACCCTGATGGGTGATCACTGGTGCCAGAAAGTGTTTACACTAACCACTATGCTACTAGGTTCCTGGGTTTCAGCACCAGATCATCCTGGGGTCCAATCCACATGCACAATACCCAAGGAGTAGTTTCAGTTGTGGGTAGGTTCCAATTTGAACTGGACTGGTATCCTCAGTGTGCATTTGATTTTGCAACATTAAACTTTGCCCCATATATATCCTTTAAAAATTACTTTTATTGTTTATATTGGCCATTTTGTTCTACTTATCCAGCTGGGCAAGGGGTAAATTAACTTGCATTTATGTACCACCTCCATAAGGAAAGTAGCATTAGCTGGAGCGAGGAGTGGATTTGGTTCACCCTTGCCTTACTATCTCTCGGCTTGTCCCCATTGGCCAGAAAGACTTTTCCAGGGTTGTTCTGAAGTTAGCATTGAACTTCCAACCCCCTGTCAGGTTCTGACCCGAAAATGCAATGTAAAACCAATTGTACCACAGCAACAACATTCGGCTGTAAGTAGCACGATACTGTGGATAGCTGGAGTTTCAGAACCATCTGATTCATTGTGTTGACGTCCCGAACAAGTGGTTTGCATCTTCATTTAAGGCAGCACCTGACATTCAGTGTTCCCTTGCAATATACACAAAAATGATGAAGGAACCCAGCAGGTCAGGCAGCATCTCCGGAAAGGAATGATGAGTCGACGTTCCAAGCCAAGACCCTTCATCAGCACTGGAAAGGAAGCGGGAAGATGCCAGAATAAGAAGGTGGTGGGAGGGAAAGGAATAAAGAACTAGAAGGTGATGGGTGAAGCCAGGTAGGTGGGGGTGGGGAGGGAAGGGCTGAAGAAGGAAAAATATGATAGGAGAGAAGAGTGCATCATGGGAGAAAGGGAAGGATGAGGGTGAGGAGAAGGAGTAAGGCCAGAGGGAGGAATTGAAGAAAAGGGAAGGAGGAGGGAAAAAATTACTGGAAGTTGGAGAAATCAATGTTCATGCCATCAAGTTGGAGGCTACCTAGATGGAATATGAGGTGTTGCTCCCTCAATCTTTCCCTTGCTGCTCTGAAACATTTGGTCTGAAAGTCCCTGAAATGGAGCTTGCAAAAGCTTGACAAGGTTAGTAACCACTGAGGCGGCGTTGTCTATCACACTGTTCCAGCAGGAACAAATTAAACCAGTGCATCTCCGCTTGGCCCGGCCTGGCAGGGCTTGAACTTCATAGCCTCTGTCTCTGGTGTACTCTGTTCTGAAATCATCTCTAGCCGTGTGTGGCTTGCTGCCCTGTTCCTGTTCACTCTCCGGGTACATTTCCTGTTGTGGCCCAGGTTCCATCTTCTGGTCCAGAACTTTTTCCTCGGAACACTTTCACGGAGTGGTAACTTCGCTTTGTCCGCTTCGTCTGAGCTTTCATCAGAGGACGTATCTAGAACAAAAAGAAATTCAGATTTCTCTATCTGCGATAAGCTGACATTTGTCAAATAGTGCAGGAAATTTTAACATAGTAAACGTTTAACCTATTAAAACAAAAACTTCACATCAATTTAAAAGTTTCTTCCCCCAGGTGGTTAATCTGTGGGTAAGAATAGGATGATTTGGCAGATGAATACACAATGGAGGAATTGGTGCAGAAAGCAGTAGTAGACTGGCATGTATGCCACTGATTCATGGCTGAAAAGAGGCTACGGCTGGGAGCCTAACATCCTGGGATATAGATTGTATTGAAAGGTCAGTTAGGAAGCCAGGGGTTCTATTGGTAAAATGTGAAATCAAATTCTTAGAAAAAGGTGACTTAGGATCAGAAGATGTTATGGCTAACACGAGAGGACACAGTTTTAAGGTGCTTGGAAGTAGGTACAGAGGAGATGTCAGTGGTACGTTTTGTTACTCAGACTGGTGAGTGTGTGGAATGAGCTGCCGGTGACAGTGGTGGATGCGGATACGATAGGGTCTTTTAAGAGACTCCGGGATAGGTACATGGAGCTTAGGAAAATAGAGGGCTATGGGTAACCCTAGGTAATTTCTGAAGTAAGTACATGTTCGGCACAGCATTGTGGGCTGAAGAGCCTGTATTGTGCTGTAGGTTTTCTATGTTTCTATGATAGACTTCACCCCCTCTATCTTTCACCTCTGACTGTAAACATTTTAAACCAATTTTACAATGCTGTTTACATTCTAAATTCAAGCTGGTATTTATGCACATTTTATTCCATATCTGCCTTTTAACCTGTAGCCTCATTATATTTTTTAAAAATTTGTTGAATGTTGTTTTTTGTTGCAGATCACACCCTGACCACACACCACAGCAAATTCCTTAAATACGTAAATGTGTATGGTGAATAAACTCAGTCCTTGATCCTTACCACAATAGCTTATCGTGGACATCCTTGGCTTAGCTCCAAGGGCCCGTAGTCTAAGAAAGGACATTTTGGCATGGGGAAGGGTCCAGAGGAGGTTCAGGAGAATGATTCCAGAAATGAAAGGGTTAATGTATGAGGAGCATTTGATGGCTCTAGGCCTGTATTCACTGGAGTTTAGAAGAACGGTGGGGGTGGGGAATCTCACTGAAATGTACCGAATATCGAAAGGCCGAGATAGAGTGGACATGGAGGGAGTCAAAGGTTACCTGGCAAAGGCAGGAAAATGGGGTTGAGAGGAAAAGTGAATCAGCCATGATTACATGGCAGAGCAGACTTAAAGCATACAGTGGAATGTTTTGCTTGCTCAGTGACTAACACAGTCTTTTTTTCTATTTACCTTCCTCTTCTCCTGGATCTTCATGGATGCAAGCTACGCTTGTACTCCACTTTGTCCAGTTCACCTCATTGATCCTGGAGCGAGAAACGAAGAGTTTGGAAACAAAACAACATTGATTCAGGATCAGGATGTGACGAGAAGTTTGTTAACTTAGTAACAGCAGTTCAATGCAATACATATAGAAGAAAAAAAAACACAAAATAAAATAATAATAATGAATAAATAAGTAAATCAATTACAGTATGCATATATTGAATAGATTAAAAATCGTGCAAAAACAGAAATAATTAAAAGTGAGGAAGTGTTCAAGGGTTCAATGTACATTTAGAAATTGGATGGTGGAGGGGAAGAAGCTGTTCCTGAATCGCTGAGTGTGTGCCTTCAGGCTTCTGTATCTCCTACCTGATGGTAACAGTGAGAAAAGGGCATGCCCTGGGTGCTGGAGGCCCTTAATAATGGACACTGCCTTTCTGAGACACCGCTCCCTGAAGATGTCCTGGGTACTTTGTAGTCTAATACCCATGATGGAGCCAACTAGATTTACAACCCTCTGCAGCTTCTTCCAGTCCTGTGCAGTAGCCCCCACCATACCAGACAGTGATGCAGCCTGTCAGAACGCTCTCCACAGTACATCTATAGAAGTTTTTGTTGACATACTGTACCAATCTCTTCAAACTCCTAATGAAGTACAGCCATTGTCTTGCCTCCTTTATAAGTGCATCAATATGTTGGGACCAGGTTAGTTCCTCAGAGATCTTGACACCCAGGAACTTGAAACTGCTCACTCTCTCCACTTCTGACCCCTCTGTGATCCCTCCTTTGGGTGTTTAGGAAGGGTAGATTGGACTGTCCCAGGTAGCCCTCCCTTCCCCAATCTCTCAAAGATTCATCTGCACTTTCTGTGTAGTGTTTAAACTTCATCCTGCATTGGTATTGTTTTACCTTGTTCTAGCTCTGTGGTAAAGCTGTGAAAGCCAACAGCCAGGAAGGCAGTTCTGCAGAGTTTCGTTGAGAGCAAAGGCCATGTCAAGGCACAGGAAGAAGCCACTGCACTCGGGGAAGACCCCAGTTGTGACGATTACCGTTGGACCCAGACATCCGAGGTCGAGAGAGTGGAACTGTCCCAGTGCAATGGCTTTTTCCATTTTAAAAACTCTCCTGCATATGTGACAATGATAGATCAAATCTACAACAGACAACCAATCAATCACCTCAATGCACTGTGCAATGATTGAATCTGTATGAACCGTTACAAGACAAGTTTTCACTGTATCTTGGTACAGGTGCCAATAATAAACCAATCCCAATTCCTTAAATTACCTTCACCATCTAGGTTCCTATGCCCTCTACGGCAGAGATTCACCACCTCCTGAGAGAAGCAATTACATCTCACTGAGGGGGGCAGTGTGGTCCAACTCAGGGCTGCTGCCCCGTGGGTCCAGGGACTGGAGCTCAGTGTGGTCCAGCTCAGTACTCCATGCTGTGAAACTTGTAGTTTTGTGGCAGCAGCACAGTGCTGTATCCAAAACCAGCAACAGAGAGAATGTGCTGTAAGAAGGCAGGCTGTGTGTTACCTGATGTATCTCTTTCCATTGAGGTCTTTTCCCAGCCGAAACTTTTCCTTCAGAAACTTTGGCAAATACATCTCCAAGTTCAGAATGGTTCTCGCTCGCTTGCCGGGGGGATTTGGAGAAAAGGTACAACACAAAATAATTACTCCACAGTGTTCTGTACTGATCCCACAAGCTAACCCAACAATGTTCTGTTCATAAACACAAAAAAACTCTGCAGGTTCTGGAAATCCAGAACAACACACACAAAATGCTGGAGGAACTCAGCAGGTCAGGCAGCAGCTGTGGAAATAAATAAACAGGCAATGTTTCAGGCCCAGACACTTCATCGGGACTGGAAAGGAAGGGGTAGGGGAAATAATACATGTTCTGGTTACTCTCTTACCCCTTCTCTTCTTCCCACCTGCCCATCACCTCCCTCTGATGTCCCACCTCCTCTGCTTTCTCCCATGGTCCAGTCTCCCTCTCCTTCAGCCCTTTAACTTCCACGTATCTCTTTCCTGCTTCTTGCCTTATCCTTCCTGCCCCACCCACCCAGCTCACCCCTCACCCGGTTTCACCTCTCACCTGTCAGGTTGTACTCCCACATTTTTATTCCGGCTGTTCCCCACTTCCCTTACAGCCAGAAATTTTGACTGTTTATTCCTCTCTATGCATGCTGCCTGGCCTGCTGAGTTCCTCCAGCATTGTGTCTTTAATGTTTTGTTCACCTGGTTTGAACCCATTTATATTTAAGGATGATGTGCCACCTTGTGGAAACTGAGGTTACTGGTCTTTTGGATGGAAATGCAGCCACATATATCTTTTAAAGGAAATTATCTGTTACTTTATGTCTGAAGTTACTGATCCCTGACACATCAGTGAAGAAATCGGTGCCCAGGCCACAAGCTCCCATGGGGGGCCCAGCAAGTCCTTTGAGGCTGTGTTGAGTTTCACTTTGGGTTAGTTTTGTTCTCAATGCCTGTGATGGCAGTCTCCGTGCAGGCACAGCCTGTTCGATACCGAGCCATGCAAGTCTAGAGGTTGCAGTTAGACCGTAAGACATAGGAGTAGAATTAGACCACTTGGCCCATTGATTCTGCTCCACCATTTGATCATGGCTGATTTATCAGCCCTTTCAACCCCATTCTCCTGTCTCCTCCCTGTTACCTTTGATGTACTGACCAATCAAGGACTTACCAACTTCTGCTTTAAATATATCCAATGACTTGGCCACCTGTGGCAATGAATTCCACAGATTTACTACCCTCTGGCTAAAGAAATTCCTCCTCATCTCTGTTCTAAAGCAATGTTCTTCTATTCTGAGGCTGTGCGTTCTGGTCCTAGACTCTCCCACTATAGGAAACATCCTCTCCACACCCACTTCATCCAGTTAAAGTTAAAGTCTGTCCCGAGCCTTATCGGCTCATCAGGCCGGTGCTTGTGCCAGTTTCCATGGTGTGAAGCGACTGAGAGTATGAGACTCCGGCCCCCCCCCCCCCAGATAGGACGCCAGTCTATCGCGAGGTTAACCCCCGGAATTCTGCCGGTACCCATTTTCAGCTGGGTGGACTGGAGCAGTGTGTGGTTAAGTGCCTTGCTCAAGGACACAACAAACTGCCTCAGCCGGGGCTCGAACTCACAACCTTCAGATCGCTAGTCCAACGCCCTAACCACTTAGCCACGCGCCACACCCCACTTGACCTAGGCCTCTCAATATTCGATAGGTTTCAATCAGATCCTTCTCCATTCTTCAAAATTCCAGTGAATACAGGCCCAGGTCATCAAACGATCCTCACGCATTAACCCTTTCATTCCCGTGTCCCTCCTCTGGATCCTCTCCAATGCCAGCACATCCTTTCTTAGGCATGGGGCCTAAAATGCTCCTCATACATTAACCCTTTCATTCTGGTAAACAATTGTCTGAGTCATTACCGCATTAGAGCAAGTACAGTCTCACAATTGGTCAAAGACCCAGGAACACTCAGTGACACTAACCCTCTAACACTAGTCATTATCCTGTAATTATAAATCCTGCCTCCTCATTAGTACTAGTACCAGTCCTAGGGTTGGACGCAGTCTGGTTCTGTGTAAGATGGAGGCTTAGAATTAGATGTCAAATCTGCTCCACCGTTCAACCTTAAGCTAACCTCAGCCAATCAAACATTTTGGCAATGTGGTGGGTTTTGGATAGTGGGATGCCTCTTTCTGCTAACTGGTTGAGTTGTGCATCGGGTGACAATTGGGTGAACCTTGTATGGGTGCCCTGGGTGTTCACCCTTGGCAGCTCACTTGAACCGCCACTGGGAGGATGGCTGAGGCCCATGTGTACATGACCATGCGGCAAAGTGGGACGAGGAGCCAATGCCTCTCCCCGTGAGGATGTGCAGATGTTGGGGGCAGGTACCTGGAGTTTCCAGATGGTCTTGCTGTCTTTGGAGATGTTGCCCACAGTGTCTCCCATCAGTGCGATCAGCATGTTCAGCAGCAGGATGAAGGTGAGGACGACATACAACACCAGGAGGAAGAGGAAGAGCTGCGGGTAGAGGGCCTGGCTCTGTATCTTCAAGTCCCCCAGTCCGATGGTGAGCTTGAAGAGTTCCAGCATGGCCATGCCGAAAGAGTCAAAAGGGCTGCACCCCAGGCTGTTCGGGCAACTCCGAATCAGGGAGGCGAGAGCTGGTACAGAAACATTTACATCAGTGCATCCAAGGAAAGAACTGGAATGAACACTGCCTCAGTATCTTGCTCTCTTTTCGCATGACTTACTTGTTTAATTATTTTCTTATTGTCATTTATAGTCATTTTTATGGATTGTACTCTACTGCACAAAATATCAAGTTTCTCAACTATCAGTGCTGTGCAAAACCCTTGTGTGTGTATGTATATATGTGTATGTATGCATGTATGTGTATATATATATATATATAAAATATGTGTGTGTGTGTATGTATATATATATATATATATATATATATATATATGTGTGTGTGTGTGTGTGTGTGTGTGTATGTGTGTGTGTGTATATATATAGATAGCTATAGCAAGGGTGCCCAAGCTTTTGCACAGTACTGTATTTGTTAATATGGAGCATATAGAAAGTTTGTATATCCGGTGGGAACAAAAGATGTTGGGAATGGCGAGGGTGGAGGCCCACAGGAGGGCTGTGGGACAGGTGGCAGAGGAGGAGTGCCAGCGGCGGGGGTGGGAGGGGGTGGTATGTCTGGAGACCCACCCACCAGGCAAGGTCATTTGATTCCAAACAATTGGTTTATTGATCATTACAGAATATCTCTCTGGTGCTTCCCGCTCCCTCCCCTCCCTGCTTCCCGCTCCCTCCCCTCCCGCTTCCCCTTTTCCCAACCATGATTCCCCTCTCCCTGCCCCCTTCCCACTCTCAGTCCACAATAGAGACCCATACCAGAATCAGGTTTATCATCACTCACATATGTCATGAAATTTGTTTTTGTTACGGCAGCAGTACGGTACAATACTACAGTCTTACGCAAAACATCTCAGGCAGCCTACCTCTATTCATGTACTTAGGACCTCTGGGGCTGTACGATAGCGTAGTGGTTAGTACACACTTCATGGTACAGGTGACCGAGGTTCAATTCCTGCCGCTGGCTGTAAGGAGTTTGTTTGTTCTCCCCGTGCCCACGTGGGTTTTATCCCACAGTTGAAGGACGTACCGGTTGGTAGGTCAACTGGTAATTATAAATTCTCCCGTGACTAGGCCAGGATTGGGGATTGCTGGGTGGTGCAGCTCGAAGGGCCAGAAAGGCCTGTTCCATGCTGTATCTCAATAAATAAATAAACTTTTTCACAATTCTGTACTCAATCTCCACATTTCAACGATTAAGAGGAAGTTAGGTAAGTACATGGGTGGGAGAGTTATAGAGGGTTGCAGGTCAATGGGACTGGGCAGATTAATAGTTTGGCACAGACTAGATGGGCTGAAGAGCCTGTTTCTATGCTGTAGTGCTCTGTGGCTCTGTGTTAGTGATATTAAAACAGATTCAAACTGAGCTGCCCTGGGTTAACGTACAAGAGCAGCAGACACACCCATATCACCGCTTGGGCTCCCCACACCTTTTCCTTAAAAACAGTTTTTTAAAAAGTTTTTTTTTGCGCAGTGTGGTGGGTGCATGGATCACACTGCCAGGGAGGTGGCAGAGGCCAACACTTTAGAGATATTTAAGAGACCCTTAGACACATGGATGGTAGAAAAATGGAGGGTTATGTGGGAGGGAAGGGCTAGATTTATCTTAGAGAAGGTTAAAAGTTTTTCCGAAGGGCCTGTACTGTGCTGTGGTATCTCTGTTTTCCTGTCAGTAACTGTCTTTATTTCTCTTGTTACAGCCACAGAGATACTGAGAGTGTCTCTAGGTCTGCTTTATTTGATTATTTTACCCATGTAACTATCAGATTACTCCATGTAACCAAGCTGGACGTTCAGGTAGTCCACTGCGAACATGCACAGTGACAGCACAGAAAACGGTGACAGACTCTAGCATATTGTACAATTTAGCTGTTATTTTGCTGTTTCTTGTCTGGTCTGAACACCACAAAGGGAAAGAACAAATCAAATTGCGTAAAATATTTAGTTTTTTACCTGCAGAAAAACCAATTAGGAACAGGAGATAGACAAACAGGAAATGCACCACATCACTTAACAGGATCTGAAAGAGAGAAGACCATCAGATATAGAAGCAGGATTAGGCCATTCAGCCCATCAAATCTGTTCTGCCATTTCCATCATGGCTGATTTATTATCCCTCTCAACCCCATTCTTCCCGTAACCTTTGACAACCTTACTAATCAAGAACCTATCGACTTCCGCTTTAAATATACCCAGTGTTGGCCTCCATGGCTGTCAGTGGAGATTCGCTACCCTGCGCAGTGAAATAACAACTATGATACAATCACAGGAATACAGACCGAATCAGGAGGGGTAACACGTTGACGATGATGCCCAAATTGAGCAGAGTTTAGAGCGACTCTAATCTGCACTGTGGCTGGGTTTCCCTCTGCATTCAGTAGTGATATACAATGGAAATGGTTGGTTACTGTAGACAAAAACCTCAGCATAGTGGCATCCATATCTGGAAGCACGTTTGAGACCGCTAGACCAAGGTGTGGAGATTTAAATTCTGTTAACAAACGGGAATTAAAACTAGGTACAAAACCTAAACACGAGATTCTGCAGATGTTAGAAACCTTGAGCATGTTCTGTCATGAGAGCGTGGATAAACTTGGCTTGTTTTCTCTGGAGCACTGGAGGCTGAGGGCAGATCTGATAGAGGTTTACAAGATTATGGGAGGCATAGATAGAGTGGACAGAGAGTTTCTGTTTCCCAGGGTTGAAATGCCTTATGCATTTCATGCATTGAAGTTCAAGGGGGATGTGAGGGGTAAGTTTTTAATTCAGAAAGTCATGGATACCTGGAATGAGCTGCCTAGTGTGGTGGTAGAGACAAGTACATTGAAGGCTTTTAAGAGATATTTGGATAGGCACGTGGATACAAGGAAGATGGAGAGATATGGACATTGTGAAGGTAGAAGGGATTAGTGTTCGGATATTTCTGATTTGCTGTTTAATTGGTTCAGCACAACATTGTGGGCCGAATGGCCTGCATCTGTGCTGTATGTTCCATGTTCTAACACACACAAAATGGTGGAGGAACTCGGCAGGTCAGGCAGCACTCATGGAGAGGGAAAAAAAGCAGTTGAAGTTTCAGGCCAACACCACAAAATCACAGGACTGATTGTCAGTCCCCGATTACCAGTAACCCTGCCAATGTGCCCTGGTCTGGTTGATATTGACCCAGATCGGGGGTTCAGAGGGAGATGGGGGAACCACACTGGTATCCCAAGTGCTACCCCTGCAGTTTCCTCTATTCTCCATTTGTGAAATGTGTGCTCTGTTTCTAACCTGGGACATTTATTTCTGCTACCGCCTCGTGTTTGATCTGTTACTTCCTCCAGCTTACTTTGCCTGTGGTCCAGAACACAGAACAGTACAGGCCCTTCAGCCCAGGCGTTGTGCTGACCCTCCCACAGAGCCCTCCATTTTTCTATCATCCCCGTCTGAAAGAGGTCTAAAGGTGAAGGGAGGTGGAGACAGGTAGCCAGTGCCTTTTTCCCCAGGGTTGAAGCATCTGAAACCAGTGAAGGTGAGGGGTAAGCTCAGGGGAGGTGTACAAGGGCAAGTGTTTGCTTTACACAGGGTGCTGGGTAGCTGGAATGCACTGCTTCGGCTGGTGACAGATGCAAATGCTACTTTTATTTAGAGATACAACATGGAACACGACCAGCAAACCCCCAATTTAACCCTGGCCTAATCACAGGACAATTTACAATGACCAATTAACCTACTAACCGGTAGGTCTTTGAACTGTGGGAGGAAACCAGAGCACCCAGAGGAAACCTATGTGTTCATGGGGAGGAATGTAGAAACTCCTTACACTTGGTGCCAGAATTGAACTCCGAACTCCAGTACCCCGAGCTGTAACGGTGTTGTGCTAAGCGCTATGCTACCGTGGCGCCCTGCTGGTGGTGTTCACTCCAAGGAACTTGAAGCCCTCAAGCCTCTTAGCCTCAGCTCTGCTGATCATAGACAACGTTCCCTCCAATTATTTTTCACGGCTGCGCGGACCAACCATTGCTCAGAGTAAGGGAATGTTTTACAGGGACTGAAAACTGCACGGCACTTGAATAAAACATAATGTAAAAGAAAGTTCCAGCTGCGCAGTGACGAGGGCTATGTGCATGGGAGCATTTCAGTCACTGTGCAGCCATGTGCCTGCACAGCTTAGAAGAAACAGTGATGACAGAGACGTTCAAAAGACTCTCAGACAGGCACACGAACCTGCAGGGAATTGAAGAACATGGACGTTGTGCAGGCTGAAGGGATTTGTTCAGATTACTAATTGAATTAGCTTGGCTCGACAGTGCGAGCCAATGTGCTGTACTGGTCTATGCTCTATGTGAGTGCTCAGGTTCTGAACCCTCTCACTCCTTCCTTTAAACCCCTTTCCCCTACAACACCGTTCTTTGAAAAGTCCCAGTGGTCTTCGTTGTGACCTTTCTACTTCAGGAAGGTGCAAACCATGAATACGTGGCTCCTTCGTAGACTGGGTTAAGTGCGCCAAGTTCCTGGGTGTTCACATCATGGGTGAACTCACCTGGTCCCATCCTATTGACAAGAGGGCACAGCACTGCCTAAGAAAATTGAGGCACCCTCATCTTAACTGTGTTTCACAGGAGCACCATGGAGAGCGTCCTGACAAGTTGCAACTCCAACTGGTATGGGAGCAGTCGAGCATCAGAGCAGAAGTCCTTACAAAGGACTGTGAGAACAGCTGAGAGGATCATAGGGCTCTCCCTACAATTCATCGGGGATATTTATCAGGAGTGCTGTGTACGCAGGGCCCTTAGTATTATGAAGGATCCCACCCATCCATCCAGCATCCTCTTTGACTTTCTACCATCAGGGAGGAGACTACGATGCATAAAAACAAGAATAGTCAGGATGAAAAACATTTTCTTTCCCCCCAGGTTATTAGGCTTCTGAACTCCTTGCCATATTGTATTCAAAGTGTCACTGGTTAATCTGTTCCGTACCTTATAATATTTAATATTAATTCACTTTAGTTGATCATTTATGTGTGATTCATCTGTAGATCTTATCCTTACATTTAGACTGCTTTTAAACAGGGAGAAAATCCAAAAATCTGAGATGCAAAGGGACTTGGGAGTCCTTGAGCAGAACTCCCTAAAGGTTAACTTGTAGGTTGAGCAGGTGGTGAGGAAGGAAAATGTAATGTTAGCGTTAATTTCAAGAGGTCTAGTATACAAGAGCAGAGCTGTGATGCTGAGGGATAAGGCACTGGTGAGGCCTCACCTTGAGTATTGTGAACAGTTTTGGGCTCCTTATCTAAGAAAAGATGTGCTGGCATTGGAGAGGGTCCAGTGGAGGTTCACAAGGATGATTCTGGGAATGAAAGGGTTATCATACGAGGAATGTTTGATGGCTTTGGGTCTGTACTCACTGGAATTCAGAAGGATGAGGGGGGATCTCATTGAAACCTTTCGAATGTTGGAAGTCCCAGACAGGGTAGATGTGGAAAGGATGTTTCCCATGGTGGGGGAGTCTAGGACAAGAGGGCACAGCCTCAGGATAGAGGGGAGTCCATTTAAAACACAGATGAGGAAAAATTTCTTCAGCCAGAGGGTGGTGAATTTAGGAATTTGTTACCCAGTCTTTGGGTGTATTTAAAGCAGAGCTTGATAGGGTCTTGATTGGGGACAGTATCAAAGGTTATGGGGAGGTCAGGGAGTGGGGCTGAGAAGGGGAAAAATAGGATCAGTCATGATTGAATGGCAGAGCAGACTCGATGGGCCAAATGGCCTAATCCTGCTCCTATATCTTATGATCTTATAAGTTATTTGTGTTATGTGTACTACTGTGCTTTACACCCCAGTTCAGAGAAAAGGCTTGTTTCTGTATAGGTTATATGGTTATGTACGTTATATTCATGTATATAGTTAAATGACAATAAACCTGAGTTGCCTTTCTATCTTCTCACCCATTAATCCAAACCCTTGTTCCTCCAGCTTCACTCACGCTGCCCCACCGCCCCTTCTGTCCTTTAACGTGCGCGTGCCCGCTTTCAGAGGGTTTACCTTTTGCAGCATGACGCTGTAGATCCCCATGCTCTGGAATCCCCGGGTGTAGTAGAGGACGTTGATCCAGCCGAGAGTCAGTGCCCCCATCAGCATCGCTCGCTGGAGATCAGCGCCCAACCAGTACAACACGGTGGAGCAGATCACCATCCCAGCCTGCAAGAAGCTGCAGGACCAAAGAACATCCTTTCATTTATACATTTCTCACCTTCTCCAGCCTCCAGATCTCCCAGAACACCTCACAGAGGCATACAGTACAGAAACAGGCCACTCGGCCCATCCTGACCATGCTGACCACATGAAATAATTCTATTTACCAGCACTTTGCCACAGTCTACTATGCCTGGATACTTAAATCAGATTTATTTATCACATGTACATCAAAAGATCAAAACATACAGTGAAATGCATCATTTACATCAATGACTAACACTGTCTGAGGGCAGCCCTGTAAGTGTTGTGACGCTTCTGGTGACAACTTACTAACTCTAACCCATACGCTGCGCTCACCTACATCTCTTCCATTTCATGCATGTCTGCCCTCACCCCAGCATGGAAAGGGTTCCTCTTGTCCGCACCTCCCACCCCACCAGCCTCCGCATCCAGCACATAATTCTCCATAACTTCTGCCATCTCCAATGGGATCCTACCACTAAGCATATATCTCACCCCATCCCAATTTTTGCAGGGATCTCTCTCTACGTGAATCCCTTATCCATTCGTCCCTCCCCACTGATCTCCCTCCTGGCACTTATCCTTGCAGGCGGAACAAGTGCTACGCCTGTAACCTACACCTTCCTCACTACCATTCAGGTCTCCGAGCAGTCCTTCCAGGTGAGGCGACACTTCACCTGTGAGCCTGTTGGGGGTCACACACTGTGTTCAGTGCTCCCAGTGCGGCTCTGTATATCGGTGAGACCAGTTTGCCGAGCATCTACACTCCATCCGCTAGAAAAAGCAGGATCTCCCACTGGCCACCAATTTCAATTCCCTTTCCCATTCCCATTGGTTCATCCATTGCCTCTACTGCCATGATGAGGCCACACTTAGGGTGGAGGAGCAACACCTTATATTCTGTTTGGGTAGCCTCCAACCTGATGGTATGAACATCGATTTCTCGAATTTCTGGTAGCCCTCTCCTTCCCCATCCCTTTTCTCCTCTCTCACCTTATCTCCTTTCCTGTCCAACACCTCCCTCTGGTGCTCCTCGCCTTTCTATTTCTTCCATGGCCTTCAAACTCCCCCTTCTCCAGCCATGTATCTCTTTCACTAATTGACTTCCCAGCTCGTCACTTCACCCTTCCCTCCCCCTCCCCCCTCCCCCCAGTACCAGTACTTCCTCCCCCCTCCCTCACTACCTCCTCCCCTCCCCCACTACCAGTACTTCCTCCCCTCCCCCCACTACCTCCTCCCCTCCCCCTCCCCCACTACCAGTACTTCCTCCCCTCCCCCCACTACCAGTACTTCCACCCCCTCCCCCCACTACCTCCTCCCCTCCCCCACTACCAGTACTTCCTCCCCCTCCCCCACTACCTCCTCCCCTCCCCCCACTACCAGTACTTCCTCCCCCTTTCCCCTCTCCACTACCAGTACTTCCTCTCCCTCACCCCCACTACCAGTACTTCCTCCCCCTCCCCCCACTACCTCCTCCCCTCCCCCACTACCTCCTCCCTCCCCCCACTACCAGTACTTCCTCCCCCCTCCCCCACTACCTCCTCCACTACCCCACTACCAGTACTTCCCCCCTCCCCCACAACCAGTACTTCCTCCCCTCCCCCACTACCTCCTTCCCTCCCCCCACTACCTCCTCCTCTCCCCCACTAACAGTACTTCCTCCCCCTCACCACTACCTCCTCCCCCTCCCCCCACTACCAGTACTTCCTCCCCCTCCCCCACTACCTCCTTCCCTCCCCCACTACCAGTACTTCCTCCCCCTCCACCCCCACTACCAGTACTTCCTTCCCCATCCCCCACTACCACCTCCCCCTCCCCCACTACCAGTACTTCCTCCCCCCACCCCCACTACCTCCTCCCCCTCTCCCCACTACCAGTACTTCCTCCTCTCCCCCACTACCTCCTCCCCACCCCCCACTAACAGTACTTCCTCCCCCTCCCCCACTACCAGTACTTCCTCCCCCTCCTCCTCCCCCACCCCCACTACCAGTACTTCCTCCCCCGTCCCCCACTGCCTCCTCCCCACCCCCCACTAACAGTACTTCCTCCCCCTCCCCCACTACCAGTACTTCCCCACCCCCCACTACCTCCTCCCCCCTCCCCCACTAACTTCCTCCCCCTCCCCACTACCAGTACCTCCTCCCCCCTCCCCACTAACTTCCTCCCCCTCCCCACTACCAGTACTTCCTCCCCCCTCCCCAATACCTCCTACCCCTCCCCCCACTACCAGTACTTCCTCTCCCTCCCCCACTACTTCCTCCCCCTCCCCCACTACCAGTACTTCCTCCCCCCTCCCCCACTACCTCCTCCCCCTCCACCCACTACCTTCTCCCCTCCCCCCACTACCAGTACTTCTTCCCCCTCCCCCTCCCCCTCTACCTCCCCCATTACCTCCTCCCCCTCCCCCCACTACCAGTACTTCCTCTCCCCCTCCCCCACTACCTCCTACACCTCCCCCCACTACCAGTACTTCCTCCCCCTCCCCACCCCCTCCTCCCCCTCCCCACTACCAGAACTTCCTCCCCCTCCCCCCACTACCAGTACTTCCTCCCCCCCACTCCCCACTACCTCCACCCCCTCCCCCACTACCAGTACCCTCTCCCCCTCCCCCTTCCCCACTACCAGTACCCTCTCCCCCCTCCCCCACTACCTCCTCCCCCTCCCCACTACCAGTACATCCTCCCCCCTCACCCACTACCAGTACTTCCTCCGCCCCTCCCCCACTACCTCCTCCCCCTCCCCCACTACCAGTACTTCCTCTGCCCCTCCCCCACTACCTCCTCCCCCTCCCCCACTACCAGTACTTCCTCCGCCCCTCCCCCACTACCTCCTCCCCCTCCCCCACTACCAGTACTTCCTCCCTTCTCTCCACCTTCTTACTCTAATCTCTAATCACTTTTTTTCAGTCCTGCTGAAGTGTCTCGGCCTGAAACATCGACTGTACTTTTTTCCATAGACACTGCCTGGCCTGCTGAGTTCCTCCAGCGTTTTGTGTGTGGTTACTTACTAACCCCTAACCCATAACCGGTACCATTTTGTGTGTGGTTATTGACTAACCCGAACCCCTAACCGGTACTGTTTTGTGTGTGGTTATTGACTAACCCCTAACCGGTACCGTGTTGTGTGTAGTTACTGACTAACCCCTAAACGGTACCGTGTTGTGTGTGGTTACTGACTAACCCCTAACCGGTACCGTGTTGTGTGTGGTTACTGACTAACCCCTAACCGGTACCATTTTGTGTGTGGTTACTGACTAAACCGAACCCCTAACCGGTACCGTGTTGTGTGTGGTTACTGACTAACCCCTAACCGGTACCGTGTTGTGTGTGGTTACTGACTAACCCCTAAATTGGTACCGTTTTGTGTGTGGTTACTGACTAAACCAAACCCCTAACCGGTACCGTGTTGTGTGTGGTTACTGACTAACCCCTAACCGGTACTGTGTTGTGTGTGGTTACTGACTAACCCCTAACCGGTACTGTGTTGTGTGTGGTTACTGACTAACCCGAACCCCTAACCGGTACCGTGTTGTGTGTGGTTACTGACTAACCCCTAACCGGTACTGTGTTGTGTGTGGTTACTGACTAACCCCTAACCGGTACGTGTTGTGTGTGGTTACTGACTAAACCAAACCCCTAACCGGTACCGTTTTGTGTGTGGTTACTGACTAAACCAAACCCCTAACCGGTACCGTTTTGTGTGTGGTTACTGACTAACCCGAACCCCTAACCGGTACCGTGTTGTGTGTGGTTACTGACTAACCCCTAACCGGTACTGTCTTGCGTGTGGTTACTGACTAACCCCTAACCGGTACTGTGTTGTGTGTGGTTACTGACTAACCCCTAACCGGTACGTGTTGTGTGTGGTTACTGACTAAACCAAACCCCTAACCGGTACCGTTTTGTGTGTGGTTACTGACTAAACCAAACCCCTAACCGGTACTGTGTTGTGTGTGGTTATGACTAACCCAACCCTAACCGTGTGTGGTGTGGACTGACTAACCCCTAACCGGTACTGTGTTGTGTGTGGTTACTGACTAACCCCTAACTGGTACTGTGTTGTGTGTGGTTACTGACTAACCCGAACCCCTAACCGGTACCGTGTTGTGTGTGGTTACTGACTAACCCCTAACCGGTACTGTGTTGTGTGTGGTTACTGACTAACCCCTAACCGGTACCGTTTTGTGTGTGGTTACTGACTAACCCCTAACCGGTACCGTGTTGTGTGTGGTTACTGACTAACCCCTAACCGGTACCGTGTTGTGTGTGGTTACTGACTAAACCTAACCCCTAACCGGTACCGTGTTGTGTGTGGTTACTGACTAACCCGAACCCCTAACCGGTACCGAGTTGTGTGTGGTTACTGACTAACCCCTAACCGGTACCGTGTTGTGTGTGGTTACTGACTAACCCGAACCCCTAACCGGTACCGTTTTGTGTGTGGTTACTGACTAACCCGAACCCCTAACCAGTACCGTGTTGTGTGTGGTTACTGACTAACCCCTAACCGGTACCTGACTAACCCCTAACCGGTACCGTTTGTGTGTGGTTACTGACTAACCCCTAACCGGTACCGTGTTGTGTGTGGTTACTGACTAACCCCTAACCGGTACCGTGTTGTGTGTGGTTACTGACTAAACCGAACCCCTAACCGGTACCGTGTTGTGTGTGGTTACTGACTAACCCCTAACCGGTACCGTGTTGTGTGTGGTTACTGACTAACCCGAACACCTAACCGGTACCGAGTTGTGTGTGGTTACTGACTAAACCAAACCCCTAACCGGTACCGTGTTGTGTGTGGTTACTGACTAACCCGAACCCCTAACCGGTACCGTTTTGTGTGTGGTTACTGACTAACCCGAACCCCTAACCAGTACCGTGTTGTGTGTGGTTACTGACTAACCCGAACCCCTAACCGGTTCCGTTTTGTGTGTGGTTACTGACTAACCCGAACCCCTAACCGGTACCGTGTTGTGTGTGGTTACTGACTAACCCCTAACCGGTACCATTTTGTGTGTGGTTACTGACTAAACCGAACCCCTAACCGGTACCGTGTTGTGTGTGGTTACTGACTAACCCCTAACCGGTACCGTGTTGTGTGTGGTTACTGACTAACCCCTAAATTGGTACCGTTTTGTGTGTGGTTACTGACTAAACCAAACCCCTAACCGGTACCGTTTTGTGTGTGGTTACTGACTAAACCAAACCCCTAACCGGTACCGTGTTGTGTGTGGTTACTGACTAACCCCTAACCGGTACTGTGTTGTGTGTGGTTACTGACTAACCCCTAACCGGTACTGTGTTGTGTGTGGTTACTGACTAACCCGAACCCCTAACCGGTACCGTGTTGTGTGTGGTTACTGACTAACACCTAACCTGTACTGTGTTGTGTGTGGTTACTGACTAACCCCTAACTGGTACTGTGTTGTGTGTGGTTACTGACTAACCCCTAACCGGTACCGTGTTGTGTGTGGTTACTGACTAAACCAAACCCCTAACCGGTACCGTTTTGTGTGTGGTTACTGACTAAACCAAACCCCTAACCGGTACCGTTTTGTGTGTGGTTACTGACTAACCCGAACCCCTAACCGGTACCGTGTTGTGTGTGGTTACTGACTAACCCCTAACCGGTACTGTGTTGTGTGTGGTTACTGACTAACCCGAACCCCTAACCGGTACCGAGTTGTGTGTGGTTACTGACTAACCCCTAACCGGTACCGTGTTGTGTGTGGTTACTGACTAACCCGAACCCCTAACCGGTACCGTGTTGTGTGTGGTTACTGACTAACCCCTAACCGGTACCGTGTTGTGTGTGGTTACTGACTAACCCGAACCCCTAACCGGTACCGTGTTGTGTGTGGTTACTGACTAACCCCTAACCGGTACCGTGTTGTGTGTGGTTACTGACTAACCCGAACCCCTAACCGGTACCGTGTTGTGTGTGGTTACTGACTAACCCGAACCCCTAACCGGTACCGTGTTGTGTGTGGTTACTGACTAACCCGAACCCCTAACCGGTACCGTGTTGTGTGTGGTTACTGACTAACCCGAACCCCTAACCGGTACCGTTTTGTGTGTGGTTACTGACTAACCCGAACTGACTAACTCCTAACCGGTACCGTGTTGTGTGTGGTTACTGACTAACCCCTAACCGGTACCGTTTTGTGTGTGGTTACTGACTAACCCGAACCTCTAACCGGTACCATGTTGTGTGTGGTTACTGACTAACCCAAACCCCTAACCGGTACCGTGTTGTGTGTGGTTACTGACTAACCCGAACCCCTAACCGGTACCATGTTGTGTGTGGTTACTGACTAACCCCTAACCGGTACCGTGTTGTGTGTGGTTACTGACTAAACCGAACCCCTAACCGGTACCGTGTTGTGTGTGGTTACTGACTAACCCCTAACCGGTACTGTGTTGTGTGTGGTTACTGACTAACCCCTAACCGGTACTGTGTTGTGTGTGGTTACTGACTAACCCCTAACCGGTACTGTGTTGTGTGTGGTTACTGACTAACCCGAACCCCTAACCGGTACCGTGTTGTGTGTGGTTACTGACTAACCCCTAACCGGTACTGTGTTGTGTGTGGTTACTGACTAACCCCTAACCGGTACCGTGTTGTGTGTGGTTACTGACTAACCCGAACCCCTAACCGGTACCGTTTTGTGTGTGGTTACTGACTAACCCGAACCCCTAACCGGTACCATGTTGTGTGTGGTTACTGACTAACCCCTAACCGGTACCGTTTTGTGTGTGGTTACTGACTAACCCAAACCCCTAACCGGTACCGTTTTGTGTGTGGTTACTGACTAACCCGAACCCCTAACCGGTACCATGTTGTGCGTGGTTACTGACTAACCCCTAACCGGTACCGTGTTGTGTGTGGTTACTGACTAAACCAAGCCCCTAACCGGTACCGTGTTGTGTGTGGTTACTGACTAACTCCTAACTGGTACCGTGTTGTGTGTGGTTACTGACTAACCCCTAACCGGTACTGTGTTGTGTGTGGTTACTGACTAACCCCTAACCGGTACTGTGTTGTGTGTGGTTACTGACTAACCCCTAACCGGTACTGTGTTGTGTGTGGTTACTGACTAACCCCTAACCGGTACCGTTTTGTGTGTGGTTACTGACTAACCTCTAACCGGTACCGTGTTGTGTGTGGTTACTGACTAACCCGAACCGCTAACCGGTACCGTTTTGTGTGTGGTTACTGACTAACCCGAACCCCTAACCGGTACCGTGTTGTGTGTGGTTACTGACTAACCCGAACCGCTAACCGGTACCGTTTTGTGTGTGGTTACTGACTAACCCGAACCCCTAACCGGTACCGTGTTGTGTGTGGTTACTGACTAACCCCTAACCGGTACCGTGTTGTGTGTGGTTACTGACTAACCCCTAACCGGTACCGTGTTGTGTGTGGTTACTGATGAACCCCTAACCGGTACCGTTTTGTGTGTGGTTACTGACTAACCCGAACCCCTAACCGGTACTGTGTTGTGTGTGGTTACTGACTAACCCGAACCCCTAACCGGTACCGTGTTGTGTGTGGTTACTGACTAACCCCTAACCGGTACCATTTTGTGTGTGGTTACTGACTAACCCGAACCCCTAACCGGTACCGAGTTGTGTGTGGTTACTGACTAACCCCTAACCGGTACCGTGTTGTGTGTGGTTACTGACTAACCCGAACCCCTAACCGGTACCGAGTTGTCTGTGGTTACTGACTAACCCCTAACCGGTACCATTTTGTGTGTGGTTACTGACTAACCCGAACCCCTAACCGGTACCGAGTTGTGTGTGGTTACTGACTAACCCCTAACCGGTACCGTGTTGTGTGTGGTTACTGACTAACCCGAACCCCTAACCGGTACCGTTTTGTGTGTGGTTACTGACTAACCCGAACCCCTAACCGGTACCGTGTTGTGTGTGGTTACTGACTAACCCCTAACCGGTACCGTGTTGTGTGTGGTTACTGACTAACCCGAACCCCTAACCGGTACCGTGTTGTGTGTGGTTACTGACTAACCCCTAACCGGTACCGTTTTGTGTGTGGTTACTGACTAACCCGAACCCCTAACCGGTACCGAGTTGTGTGTGGTTACTGACTAACCCCTAACCGGTACCGTGTTGTGTGTGGTTACTGACTAACCCGAACCCCTAACCGGTACCGTGTTGTGTGTGGTTACTGACTAACCCGAACCCCTAACCGGTACCGTGTTGTGTGTGGTTACTGACTAACCCGAACCCCTAACCAGTACCGTGTTGTGTGTGGTTACTGACTAACCCGAACCCCTAACCGGTTCCGTTTTGTGTGTGGTTACTGACTAACCCCTAACCGGTACCATTTTGTGTGTGGTTACTGACTAACCCGAACCCCTAACCGGTACCGTGTTGTGTGTGGTTACTGACTAACCCGAACCCCTAACCGGTACCATGTTGTGTGTGGTTACTGACTAACCCCTAACCGGTACCGTGTTGTGTGTGGTTACTGACTAACCCGAACCCCTAACCGGTACCGTGTTGTGTGTGGTTACTGACTAACCCGAACCCCTAACCGGTACCGTGTTGTGTGTGGTTACTGACTAACCCCTAACCGGTACCGTGTTGTGTGTGGTTACTGACTAACCCGAACCCCTAACCGGTACCGTTTTGTGTGTGGTTACTGACTAACCCGAACTCCTAACCGGTACCATGTTGTGTGTGGTTACTGACTAACCCCTAACCGGTACCGTTTTGTGTGTGGTTACTGACTAACCCGAACCTCTAACCGGTACCATGTTGTGTGTGGTTACTGACTAACCCAAACCCCTAACCGGTACCGTGTTGTGTGTGGTTACTGACTAACCCGAACCCCTAACCGGTACCATGTTGTGTGTGGTTACTGACTAACCCCTAACCGGTACCGTGTTGTGTGTGGTTACTGACTAAACCTAGCCCCTAACCGGTACCGTGTTGTGTGTGGTTACTGACTAACCCCTAACTGGTACTGTGTTGTGTGTGGTTACTGACTAACCCCTAACCGGTACTGTGTTGTGTGTGGTTACTGACTAACCCCTAACCGGTACTGTGTTGTGTGTGGTTACTGACTAACCCGAACCCCTAACCGGTACCGTGTTGTGTGTGGTTACTGACTAACCCCTAACCGGTACCGTGTTGTGTGTGGTTACTGACTAACCCGAACCGCTAACCGGTACCGTTTTGTGTGTGGTTACTGACTAACCCGAACCCCTAACCGGTACCGTGTTGTGTGTGGTTACTGACTAACCCGAACCGCTAACCGGTACCGTTTTGTGTGTGGTTACTGACTAACCCGAACCCCTAACCGGTACCGTGTTGTGTGTGGTTACTGACTAACCCCTAACCGGTACCATTTTGTGTGTGGTTACTGACTAACCCGAACCCCTAACCGGTACCGAGTTGTGTGTGGTTACTGACTAACCCCTAACCGGTACCGTGTTGTGTGTGGTTACTGACTAACCCGAACCCCTAACCGGTACCGAGTTGTGTGTGGTTACTGACTAATCCCTAACCGGTACCATTTTGTGTGTGGTTACTGACTAACCCGAACCCCTAACCGGTACCGTTTTGTGTGTGGTTACTGACTAACCCGAACCCCTAACCAGTACCGTGTTGTGTGTGGTTACTGACTAACCCGAACCCCTAACCGGTTCCGTTTTGTGTGTGGTTACTGACTAACCCGAACCCCTAACCGGTACCGTGTTGTGTGTGGTTACTGACTAACCCCTAACCGGTACCGTGTTGTGTGTGGTTACTGACTAACCCCTAACCGGTACTGTGTTGTGTGTGGTTACTGACTAACCCCTAACCGGTACCGTGTTGTGTGTGGTTACTGAGTAAACCAAACCCCTAACCGGTACCGTTTTGTGTGTGGTTACTGACTAACCCGAACCCCTAACCGGTACCGTGTTGTGTGTGGTTACTGACTAACCCCTAACCGGTACCGTGTTGTGTGTGGTTACTGACTAACCCGAACCCCTAACCGGTACCGTTTTGTGTGTGGTTACTGACTAACCCGAACCCCTAACCGGTACCATGTTGTGTGTGGTTACTGACTAACCCCTAACCGGTACCGTTTTGTGTGTGGTTACTGACTAACCTGAACTCCTAACCGGTACCGTGTTGTGTGTGGTTACTGACTAACCTGAACCCCTAACCGGTACCATGTTGTGTGTGGTTACTGACTAACCCCTAACCGGTACCGTGCTGTGTGTGGTTACTGACTAAACCAAACCCCTAACCGGTACCGTGTTGTGTGTGGTTACTGACTAACCCCTAACCGGTACTGTGTTGTGTGTGGTTACTGACTAACCCCTAACCGGTACCGTGTTGTGTGTGGTTACTGACTAACCCCTAACCGGTACCGTTTTGTGTGTGGTTACTGACTAAACCAAACCCCTAACCGGTACCGTGTTGTGTGTGGTTACTGACTAACCCCTAACCGGTACCGTTTTGTGTGTGGTTACTGACTAACCCGAACCCTATCCGGTACCGTGTTGTGTGTGGTTACTGACTAACCCGAACCCCTAACCGGTACCGTGTTGTGTGTGGTTACTGACTAAACCAAACCCCTAACCGGTACCGTGTTGTGTGTGGTTACTGACTAACCCGAACCCTATCCGGTACCTTTCTGGACTGTGGGAGACTGAGCACCTGGAGGAAACGGGGAGAACGTGAAAACTCCTTACAGACAGCAGCAAGAACTGACCCCCGGTCGCTGGCGCTGCAGAGCGCCGACGCCAGCCACTACGCCTCCGTAATGCCGGCGAGAAACTCACAAGAGAATGTGGAACCAGGCTTCTGTCACCACCGACTGGAGGTCCGGGAGCCTCAGCTGGCTGATCATCACGATCTACAAGGGGAAACGGGCGTTAAAACACCACCCGAACTGACACTTCAGACAAACAGAAGTTGGCTCATCGAACCAAGACAACCAGCTCCGGAGAACCAATACCGGTCACGACAGAGAAAGACCGGCAAAGTTAACAAAACATCTCTACCCAACCCAGACTCTACCTCAGTACAACAGTCCAGCGCGAAAGGAAAAGAGCACTAGAGACGACATCCCCTCGGCAAGGACAAGGAAAGACATCCTTGCAATAGAGGGAGTACAAAGAAAGTTCACCAGATTGATTCCTGGGATGGCAGGACTTTCATATGAAGAAAGATTGGATGAACTGGGCTTGTACTCGTTGGAATTTAGAAGATTCAGGGGGGATCTGATTGAAACGTATAAAATCCTAAAGGGATTGGACAGGCTAGATGCAGGAAGATTGTTCCCGATGTTGGGGAAGTCCAGAACGAGGGGCCACAGTTTGAGGATAGAGGGGAAGCCTTTTAGGACCGAAATTAGGAAAAACTTCTTCACACAGAGAGTGGTGAATCTGTGGAATTCTCTGCCACAGGAAACAGTTGAGGCCAGTTCATTGGCTGTGTTTAAGAGGGAGTTAGATATGGCCCTTGTGGCTACGGGGGTCAGGGGGTATGGAGGGAAGGCTGGGGCGGGGTTCTGAGTTGGATGATCAGCCATGATCATACTGAATGGCAGTGCAGGCTCAAAGGGCCGAATGGCCTACTCCTGCACCTATTTTCTATGTTTCTATGTTTCTATGACACACCATCTCAGAATCACGTTTATTATCACTGATTGATGTCGGAAAACTTTTACAAGCAAGAGTCCTGCTGAAGGATCTCGGCCTGAAACGTTGACTGTACTCTTTTCCACGGATGCTGCCTGGCCTTCTGAATTCCTCCGGCATTTTGTGTGTGTTGCTCAGAAAACTTCCAGTTTTGTGGCAGCAGAACAGTGCAATACATAAAAAGATTAATATAAATTTCAATAAGAGTATATAAAATATGATAGTGCAAAAACAGAGCAAAATAGTGAGATGGTGTCCATGGGTTTGTGGACAGTTCGGAAATCTGATGGCAGAGGGGAAGAAACTGTTCCAAAGCTGTTGTCTGTGCTTATCTGATGAAGCAGGCTGCCAGGTAAGATTAAGATCTTCAGATATTACCATAGAAACCATACCATAGACACTACAGCACAGAAACAGGCCTTTTGGCCCTTCTTGGCTGTGCCGAACCATTTACTGCCTAGTCCCACTAACCTGCACACGGACCATATCCCTCCATACACCTCCCATCCATGTATCTGTCCAATTTATTCTTAAATGTTAAAAAAGAACCCGCATGTACCACCTCATCTGGCAGCTCATTCCATACTCCCACCACTCTGTGTGAAGAAGCCCCCCCTAATGTTCCCTTTAAACTTTTCCCCCCTCACCCTTAGCCCATGTCCTCTGGTTTTTTTCTCCCCTTGCCTCAGTGGAAAAAGCCTGCTTGCATTCACTCTATCTATACCCATCATAATTTTATATACCTCTATCAAATCTCCCCTCATTCTTCTATGCTCCAGGGAATAAAGTCCCAACTTATTCAACCTTTCTCTGTAACTGAGTTTCTCAAGTCCCGGCAACATCCTTGTAAACCTTCTCTGCACTCTTTCAACCTTATTTATATCCTTCCTGTAATTTGGTGACCAAAACTGAATACAATACTCCAGATTCGGCCTCACCAATGCCTTATACAACCTCATCATAACATTCCAGCTCTTATACTCAATACTTTGATTAATAAAGGCCAATGTACCAAAAGCTCTCTTTACGACCCTATCTACCTGTGACGCCAATTTTAGGGAATTTTGTATCTGTATTCTCAGATCCCTCTGTTCCACTGCACTCCTCAGTGCCTTACCATTAACCCTGTATGTTCTACGTTGGTTTGTCCTTCCAACGTGCAATACCTCACACTTGTCAGTATTAAACTCCATCTGCCATTTTTTAGCCCATTTTTCCAGCTGGTCCAAGTCCCTCTGCAGGCTCTGAAAACCTTCCTCACTGTCTATTACACCTCCAATCTTTGTATCATCAGCAAACTTGCTGATCCAATTTACCACATTATCATCCAGATCATTGATATAGATGACAAATAACAATGGACCAAGCACTGATCCCTGTGGCACACCACTAGTCACAGGCCTCCACTCGGAGAAGCAATTCTCTACCACCACTCTCTGGCTTCTTCCATCGAGCCAATGACTAATCCAATTTACCACCTCTCCATGTATATCTAGCAACTGAATTTTCCTAACTAACCTCCCATGCGGGACCTTGTCAAAGGCCTTACTGAAGTCCATGTAGACAATATCCACTGCCTTCCCTTCATCCACTTTCCTGGTAACCTCCTCGAAAAACTCCAATAGATTGGTCAAACATGACCTACCACGCACAAAGCCATGTTGACTCTCCTAATAAGTCCCAGTCTATCCAAATGCTTGCAGATTCTGTCTCTTAGTACTCCCTCCAATAACTTACCTACTACCGACATTAAACTTACTGGCCTATAATTTCCTGGATTACTTTTCGATCCTTTTTTAAACAACGGAACAACATGAGCCACTCTCCAATTCTCCGGCACATCACCTGTAGACAGTGACATTTTAAATATTTCTGCCAGGGCCCCCGCAATTTCAACACTAGTCTCCTTCAAGGTCCGAGGGAACACCCTGTCAGGTCCCGGGGATTTATCCACTTTAATTTTCCTCAAGACAGCAAGGACCTCCTCCTTTTCGATCTGTACAGTTTCCATGATCTCACTACTTGATTCCCTTAATTCCATAGACTTCATGCCAGTTTCCTTAGTAAATACAGACGCAAAAAACCTGTTTAAGATCTCCCCCATTTCCTTTGGTTCCGCACATAGCCGACCACTCTGATCTTCAAGAGGACCAATTTTATCCCTTACAATCCTTTTGCTCTTAATATACCTGTAAAAGCTCTTCGGATTATCCTTCACTTTGACTGCCAAGGCAACCTCATGTCTTCTTTTAGCCCTCCTGATTTCTTTCTTAAATATTTTCTTGCACTTCTTATACTCCTCAAGCACCTTATTTACTCCCTGCTTCCTATACACGTCATACAACTCCCTCTTCTTCTTTATCAGAGTTGCAATATCCCTTGAGAACCAAGGTTCCTTATTCTTATTCACCTTGCCTTTAATCCTGACAGGAACATACAAATTCTGCACTCTCAAAATTTCTGCTTTGAAAGCTTCCCACCTACCGATCACATCCATGCCAGAGAACAACCTGTCCCAATCCACGCTTTTTAGATCCTTTCTCATTTCTTCAAATTTGGCCTTCTTCCAGTTAAGAACCTCAACCCTAGGACCAGATCTATCCTTGTCCATGATCAAGTTGAAACTAATGGTGTTATGATCACTGGAACCAAAGTGCTCCCCTACACAGACTTCTGTCACTTGTCCTAACTCGTTTCCTAACAGGAGATCCAATATTGCATCCCCTCTAGTTGGTCCCTCTATATATTGATTTAGAAAACTTTCCTGAACACATTTTACAAACTCTAAACCATCTAGACCCCTAACAGTATGGGAGACCCAATCAATATATGGAAAATTAAAATCTCCTACCACCACAACTTTATGTTTCCTGCAGTTGCCTGCTATCTCTCTGCAGATTTGCACTTCCAATTCTCTTTGACTATTGGGTGGTCTGTAATACAATCCCATTAATGTGGCCATACCTTTCCTGTTTCTCAGCTCCACCCACAAGGACTCAGTAGACAAGCCCTCTAATCTGTCCTGCCTGATTGAGATTAGTTTTATTTGTCAGAGGTACATCAGAGCATCGAAACGTACAGCAACACAATCAGAGAATGACCCGGGGGCAGAAGTCACCAAGTTTCCGGCGCCTACATAGCATGTCCACGACTCAGAAATCCAAACTGGTGCGTCTTTGGACTGTGGGGGAAACCAGGGCACCCGGAGGAAACCCACATGGTCACAGGGAGACCACGCAATCTCCTTAAGGTCAGCCGTGAGGACAGATTTCGGGGGAGTCCACGAACACGACTTCATTCCTGTTTGGGCACTGTTTAATTGAATATTTTATAATCATTGTTATGTCTCTGTCATGAACGGCTGCCACAAAACAACACATCTCACGAGGAAGTCTGCAGATACTGGAAATGCAGAGCAACTCACACAAAATGCTGGAGGAACTCAGCAGGTCAGGCAGCATCTATGGAGGGGAATAAACAGTCAACGTTTGGGCCAAGACCCTTCATTTGACAACTCAGAGATCATTCTTCTGGTTTTATTCCCCTGGTTCTAGACCTCCCACCCTTTGGAACAGCATCTCGTCATCCACCTCAATCCTGTTTAAGAAATTTATATATTTAAGTGCACTCTCACTTCTCAAGTGAACACGGGCCTAAGGCTCTCACTTCTCCAGTGAACGTGGGCCTAAGGCTCTCACTTCCCCAGTGAATGTGGGCCTAAAGCTCTCACTTCTCAAGTGAACACGGGCCTAAGGGTCTCACTTCCCCAGTGAACGTAGGCCTAAGGCTCTCACTTCCCCAGTGAATGTGGGCCTAAGGCTCTCACTTCTCAAGTGAACACGGGCCTAAAGCTCTCACTTCTCAAGTGAACACGGGCCTAAGGCTCTCACTTCTCCAGTGAACGTGGGCCTAAGGCTCTCACTTCCCCAGTGAATGTGGGCCTAAAGCTCTCACTTCTCAAGTGAACACGGGCCTAAGGGTCTCACTTCCCCAGTGAACGTAGGCCTAAGGCTCTCACTTCCCCAGTGAACGTGGGCCTAAAGCTCTCACTTCTCAAGTGAACGTGGGCCTAAAGCTCTCACTTCCCCAGTGAATGTGGGCCTAAAGCTCTCACTTCTCAAGTGAACACGGGCCTAAGGCTCTCACTTCCCCAGTGAATGTGGGCCTAAAGCTCTCACTTCTCAAGTGAACACGGGCCTAAGGGTCTCACTTCCCCAGTGAACGTAGGCCTAAGGCTCTCACTTCTCAAGTGAACACGGGCCTAAGGCTCTCACTTCCCCAGTGAATGTGGGCCTAAAGCTCTCACTTCTCAAGTGAACACGGGCCTAAGGGTCTCACTTCCCCAGTGAACGTAGGCCTAAGGCTCTCACTTCTCAAGTGAACACGGGCCTAAGGCTCTCACTTCTCCAGTGAACGTGGGCCTAAGGCTCTCACTTCTCAAGTGAACTTGGGCCTAACGCTCACTTCTCCAGCGAAAGTGGCCCTAAATAGTCCAAATGATTTTGTGTGTGTTGCTCAAACATGCAAGCTGGTTGGGGGTGTAGTGGCATCAGCACTGGACTTTGAGGCAAATGGTCCAGCATTCAAATCCGGCCGGCTCCCTGCACCATTCCCATCCGTGCTGGGTCGAGCATTGAGCTAGAAACTTAGCCTTGTAAAAAATAGCCAAAGTGCTAAAGAAATGGCCTGCTTGACACCCAACGTGCACAATAACATGAATGGCCAAATTCTGCTCCAATGTCTCACGGTCTTGCCATTTTTACAAGGAAGAATACAATTAGAATGAAAAAAGTCAATTTCAATGCAAAGTGATCAAAGTGGTTATGGTTTTTCTAAACTCTAGTGATGAGATTTCCTTGTGGGCAGGCTGGGGAGAGACAAAGGCTATGGAGTAAACCCAGAGTGGAGTCCCTAAGGGGCGGGATGTCACTGAACATCCTCCTGGCAGCTCCTGCAGCTGAGCTGGTGCCAAATGTATTGCTTCATAGGCTTTCCTTAGGACCACACCGGTGAGGCCGAGTGGGGGACCTTGACGACTGGGCACCCCAGGATCTCCATACCTCTCGCCCAGGCCTGTGCCCTTGAGTGGTCACTCCAGTGCCACACTGCATTGCCCTTCCAGACAGACAGACGGCATCGCCATCACCATCAGCCATTAGGGCTGTGCATGATTGCCCCAAGGGGACCGTAATCCTGTGATTGATCATTCCAACTTCAATGCACTGAACACTGTTCACACCTCCTCATTCGGTAGCATACCCTGCCTTAGTTAACAGGACCAGAGCAGCGCCCAGCAGAGTATGCCCTTTGAGACCATACTGGTCTCCTGTCCCTTTGCAGTGACACTCCCTTACTTTTACAGAAGAACATAACAAATAGGAGCAGGAGTTGGCCATCTGGCCCATCAAGCCTGCCCCGCCACTCAATAAGATCATGGCTGATCTGTCTGTAAACTCAGCTCCATCTACGTGCCTCTTCCCCATTACCCTTAATTCCCCTGCTATGTAAAAATCTACCTAACCGTATCTTAAATATATTTAGTGAAGAAGTCTCAACTGTTCCCCGGGCAGAGAATTCCACAGATTCAGTACTCTCTGGGAAAAACAGTTTCTTCTCATCTCCGTCCTAAATCTTCTCCCCTGAATCTTGAGGCAATGTCCCCTAGTTCTAGTCTCACCTACCAATGGAAACAACTTTTCTACTATCTTATCTATCCCTTTCAAAATTTTGTATGTTTCTATAAGATCCCCTCTCATTCTTCTGAATTCCAGAGAATATAGTCCCAGGCGACTCAATTTCTCTTCATAGGTTAACCTCTTCATCTCTGGAATCAACCTGGTGAACCTCCTCTGCACTGTCTCCAAAGCCAGTATATCCTTCCTCAAGTATGGAGACCACAACTGCACACAGTACTCCAGGTGCGGCCTCACCAGTACCCTGTATAGTTGCAGCATGACCTCCCTGCTCTTGAATTCAATCCCTCTAGCAATGAAGGCCAACATTCCATTTGCCTTCTTGATAACCTGTTGTACCTGCAGGCCAACTTTTTGTGATTCATGCACAAGCACTCCCAAGTCCCTCTACACAACAGGATGCTGCAATCTTTCACCATTTAAATAATAATCTGCTCTTCTATTATTCCTTCCAAAGTGGATGATCTCACATTTACCAACGTTGTATTCCATCTGCCAGACCTTGGCCCACTCACTTAATCTATCTATATCCCTCTGCAGACTCTCCACATCCTCTGTACAATTTGCTTTTCCACTCAGTTTAGTGTCATCAGCAAATTTTGCTACGTTACACTCAATCCCTTCTCGGACGCAGCCTCAAAAGAGTAACTTCCCCAGCCCAGAGATTAATTTTGACTTTAACGTTATTTATTTGGGTAATGTACCAAATGGGCTCAAAAAACATGAAAGATATTTGTTACAAATACTACTAGCAGCCAGTAAGAAAGCAATTACCTGGAGTACTGTGTGCAGTTTTGGTCTCCAAATTTGAGGAAGGACATTCTTGCTATTGAGGGAGTGCAGCGTAGGTTCACAAGGTTAATTCCTGGCATGGCGGGACTGTCATACGTCGAAAGATCAGAGCGACTGGGCTTGTATACTCTTGAATTTAGAAGGCTGAGAGGGGATCTTATTGAAACTTATAAGATTATTAAGGGATTGGACACGCTGCAGGCAGGAAGCATGTTCCCGCTGATGGGTGAGTCCAGAACCAGAGGCCACAGTTTAAGAATAAGGGGTAGGCCATTTAGGATGGAGTTGAGGAAAAACTTTTTCACCCAGAGAGTGGTGGATATATGGAATGCTCTGCCCCAGAAGGCTGTGGAGGTCAAGTCTCTGGATGCTTTCAAGAAAGAGATGGATAGAGCTCTTAAAGATAGCGGAATCAAAGGTTATGGGGATAAGGCAGGAACTGGATACTGATTGTGGATGATCAGCCATGATCACAGTGAATGGTGGTGCTGGCTCGAAGGGCCGAATGGCCTACTCCAGCACTTATTGTCTATTGTCTATATTGTCTATTGAAATGGCGAAGCAAAGAGTCTCCTATAGTCCTGGAATGGATAGAAATAGTTCAAGAAATTTATGTTATGGAACAACTGACTTTCTCTCTGAAACATGCCACTAAAAATTTGAAAGCTACTGGGAAAATTGGACATTTTATCTGAGCCTGAAATGATTTCTTCACTGCACATTTATTTGGTTTGAAGAACTTTGTTTTATTTCTTCTTATGAGGGGACCTGCAGAATGGACTTCAGAGTTATGGATCTTAAGGTCCCCTCAGACTTTGAAGGACAATTATGGACATAAGAGTTTGGTTAGCCGTGGTACGGCAATGTAACCCATTTCGCTATTCATTTTTTCTATTATAAGATACGGATTTTACTTCATCTAATGATGACCCTGTCTATCCATTTGTTCTGTTATTGGCAAAACAATAAAAACCAAGTATTTTTAAACAAAGAGTATCTTCCCAGTAATCCGCCACACCTGCCTGCTGTGTAGAGCAACCAAATTAAATGATTGTTACTTACCTCTATGATCAACAAAAGAAAAGCCCACAGTAGAATGAAGACTCGCCCATTGAGCTGCCATGAAGGAGCTGTGGTGTTTAGCTGAAGTGGAAACTGAAATTACACATTCACTGTAAAATGCTGCTTGGCTGAGAGATTCCAATAACTTTCATTTTGCCTGATAATGCATAACTTTACAGAGTCACATGCACACAAAATACTGGAGGAACTCAGCAGGTCGGGCGGCAGCTATGGAGAGGAATAAAGAGTCAACATTTCGGGATGAGATGCTTCATCGGGACTGGAAAGGAAAGGGGGTGGGAGAAGGTGGAGGAGGGGAAGGAGGGCCAGTTGACAGGTGATAAGGTGAGAGGGGAAGGTGGGTGGGTGAGAGGGGGGGATGAAGTGAGAAGCCGGGAGGTGATAGGTGAAAAGATAAAGGGCTGAAGAAGGAGGAATCTGGTAGTTTAGGAGAGTGGACCATGGGAGAAAGGGAAGGAGGAGAGGAAAGGGAGAAGGCAGAGGAGATGATAGAGGAAGGTGATATGCAGGGGAGGAGGCGGTACAGGGGAGGAGTGGAATGGGAAATGGAAAAGAAGAAGCATTCCGACGTCACTAAATCGGTGTGAGCTGGTGGAGGGAGGCGTCTATAAAATGCAGGATTCTGTTGTTTAGAGGAGCCTCTTACCTCATACATATTTGAACGGTCATAGTAAATGGTGGTGAATATGGTTACATAGAGCACGTAGGCCACGCAGCTGGCAGTGAACATGTAAACTGCAAATTTCTCCCACTTCTGTTGAAGTAGAGTGTTCAAAGGTTCCACCGAAAGCAGCAGATGACGGTTCTGGTGAAGGGACAAGAGAGAAATTGTTAAGATCATCTGAGCCTGGAAATGAAGATGTCAAAACCAGGGCACTATCAAGGTGAATGAAAACAGAAAATACTGGAAACACTCAGCCGGCCAGACTGCATCTGGGGCAAAAGAAACACAGTCAACATTTTGGGTTGGACATCGTTTGTCATTGGTTGAACGGATTCAAGTTCCTGGGTGCCAACATCTCTGAAGGTTTGTCCTGGATGCATTTGGAGTTTGAGGAGATCTAGTATGTCACCAAAGACTCTGGCAAATTTCTGCAGATGTATGCTGAAGAGGAATCTGACAGGTCACATCACCGTCTAGTACGGACGCCCCAGTACACAGGAATGCAAAAAGCTGCAGAGGATTGTAGACTCAGACAGCTCCCTCATGGGCTCTAGTCTCCACCATCAAGGTCATCTTCAAACAGCGAAGCCTCAAGAAGGTGGGATCCGGCATGAGGGAGCCTCACTGTCCAGGCCATGCCCTCTTCAAAGTCAAAATCAAAGAAACTCTATTGTCAAAGTATGTATATGTTATCATATAGAGATTAATTTTCTTCCAGACGTTCACAAACGAAGAAATACAACAGAATTTATGAAAAACTATACATAAGCAATTCTGACAAGCAACCAATGTGCAAAAGAAGAGCTGTGCAAATACGAAATAAAACATGAGTTGTAGGATCCTTGAAACTGAGTTCACAGGTTGTGCAATCAGTTCAGATTTGAGGTGAGTGAAGATATCCACACTGGTTCAGGAACCTGATGATTGAGGGGTAATAACTGTTCCTGAACCTGGTGGTGTGGGACCTAAGGCTCCTGTCCCTCCTTTCTGATGGCCGTAGCGAGAAGAGAGCCTGGCCTGGATGGTGGGGTCCTTGATGATGGATGCTGCTTTCTTGTGGCAGCGCACCTTGTAAATGTGCTCAGTGGGGGGAAGGTACCGGGTACATTAGCGACATTTAAGATGGAAAGACAGACGCTGTGAAATGCATCATTTGCATCGAATCAAATCAGCGAGGATTGTGGCGGGCAGCCCACAAGTATTGCACCCTCCAGGTACCAACGTAGAGTGCCCACAACTCACTAACCCTGACCCACAGGACTTTGGGAGGAAACTGGAGCACCCGGAGGAAACCCACGTGGCCATGTGGAGAACACACAAACTCCATAAGACCATAAGACAAAGGAGCAGAAGTAGGCCATTCGGCCCATCGAGTCTGCTCCGCCATTTTATCACGAGCTGATCCATTTTATCCCATTTAGTCCCACTGCCCCGCCTTCTCACCATAACCTTTGATGCCCTGGCTACTCAGATACCTATCAATCTCTGCCTTAAAGACACCCAATGACTTGGCCTCCACGGCTGCCCGTGGCAACAAATTCCATAGATTCACCACCCTCTGACTAAAAAAATTTTTTCGCATTTCTGTTCTGAAAGGGCGCCCTTCAACCCTGAAGTCATGCCCTCTCGTACTAGACTCCCCCATCATGGGAAACAACTTTGCCACATCCACTCTGTCCATGCCTTTTAACATTCAAAATGTTTCTATAAGGTCTCCCCTCATTCTTCTAAGCTCCAAGGAATACAGTCCAAGAGCGGACAAACGTTCCTCATATGTTAACCCTCTCATTCCTGGAATCATTCTAGTGAATCTTCTCTGTACCCTCTCCAACGTCAGCACATCCTTTCTTAAATAAGGAGACCAAAACTGCCCACAGTACTCCAAGTGAGGTCTCACCAGTGCCTTATAGAGCCTCAACATCACATCCCTGCTCCTATACTCTATTCCTCTAGAAATGAATGCCAACATTGCATTTGCCTTCTTCACTACCGACTCAACCTGGAGGTTAACTTTAAGGGAATCCTGTACGAGGACTCCCAAGTCCCGTTGCATCTCAGAACTTTGAATTCTTTCCCTATTTAAATAATAGTCTGCCCGTTTATTTTTTCTGCCAAAGTGCATAACCATACACTTTCCAACATTGTACTTCATTTGCCACTTCTCTGCCCATTCTTCCAATCTATCCAAGTCTCTCTGCAGACTCTCCATTTCCTCAGCACTACCGGCCTCTCCACCTATCTTCGTATCGTCAGCAAACTTAGCCACAAAGCCATCTATTCCATAATCCAAATCGTTGATGTACAATGTAAAAAGAAGCGGCCCCAACACTGATCCCCGTGGAACACCACTGGTAACCGGCAGCCAACCAGAATAGGATCCCTTTATTCCCACTCTCTGTTTCCTGCCAATCAGCCAACGCTCTATCCACGTATGTAACTTTCCTGTAATTCCATGGGCTCTTATCTTGTTATATCCTGGGATGGCAGGTCTTTCATATGAAGAAAGACTGGATGAACTGGGCTTGTACTCGTTGGAATTTAGAAGATTGAGGGGGGATCTGATTGAAACGTATAAGATCCTAAAGGGATTGGACAGGCTGGATGCGGGAAGATTGTTCCTGATGTTGGGGAGGTCCAGAACGAGGGGTCACAGTTTGAGGATAGAGGGGAAGCCTTTTAGGACCGAGATTAGGAAAAACTTCTTCACACAGAGAGTGGTGAATCTGTGGAATTCTCTGCCACAGCAAACTGTTGAGGCCAGTTCATTAGCTATGTTTAAAAGGAAGTTAGATATGGCCCTTGTGGCTACAGGGGTCAGGGGGTATGGAGGGAAGGCTGGGTTCTGAGTTGGATGATCAGCCATGATCATAATAAATGGCGGTGCAGGCTCGAAGGGCCGAATGGCCTACTCCTGCACCTATTTTCTATGTTTCTATGTTTCTATGTTTCTATGTGTGGCACCTTGTCAAAGGCCTTCTGAAAATCCAAATATACAACATCCACTGCATCTCCCTTGTCTAGCCTACTGGTAATTTCCTCAAAAAATTGTAATAGGTTTGTCAGGCAGGATTTTCCTTTAAGGAATCCATGCTGAGTTCTGCCTACCTTGTCATATGCCTCCAGGTACTCTGTAACCTCATCCTTGACAATCGACTCCAACAACTTCCCAACCACCGACGTCAAGCTAACAGGTCTATAATTTCCTTTTTGCTTCCTTGCTCCCTTCTTAAATAGCGGAGTGACATTTGCAATCTTCCAGTCCTCCGGAACCATGCCAGAATCTATCGACTTTTGAAAGATCATTGCAAATGCCTCCGCAATCTCCACAGCTACTTCCTTCAGAACACGCGGGTGCATTCCATTTGGTCCGGGAGATTTATCTACCCTTAGACGATTCAGCTTCCTGAGTACTTTCTCTGTCGTAATTGTGACTGCGCACACTTCTCTTCTCTGCCACCCTTGAGTGTCTGGTATACTGTTGATATCTTCCTCTGTGAAGACTGATGCAAAATACTCGTTCAGTTCCTCTGCCATCTCCTCATCTCCCATTACAATTTCTCCAGCATCATTTTCTATCAGTCCAATATCTACTCTCACCTGTCTTTTACTCTTTATATACTTGAAAAAGCTTTTAGTATCCTCTTTGATATTATTTGCTAGTTTCCTTTCATAGTTAATCTTTTCTCTCTTAATGACCTCCTTGGTTTCCTTTTGTAAGGTTTTAAAGACTTCCCAATCCTCTGTCTTCCCACTAATTTTTGCTTCCTTGTATGCCCTCTCCTTAGCTGTAACTTTGGCTTTGACTTCTCTTGTCAACCACGGTTGCATCCTTTTCCACTCAAAAATTTCTTCTTTTTTGGAATATACCTGTCTTGCACCTTCCTCACTTCTCGCATAAACTCCAGCCACTGCTGCTCTGCCGTCTTTCCCGCCAATGTCCCTTTCCAGTCAGCTTTGGCCAGTTCCTCTCTCATGCCACTGTAGTTTCCTTTACTCCACTGAAACACCGACACATCAGATTTCGGCTTCTCTTTTTCTAATTTCACAGTGAACTCAATCATGTTATGATCACTGCCTCCTAAGGGTTCCTTCACCTCCTTCCAGACACGGGCGAGAATTGAACCCCAATCTTACAGCAGCCCCGTAAAATGTTGCACTAACCACTAGGGGACAGCCAGGATACTGACCGCCAGGGGACAGCCAGGACACTGACCGCCAGGGGACAGCCAGGACACTGACCACAAGTGGACAGCCAGGACACTAACCGCCAGGGGACAGCCAGGTCACTGACCGCCAGGGGACAGCCAGGACACTGACCACAAGTGGACAGCCAGGACACTAACCGCCAGGGGACAGCCAGGTCACTGACCGCCAGGGGACAGACAGGACACTGACCGCTAGTGGACAGCCAGGTCACTGACCGCTAGTGGACAGCCAGGACACTGACCGCTAGGGGACAGACAGGACACTGACCGCTAGTGGACAGCCAGGTCACTGACCGCTAGTGGACAGACAGGACACTGACCGCTAGGGGATAGCCAGGACACTGACCACCAGGGGACAGACAGGACACTGACCGCTAGGGGATAGCCAGGACACTGACCACAAGTGGGCAGCCAGGACACTGACCGCTAGGGGATAACCAGGACACTGACCGCCAGGGGACAGACAGGACACTGACCGCTAGGGGATAGCCAGGACACTGACCACAAGTGGGCAGCCAGGACACTGACCGCCAGGGGACAGACAGGACACTGACCGCTAGGGGACAGCCAGGACACTGACCGCCGGGGGACAGCTAGGATACGTTGAAGGAAGCTTGCCTGGATTTTGGTGTTGAACACCACGATCTGCAGAACAGATTTCTTTTCCGTGGTATCCACTCCTGTGATGTCATACAGCGAGGAGGAAACCGGTCCGTAAACCCAGTCTGTGACTTTCCGGGAGAGTTTGCGATGTTTCCTGTCTTTTATCTCTCGACTGAGAATATTTCGAAATATCTGCAAAAGTTAGAAAATATCAGCTATTTTCAGGGAAGGTCGTCTGGGCGGTGCAGAGGGAGCACTGTGTAAACTGTGGACTGCTGGTGGGGGTAGGGGCGGGGGCGGGGGGATAGGGGACACACTGTGTCCGTTAGATTCCCGCAGCAGCTCCGGTGACGAGCCGGCACCTTCCGACACTGCACCCGATCCCCAGCAGAGGGCAGCCTTGGGTCGTCACAGAGAAACTCATTCGGTGCGTTCACCTCGGCTGGAACTTGGGTGTCCGGTCAGGACACGTCTGAGTATAGTGGTGAGGCGGGGGGGGGGGAGATGGGGGAAGAAAGGGGAGGATAGGGGGAGGGGGAGATGGGAGATGGGGAGGGGGAGAGAGGGGAGGGGAAGAAAGGGGAGGGTGGGGGAGAGAGGGGAGAGGAGAAAGGGGAGGGAAGGAGGGAGAGAGGGGATGGGGAAGAAAGGGGAGGGTGGGGAGGGAGGGGGAGAGAGGGGAGAGGAGAGAGGGGGGAGGGGGAGGGGGAAGAAGGAGGAGGGGGAGAAGGGGAGCGGGAAAGGGGAAGAGAGGGGAGGGTAGGGAAGGGGAAGAAAGGGGAGAGTGGGGGATAAGAGAGGGGAGAGAGGGGGAGAGGAGAAAGGGGAGGGAAGGAGGGAGAGGGGATGGGGAAGAAAGGGGAGGGTGGGGAGGGAGGGGAGAGAAGGGAGAGGAGAAAGGGGAGTGGGAGGGAGGGGGGAGGGAGAGGGGAGTGGGGGAAGGAGAGGGGAGGGAGGGAGAGAGAAGGGGTGAGAGAGAGGGGAGGGGAGGGGAAGAGAAAGAGGGAAAAGAGAGAGAGAGACACACACACACACACACAGAGATTTGGTAGGGGTGTGAGGGATATTGACGCCTCTAGTTCACTGGTGACCCCAAAGTTATTTGCACCCATCTCCTTATCCCAGTTCCATGAATGAACTCCCCAGCACCAGCTCTCTGCAGTGACGGTGAATCCTTACCTCAAACTTGCCGAGTTTGGCGGCAAGTTGCAGGGGAGTCAGCCCCTTCACGTTGCGGACTTCCTCCAAGTTGCCGCCTTTGTTTTCGATCAAGATCTTGTTGTACATTTCCGTCACGAACTTGGTGTTGTCCTCCGTGTCGTCAGCCACCGTGACCAGCGCGTGGAGAACCGTGTTACCGCTGGAGTCCTGCTCGCTGACCTTGGTCCTCTGGTCAGACAGGAGGAGGGACACGGTTTCAGGCTGGTTGGTGCAAGCAGCGAGAGCGAGCGGAAGTTCACCTGGGGGTGGGGGTGGTGACAGTGAGAAACAGTGACAGCTCCAAACCTGGCCGACTGACCAACCCAAACCCAGACCTCAGCCCTCTTCCCCACCCCCCACACACAGGGTTTCTGCATCCCACCGAACCCACAATAAATGAGGTTGGGGGCAGCAGCGTAACACCCTTACAGCGCCAATGATTGGGATTCAACTCCTGCCACGGTCTGTAGGAGCCTGTACATGGATGGGAGAGGTATGGAGAAATCAGACTAGCGGAATAATGTTTCGGCACAGACCAGAAGGGCCGAATGGCCTGTTTTCTGTGCTGTAGTGTTCTATGGTTCTATTCTCCGCATGAGGGCAAGGGTTTCCTCCGGGTGCTCTGGTTTCCTCCCACAGTCCACAGATTTCCGGGTGTGCTGGATAATTGCCCCCAGTTTTCATTCGCAACCCTCTCCCCGTGTTCTTCCACCGGATTGTCCCAATCCTTTCAAACAGCGCAGCGGGTAGTGCTGCTCCCTCACCACGCCAGAGACCCAGGATTGATCCCGATGCCTCCCGGCTTTCCATCCCACCTCCCAACCCCCAGTTCCCACCGAATCCCACAGATGAATTCTCTGATAAAAAATATTTGCCTTTATCCTCACAATTTTGTATCAAATCTCCCCTCAATCTTCTACGCTCTAGGGAATAAAGACCTAATGGATTCAAACTTTCTCTATAACTCAGATTCAGATCCTCGAATCCTGGCAACATCCTTTTCAATTTCCTCCGCACTCTTTCCGTTTTATTTACATATTTTCTGTGTGTAGGTGACAGAACTGTACACAATACTCCAAATTTGGCCTTATACAGTTGCAACATAACATCCCACCGCCAGTAATCCTGAAGGAGAGTTAGGGAAGGGAAGCAAGTCCTGGCGTCACCAGGGATCCCACAAGGAAGTGGACCATCGTTGACCAGGAGGGACTCACCGAAGTAAAAGCCTTTCCGCTGCTCGCTCAGCTTGAAGAACTTGCCCGTGGCCCGCGCATTCACGTCGGCCCCTTTCTCCAGCAGGAGGCGCACGATGTCAGGGCAGCGCCTCTCGATGGCGATGTGAAGGGCTGTTTGACCTCGGGGGGAGGACGGAAACAAATGTCGGTACTCTCGGGTTTAAGAACCCACCTCGTCACCAAAACCCGCACCCGCATCCAGCTTTTTGTCTGTAGAATCCCTCCCCTGACAACCGCGCCCACCCAATCGTACTAGCCATGTGAAACGCTCCCAAAGGCTCTTCCACCACAATCAAGCCCTCCTACCCACTAACCTCAGGGCGGTATTCATGGTTTACCTACCATGGGGGACTCTCCCCGGACCTCAGAGATGTCCGGGTTCGCCAAATATCTGCAGTGGTGCCTGGATTAATGCATGCAAGCATTTCTAAATGACAATAAATGAGGACTGAGTGTTCTCATCATCTAATTAGTGTGAAGAGACACGAGAAGGACAGAGCTCCAGGGCGTGGGATGGAGTCCGGACGGGAGGAAATGGGGTGAGGAATATGGGTGTCTACTGTTTCCATGAGATAGAGATAGAGATAGATAGATAGATAGAGAGATAGAGAGATAGAGAGAGAAAAACAGATATAGAGAGAGATAGAGATGGACAGATAGAGATAGAGGGAGAAATAGAGAGAGAGAGAGAGACAGAGAGAGAGAGAGACGAAGGTAGAGAGTTACAGAGATAGACAGAGAGACAGACAGAGAGAGAGAGAGACGAAGGTAGAGAGAGACAGAGATAGACAGAGAGAGAGATAGAGAGAGAGTGAGAGAGGTAGAGACAGAGGGAGATAGAGAGAGAGAGATGGAGGGAGGGAGAGAGAGAGACAGACATAGAGACAGATAGAGAGAGAGAGATAGAGAGAGTGAGAGAGGTAGAGACAGAGGGAGATAGAGAGAGAGATGGAGGGAGAGAGATAGAGAGAGAGATAGACAAAGATAGAGAGAGACAGAGATAGAGAGAGAGACAGAGACAGAGGTAGAGACAGAGAGAGAGAGAGAGAGACGAAGAGAGAGAGAGACGAAGGTAGAGAGAGACAGAGATAGACAGAGAGAGAGAGAGTGAGAGAGGTAGAGACAGAGGGAGATAGAGATGGAGGGAGAGAGATAGAGAGAGAGACAGACAAAGATAGAGAGAGACAGAGATAGAGAGAGAGACAGAGACAAAGATAGATAAGATAGATACATAGAGAGAGACAGAAGCCAAGATGGAGAGAGAAATGGGAGTTGGACAAATAATCCCACTTCCATTCGGGAGGCGGCTACACAGCATCCACACCAGGACCACCAGACTCAAAAACAGTTACTTTCCCTAAACTAACAAACCGATCAACACCTCCACCCACTAGCCACCCCTCCGCCATCTTACGTACAGACACTCCTGTCCCTAGCATCACTTTATGGACATATAATCAATCTATGTACATAAGCTATTTTATGTGTTTATCTTCGTGTGTTTTTTGGTCTGCATCGGATCTGGAGTAACAGTTACTTCGTTCTCTGGACTGGTGTGCTGGAAATGATACTAAAGGACACTCTGAACGGTAAGAGTCAGTTTCACGTCTTGTGAAAGCGAGGTGTGGAAACTGTCGGCAGAGCTGATGAAACAGATTTCATTCAAATGCAGGAAGGAGGATGAGTGTCAACATCAACTGTAACAATAAGTGATTGTTGCGGGGGGGGGGTGGGTGTCTTGTCCCACAAATCCCACAAGGTGACTGGTTGGAAAAGCAGGGAACATGGGAAAGATCCCTCGGATAAAAAAGGAGGGAGAGAGAAACCGGGGAATTATAGACCGGTTAGCCTAACGTCGGTGGTGGGGAAACTGCTGGAGTCAGTTATCAAGGATGTGATAACAGCACATTTGGAAAGCGGTGAAATGATCGGACAAAGTCAGCATGGATTTGTGAAAGGAAAATCATGTCTGACGAATCTCATAGAATTTTTTGAGGATGTAACTAGTAGAGTGGATAGGGGAGAACCAGTGGATGTGGTATATTTGGATTTTCAAAAGGCTTTTGACAAGGTCCCACACAGGAGATTAGTGTGCAAACTTAAAGCGCACGGTATTGGGGGTAAGGTATTGGTGTGGGTGGAGAATTGGTTAGCAGACAGGAAGCAAAGAGTGGGAATAAACGGGACCTTTTCAGAATGGCAGGCAGTGACTAGTGGGGTACCGCAAGGCTCAGTGCTGGGACCCCAGTTGTTTACAATATATATTAATGACTTGGATGAGGGAATTAAATGCAGCATCTCCAAGTTTGCGGATGACACGAAGCTGGGTAGCAGTGTTAGCAGTGAAGAGGATGCTAAGAGGATGCAGGGTGACTTGGATAGGTTGGGTGAGTGGGCAAATTCATGGTAGATGCAATTTAATGTGGATAAATGTGAAGTTATCCACTTTGGTGGCAAAAATAGGAAAACAGATTATTATCTGAATGGTGGCTGATTAGGAAAAGGGGAGGTGCAACGAGACCTGGGTGTCATTATACACCAGTCATTGAAAGTGGGCATGCAGGTACAGCAGGTGGTGAAAAAGGCGAATGGTATGCTGGCATTTATAGCGAGAGGATTCGAGTACAGGAGCAGGGAGGTACTACTGCAGTTGTACAAGGCCTTGGTGAGACCACACCTGGAGTATTGTGTGCAGTTTTGGTCCCCTAATCTGAGGAAAGACATCCTTGCCATCGAGGGAGTACAAAGAAGGTTCACCAGATTGATTCCTGGGATGGCAGGACTTTCATATGAAGAAAGATTGGATGAACTGGGCTTGTACTCGTTGGAATTTAGAAGATTGAGGGGGGATCTGATTGAAATGTATAAGATCCTAAAGGAATTGGACAGGCTAGATGCAGGAAGATTGATCCCGATGTTGGGGAAGTCCAGAACGAGGGCCACAGTTTGAGGATAGAGGGGAAGCCTTTTAGGACCGAGATTAGGAAAAACTTCTTCACACAGAGAGTGGTGAATCTGTGGAATTCTCTGCCACAGGAAACTGTTGAGGCCAGTTCTTTGGCTATATTTAAGAGGGAGTTAGATATGGCCCTTGTGGCTACGGGGGTCAGGGGGTATGGAGGGAAGGCTGGGGCGGGGTTCTGAGTTGGATGATCAGCCATGATCATAATAAATGGCGGTGCAGGCTCGAAGGGCCGAATGGCCTACTCCTGCACCTATTTTCTATGTTTCTATGTTTCTATGAAAGGCAGCCCCCACCACCCAGGACTGGCCCTCTTCTCATGGCTACCATCACGGAGGGGGTACAGGAGCCTGAAGGCACACACTGAATGATTCAGGAACAGCTTCTTCCCCTCCGCCATCAGATTTCGAAAGCGGTTCCTGAACCCATGAACACTACCTCACTACATTTTTTGCTCTCTTTTTCAACTTCTTTATTTAAAATATTACATATTTGATATTGTAATTTGCAGGTTTTTAAATTATGCATTACAATGTACTGCTGCCGCAAACCAACAAAATTCCACAGTTGCCAGTGATATTAAATCTGATTCTGAAGAAATGCGTTCATTGAGGTAAGACCAGACTAAACTGATACAGTGGTTTCTTATTGACATGTGTACTAAGGTACAGAGAGTGTCTTAAAAGTCCCTAGTGTATCTGCCTGTACCACCGACACACACAAACTGCTGGAGGAATGCAGCAGGTCAGGCAGCATCTGTGGAGATGAACAAATAGTTGACGTTTTGGGCTGAGACTCTTCTTCAAAGGAAGAGGGAAGATGTCAGAATGTCTCTACTATCACCCCTGACCGTGTGATCCACACACCTACCACTTTCTGTGTAAAAAAAAATCTCTGACATCCCCCCCCCCACCTCTTAAAATTATGCCCCCTGGTATTAGCTACTTCCACCCTGGGAAAAAGTCCCTGGCTGTTCTCTCAATCTATGCCTCTTATCATCTTGCACACCTCTATCAAGTCACCTCTCATCTTCCTCCTCTCCAAAGAGAAAAGCCCTAACTCACTCCACCTATCCCCATAAGACATGCTCTCTAATCCAGGCAGCATTCTGGCAAATCTCCTGTCTAGAGCTTCCACATCTTTCCTATAATGAGGAGACCAAAACAGAGCACAATATTCCAGCTGGTCTGATGAAGAGCTGCAATGTTACCTCATGGCTCTTGAATTCGGTCCCCTGACTAATGAAGGATAACACATTATATGACTTCTTAAATAGCCTATCAAGTTATCATAGATCGTAAACTGAAAGGTCATGAACTGAAACTTCAGCTGTTTCTTCTCTTTCTCTCTCTATAGATGCTGCCTGTCCCACTGAACATTTCCAGCACCTTCTGCTTTTATTTCATCTGTCCCGAGTCTGCGGCATTTTGCTTTGTGTGGCTCGGAGAGTGCACGGGGTGACAGGCAGTTTGAGGACCCTGACGCAACATCCCTCCTGTACTCCTGTCCTGCTGCTTTGTCCAACCATCCATCCCCAGTCTGAGCGAGATCAGAGGTATCATATTAACTCACCTTTGTAATCTTTGTCAGTATATTCAGCATTAATCAGCTGGCTTAAACAATTGTTCTCCTCTGCCGCCTCGATCAGCTTTTTCACTATTCCCTCTGTGCTGCTGTTCAGATTCAGCAAAGCTTTCATCAGGCAAGTCTTCCCCGTCTTATAGTCTGTAGAAGGACAGTAGGTTTTGGCCAGAGTTTTAATTCCTTCCTCTCATTTCTCCCTTTAACATTCCCTCCTCCCCAGCTCCTTCTCCCCCACCCGTCCCCCACCTCCTCCCTGACACACAATATTCCTCAATACCCAACCTCGTCCCAGTACCCGACCCCAGCCCAATATCTGTCAATACCCAACCTCATCCCAGTACCCGACCCCAGTCCAAAATCCCTCAATACCCAACCTCATCCCAGTACCCGACCCCAGCACAATATCCGTCAATACTCAACCTCGTCCCAGTACCCAACCTCGTCCCAGTACCCGACCCCAGCCCAATATCTGTCAATACACAACCTCATCCCAGTACCCGACCCCAGTCCAAAATCCTTCAATACCCAACCTCATCCCAGTACCCGACCCCAGTCCAAATTCCCTCAATACCCAACCTCATCCCAGTACCCGACCCCAGTCCAAAATCCTTCAATACCCAACCTCATCCCAGTACCTGACCCCAGCCCAATATCCCTCAATACCCAACCTCATCCCAGTACCTGACCCCAGCCCAATATCCCTCAATACTTAACCTCATCCCAGTACCCAACCTCAGCCCAGTACCCAACCCCAGTCCAATATCCATCAATACGCAACCTCATCCCAGTACCCAACCCCAGTCCAAAATCCATCAATACACAACCTCATCCCAGTACCCAACCCCAGTCCAAAATCCATCAATACACAACCTCATCCCAGTACCCAACCCCAGTCCAAAATCCATCAATACACAACCTCATCCCAGTACCCAACCCCAGTCCAATATCCATCAATACGCAACCTCATCCCAGTACCCAACCCCAGTCCAAAATCCATCAATACACAACCTCATCCCAGTACCCAACCCCAGTCCAATATCCACCAATACGCAACCTCATCCCAGTACCCAACCCCAGTCCAATATCCATCAATACGCAACCTCATCCCCATACCCGACCCCAGCCCAATATCCATCAATACGCAACCTCATCCCAGTACCCAACCCCAGCCCAATATCCGTCAATATCCAACCTCATCCCAGTACCCGACCCCAGCCCAATATCCCCCAATACCCAACCTCATCCCAATACCCAGCCCCAGTGCTGGTACTCAACCTCCAGAATATCTGCTTTAACCACTAACCCAGTAACCCATTGCAGTCACCCCCCCTCTCTGTGTAACAAACTCATCCCTCACGTCACCTTTGAACGTTTCCTCCACCCCGCCAGCCTTAAAAGCACGCCCACCCTGGGGAAGTGATTCTGTTACTCTATCTACACCTATTGTAATTTTTTAAAGTTTCATCAGGCCTGCTACTCTTTTGCTGTCTGGAATCTACGTGACTCCAGACCACTAGTGTCGACTGCTAACTGGCCCTTCAGTCCATGTGTGACCAGGGTGGGTGATAACACAGGGCCGTAGAACTGCGAGGCAGGTCCCTACCCGAGAACCAGGGCTCGGTCAGTTTCATCCTGGTGATGTGAATGATACGTAGGACCTTGTTGAATTTCTCCTCGTTCCCCTCTGCGACAGAACATGACAGCTGCCTCCCCAGATTGTTCTTCAACCTGCAAAACAGTAGCATAGTGGCTAGCACAAAACTCCACTGAGCCATCAAACACCGATCGCGGTTCAATTCCCGCTGCTGCCTGTAAGAAGTTTGTACGTTCTGCCCGTGACCGCGTGGGTTTCCTCCGGGTGCTCCGGTTTCCTCCCACACTTCAAAGACATACGGGTTAGGGTCGGTAATTTGACAGCATCCTACATTGGTGTTGGAAGTGTGTTGGCACTTGTGGGCTGCCCCCAGCACATCCTCGGACTGTGTTGGCCATTGACCCAAACGACACATTTCACTGTACTTTTCTATAGGCCCCTTGGGATGTTCCGGTCAGTGTGGCCAGTGATCTGAGACGGGACGACCATAGCGTTATGAACAACTGAGGAGGGCAGAAGTGGTCGGCCACTGGTGTATGGTCCGCTGGTACTCATCGTTGTCGTTGGGGGGGGAGGGGGGGACTTGAACTGCAAGGTAATCTTGTAGCTCGATACAACCCTGGTTAGACCACACCTGGAGTATTGTGTTCAGTTCTGCTGCCTCATTATAGGAAGGCTAAACGCTAGGTTTGCCTACATGCCGGGAATGAAGAATACTTCACTGGCTGCATCACAGCCTGGTGTGGAAACACCTATGCCCTTGAAAACCCGATAAAAAGTAGTGGATCACAGGTAAAGCCCATCTACATGAAACGCTGTCGCAGGAAAGCAGCATCCATCATCAGGGAGCCCCACCACCCAGGACATGCTCTCGTCTGACTGCTGCCAACAGGAAGGAGGTACAGGAGCCTCAGGACTCACACCACCAGGTTCAGGAACAATTATACCCCTCAACCACCAGGCAAAGGAAATAACCCCACCATTGAAATGTTCCCACAACCTATGGACTCACTTTCAAGGGCTCTTCATCTCATGTTTTTGATATTTATTCCTTATTTTCTGCTAATTGGACATTGAACCAATGAACACTAACTCACTTTTTAAAAAATATTATTTCTGTTTTTGCACTATTTTTTATTTATTTAACTAAGCAATATTCATATATATACTTAATGTAATTGATTTACTTTTTTTTCTATATTATCATGTATTGCATTGAACTGCTACTGCTAAGTTAATAAATTTCACAACACACATGCCGGTGATAATAAACCTGATTCAGATTCTCCTTTTTGTATTTGCACAGTTTGTTGCCTTCTGCACTCTGGCTGAACAGCCTGGCTGGACGGTCTTTTATTGGTTATTTTCTACAGATTTGTTGAGTATGTTCACGAGAAAATGAAGAAAATGAATCTCAAGGTTGTGTATGGTGACATATATGTACTTTGATAATAAATTTAATTGAACTTTGAACTTGGAGTTGCTGGTCAAAGGTAGGCTTTTTCCACTGAGGCGAGAACGAGAGGTCATGGGTAAAGGTTAAAGGTGAAATATTTAAGGGAATCATGAGGGGAACTCCCCCCCTTTGATTCCTTTGTAAAAAAGTAAACAAAATTATGAGGGGTATAGATTGGGTAAATGCAAGCAAGCTTTTTCAGCTGAGGTTGGGTGGGACTAGAGCAAGAGGTCATGAGTTAAGAGTGAAAGGTGAAAGTTTCAGGGGAACCTGAGGGGGACTTCCTTCACTCAGAGGGTGGGAGAGTGTGAGACTTCACTCAGAGGGTGGTGAGAGTGTGGAACCACTCAGAGGGTGGGAGAGCGTCGAACTTCACTCAGAGGGTGGGAGAGCGTGGAATTTCACTCAGAGGGTGGGAGAGTGTGGAACCACTCAGAGGGTGGGAGAGCGTGGGACTTCACTCAGAGGGTGGGAGAGTGTGGAATTTCACTCAGAGGGTGGTGAGAGTGTGGAACCACTCAGAGGGTGGGAGAGCATCGAACTTCACTCAGAGGGTGGGAGAGCGTGGAATTTCACTCAGAGGGTGGGAGAGCGTGGAATTTCACTCAGAGGGTGGGAGAGTGTGGAACCACTCAGAGGGTGGGAGAGCATCGAACTTCACTCAGAGGGTGGGAGAGCGTCGAACTTCACTCAGAGGGTGGGAGAGCGTGGAATTTCACTCAGAGGGTGGGAGAGTGTGGAACCACTCAGAGGGTGGGAGAGCGTGGGACTTCACTCAGAGGGTGGGAGAGTGTGGAATTTCACTCAGAGGGTGGGAGAGTGTGGAACCACTCAGAGGGTGGGAGAGCGTGGAACTTCACTCAGAGGGCGGGAGAGCGTGGAATTTCACTCAGAGGGTGGGAGAGTGTGGAACCACTCAGAGGGTGGGAGAGTGTGGGACGAGCTGCCAGAGGAAGTAGTGGATGTGGGTTTGATTTCAACACTTAGGAGAAGTTCGGATGGGAGGGGTGGGGAGGGGAGGGCTGCTGTCCAGGTGGAAGGGCAAGTTTGGATGGGAGGGGTGCGGAGGGCAAGTTCAGATGGGAGGGAAGTTCGGATGGGAGGGGTGCGGAGGGCTGTTGTCCAGGTGCAGGTCAGTGGGACTAGACCGATTAGTAGTTCAGCCCAGACTAGGTGGGCCTGCTTACGTGCTGTAGTGCTCTATGACTTCCGGGGAACTGGGACCCAGAAAGTAGATCGGCCCAGCACAGGTACTGACCTCCTTTTCTCGTTCTCCGTTTCGGAGCATCCATCGAGTTCGTCTGGCTGCAGCAGTAAATTGAGGTTGTAATCCATTGTCTGTGCAGGGGGAGAGAGAGAGAGAGAGCGAGACGTCACCCAAAACTGAACATGAGGCGGCACTGTAGGGCTGTGGTGGGTATATCGCGTCGCAGCGACAGGTATTGGGATTCAATTCCTGTCGCCGTCTGTCCGTTCTCCCCGAGACTCCCTCCGGGAGCTCTGGTTTCCTCCCGCCTGCCACAGACGTGCGGGTCACGATCTGTACATTGTGGGAACGCTATGCTGGTGCCAGAAGCATGGCAACACTTGTGGGCTGTCCCCAGCACTTCCTCAGACTGTGGCACATTTTGGCACATTTTATTAGATTATGAGGACACACAGACCTCTTTCACTGAAATTTAGTAATGCATGCATTAAGAGATGATACAATGTTCCTCCAGAATGATATCACAGAAACACAAGACAAACCAAGACTAAAAAAACCGACAAAAACCACATAATTATAACATAGTTACAACAGTGCAAGCAATACTGTAATTTGATAAAGAGCAGGCCATGGGCACGGTAAAAAGTCTCAGAGTCTCTCGGAAGTCCCATCATCTCACGCAGACGTAGAAGGAAGAAAAAAAACTCTCCCTGCCATGAACCTCCAGCGCCGCAAACTTGCCGATGCAGCATCCTGGAAGCACCCGACCACAGTCCGACTCTGAGTCTGTCCGAAAACTTTGAGCCTCCAATCAGCCCTCCGACACCGAGCACCGAGCACCATCTCTGCCGAGCGCTTCGACCCCGGCCCTGGCAACAGGCAATAGGCAAAGTCGAGGATTTGGGGCTTTCCCCTCCGGAGCTTCTCGATCGCACAGTAGCATCGGCAGTGAAGCAGGCATTTCAGAAGTTACTCCAGATGTTCCTCCGTGCTTCTCACGTCTGTCTCCATCAAATGAGGATTGTGCACGATACCTACTTAACAAATACTGATATCATTTTGGAGCGGCCGTGCGCGATGCGTTGCGCTGCCATCTTTCACTTTATGTTTCGAAGTACACATGACAAATAAAGCCAATCTACAATCTTTTCACCGGGCAGCGTACACTGGTACATGGATAGGAAAGGTTTAAAAGCATAAAAGTTTAGTGCAAAAATGGGACTAGCTGAAGTGGACATCTGGGTCAGCATGCACTGGTTGGGCTGAAGGGCCTATTTCTGAGCTGTATTGCTCTGTGACTCATCAACTCGAGAAAAGCAGAAGCAAACAAACCTCTGGAGACCACAGAGCTGAGAACTTCCCTTGCACTCAGTGTCTTCTCTTTGAAGAACCATGCTCCTTGTTTTAAAATCTCAGAACCCCACAAACTTCCCCCTAAATGAGAAGCTCTGCTCCCAACTCTTGGTCCAAAGGGTGTTCTGATTCCCCAACCACTCCCTGAGTGAGAAACCATTTCCTCCCCCCACAACCCTGCCCCAGTAGCTCTGAAGGTCTGCCTTCTGGTTGGTGACTCCCCCGACACCAGCGCCTCACGTCACCCATATCTTTCAAAGGCCGCGTCCGGCAGGAAGGACCATCACCTCTTGTCATTATTACCACCAGGAAGTCCCTACGTTTTAGAAACAGCTTCTTTTTCTCTGCCATCAGATTTCCAAATGGTCCATGATCACTACCTCACTAATTTGCTCTCTTTGCGTTGTTTGTTTGTTTATTTCTGATGGTAATCTATAGTAATCTTAATCTGTTATCATTCGCAGTGTGGGACTCTAGCTGCAGCAAGACGGATCACAAAGTCCTCCAACGGCTGATTGGGACAGCTCAGCACATCATTGGGACTCAACTACCGGACCTGGAGACAATCTACAACTCTCGATGCCTACGGCGTGCTCGTAACAACATTAAAGCCCCATCCCGTCCCGGACACTGTCTGTTCAATATGGAAACATCCTGACCAAGACGGTGAGACTGAAAACAGCTTCTTCCCCAGGGCAGTAGTGCAGCTGAATGACGCCGATGGCCCTTGCGTGTTATGGACCATCCAAGTCACGTTACATGTGAAGATTTCCTTCAGTGACCTGCACCGTCAACTCTGCAAGCGGACTTGTGGGTCACGGGTCGGCCTCTTCAGTCATTTCAAGGCCCACAACGGACCACATCAAACACCAGGTGAAGAACCACACTCGACTGTGAGTGATCGCTGACGATGATGATAATTATGGGAATTAAGTCATGCATTGATGTATCTATTTTGCATGGGCTGGAGTAGCATCGTAATCTTGTCGTCTTGAGCAATGACAATAAAGTTCTGCTCTGGACACCGTGCTGCAGATTTCATGAAATTATGTCGTGAAAGAAATTCCTCCTCATCTCTGTTCCAAAGTGACGTCCCTCTAGTCTGGAGCTGCGCCTTCTGCTCCTAAACTCTGCCGCTATAGGAGACATCCTCTCCAGGTCCACGCTGTCGAGTTCTTTGAATGTTGGATGAGGTTTCGATGAGAGCCCTCCTCATCCTCCTGAACTCCAGCGAGTACAGGCCCGGAGCCAGCAGAGTGACAGGGAACCTGATTCGGATTCCCAGCGTTACCGAGAGGATTCCCCACCCAAGGGGGCAGCCTCGGATTGATTTATGGAGACCGCATACAGGGCCGGGACGGTCACCCTGAAACAGCGCCATGGATTATCCGGATCCACTGACGGTGGAGAGAACATTTTGCCCTTGTCAGAGAGAAGCGTCCTCCATGTGGCCCAACTCGAGACGCCGACCCAAGCCTGCCCCGTTCACCCTCGGTGCTCCAAAGCCCTCCTGTCATTTGGGGTTAGGGAGGATGAGAGGAGTCTGGATAGAGGTGCATATGATAAGAGGACAGCTGGAGACTTTTTTCCGGGGGGGGGGGGCTGATAATTTTAAGATAATTAGAGGTAAATATCGAGGGGATGTCAGAGCTGGAATTTTTACACAGTGCTGCCAGGGGAGGTGGAAGAAGCAGATACATTAGGGACATTTTTGAAAAAAAAAATTCTGGAAAGCCCCAAGCTCTTTATCACTGATAATGTTCCGAGTGCAGTCTGACCAATGTCTTACCATTACATCCTTGCTAGTCCTCTGGGAATGAATGCTAACCTGGTATTTGTCTTCCTTACTGCCGACTCAACCTGTAGGGTAACTTCAGAGAACCCCAAGTCCCTTTGCAGCTCTGATTTCTGAAATCTTCTCCCCGTTTTGGAAAATAATCTACACCTTTATTCCATCTACCAAAGTGCACGCCCACTCACTTCCTGACTCTGTATTTTATCTGCCACTTCTTTGCCCAGTCTCCCGGTCCGTAAAAGTCTGCAGGGTCCCTGCTTTCTCAACACTACCTGCCCCTCCACCTGCCCTCGTATCGCCTGCAAAACTGGCCACAAAGGCATCACCAAATCATTGACAGACAGTACTGTGCAATAAGTCTTAGGTACGTATCTCCAGCCAATGACTTTTGCACAGTACTGTGGTAACTTTATGCATTAAACTGTACAGCTGCCGCGAAGAAAAATCATGACGTGTGAGTGATGAAAAACCTGATTCTGATCTGGGTCTCTATTGTGTACTGAGAGTGGGAAGGCGGCAGGGAGAGGGGTTTAATGGGTGGGAAAAGGGGAAGGGAGAAGGGAGGGAGCGGGAAGCACAAGAGAGACATCCTGCAATGAGGGGAGGAGAAGATGGAGCACGCGGCCGCTCCGAATTGATATAGTATTTGTGAAGTAGGATGCCGTGCACAATCCTGATTTGATGGAGACAGACGTGAGAAGCACAAAGGAACATCTGGTGAAACTTCTGAAATGCCTGTTTCGCTGCCACTGCTACTGTGCGATCGAGAATCTCTGGAGGGGAAGGTCCCAAATCCTCGACTTTGCCTATTGCCTGTTACCGGGGCTGGGGGCGAAGCGCTCGGCAGAGATGGTGCTCGGTGCTCCGTGTCGGAGGGCTGGTCGGAGGCTCGAAGTTTTCGGACAGACTCAAGAGTCGGCTGTGGTCGGGTGCTTCCAGGGTGCTGCATCAGAAAGTTTGCGGCACTGGAAGCTCATGGCAGGGAGAGTTTCTCCCTTCTACCGTCTGCGTGAGATGATGGGACTTTCGAGAAACTTTGAGACTTTTTTTTACCGTGCCCATGGTCTGTTCTTCATCAAATTACGGTACTGCTTTGCACTGTTGTAACTATATGTTATAATTATGTGGTTTTTGTCAGTTTTTTTAAAGTCTTGGTTTGCCTTGTGTTTCTGTGATATCATTCTGGAGGAACAAATTGTATCATTTCTTAATGCATGCATTACTAAATGACAATAAACGAGGACTGCGTGTCCTCATAATCTAAAAAAAAGATCAATAAACCAATTGTTTGGAATCAAATGACCATGCCTGTTGTCTCAGGACTGGGTGTGTCTGCACCCACACCACCCTTTGCCCCGGCACTCCTCTGCCACCTGTCCCACACCCGCCCCCCCGCGGCGCTCCACTCTCGCCATTCTCAACACCCTTTGCTCCCTCCACATTTACAAACTCGCTCTCCGCTCTCCCTTGATAATTATGGTACTGTACTGTGCAAAAGTCAGGCATCTCAGCTCTATATACAGTACGTGCCTAAGACTTTTGTACAGTACAGTATAACGTGAAAAGAAGCTACCTAGTATCGGGCGCTCAGTATTCAGTCGGTTTCAATGAGATCCCCTCCCTCCCATTCTTCCAAACTCCAGCACGGTATTATTGGCACAAAACACAGTACCCGCAGCACCCTGCTCATAGCACATATAGTCACGAAAGCAGAGAAAAAAACAGGTACACAAAAATAATCTAGCCCAAGACTCTGCCTGAGTGCCATTGGCCAGATGGTTGATGGTGTTTGGATGGGGTGTGTCCTGTGGCCCCGTTCCTGCAAGAACTAAATCAGAGACTAAATAACCCGCTGGTACACACACACACACACACACAAGCGCCGGGGGTAGGGGTTGAACCCAAAACTCTGGTGAACACAAGAGATTCTGCAGATGCTGGAAACCCAGAGCCACACACACATAATGCTCAGAAGGTCGGGCAGCATCTATGGAAGGGAATGCACGGTCAACATTTTAAGCCGAGACCGTTCATCGGGACTGGAAAGAAGCCAGAACGCGGAGGGGTGGCAGCTGAAGGGGAGGGTGTTTTATAGGGGGAGTTGTGAGGGGCAATGTTACGTTTCTCTTCCCACAGTTACTGCTGGTTGCTTCCAGCGCTTCGTTTTGGGACTGGAAAGGAAAGGGGGAAGAGTACACGCTGACAGGTAATGGGTGAGGGTGGGGAAAACGTCTCTGTCCCCCGGCCGCATTACTCGGAAAAGTTCCCAATTAACTAAGCCGGGAGTATTAAGCTCGTCCTGGGAAGGGGAAGTTTAGACACGTGAATCTGCGCTCCTGGAGAGAGAGAGAGTGGTCTGCCTTCTCCACCGGGAGCTCCCAGCAGCGAGGACCGGGATCCCTCCCTCCCTCCCCTCCCCTCCCCTCCCCGAGGCGCTCACTCACCAAACGATGCAAGTTCGAAGTTTTTAGTAACTCCCTCGCTATTTCACTGAGGAGGCTGACTGACTGCCCCCGGCCGGACTGAGCTCCCTGACGGCGCCAGAAGCCGCGGGCGCCCTTCCCGTCCTGGCTCTGCCGCAGACCGCGAGAGGGGAGAAGCGGTCGAGTGCCCGGCCGTGCAAACGAACTCTTGGAGCGAGAGACGGCGGAGCGGCTCCCGGGTACCTGCAGCCGCCGGGGAGGCACCCACCAGCCAGCCGGGCAGTGGGGATAAAGGGCGGCGCTGAGGGAGGAGCGGCAGTGCTGGGGGAAGAAAATACTTCATTTGATTGCGACATTAAGCCGCAAATCCAGTTCTGACCGAGAGTGCCGGCGCTGAAACCCCAACATATCACTTTTCCTTGCCGCTGCCTGCCTTGCCTTGTTAATGAGGGAGGTCAGAGGAGAATAGTCAGTCTGGTCTGAGGCGGCAGTAACTCAAATAACTTCAGCAGCGGTGCAGAACCGCATCTCTGAACGCACACGTGGAACTTCGAAGTGGTTGGGTTACCACTCGCGGCCACTTTATTAGGTGCAGGAGGTACTGAATGAGTATGAAAGGAATGGGGGGATATGGATGATACAGGGAGGACATTTAGTGTGAATTGGTATCAGGATCAGCACAATAGTCTGGGCCGAACGGCCTGTCGCGCACTGATCTATGATATTCGGAAGTCCCACTGGGAAACACAACCCGCGTTCCAGAATGGGATATAGATGGGGATAGGATTTAGAGGAGTTTTGAAGGAGAACTTCTTCACGCAGGGCTTGGTAAGTACCTGGGCGAGAGAGTGGTGAAAACAGAGCCAATGACGGACGACTAGAGAAAGATTAGATTAGCCTTAATTATCACGTTTCCATGGAAATATACGTGAAAGGTGTCGTTTGCATCAAATCGAGTGATCAAGGATGCACTGAGGGCGGCCCGTGAATGTCTCCACGCTTCCAGCGCCAACACAGCGTGCCCGCAATTTACTGATCCTATCCCGTACGTGTTTGGAATGTGGAGGAAACCGGAGCACCCGGAGGTCACGAGGGGAACGTCCAAACTGCTCACAGACAGCGGCGCCAATTGAACCACAGGATGGTGGTGTGAGGCTACTGGCGTTGCCCTTGGGTTCAATGACCGCCATTGTCTGGTCCTTATGGCTGCGTGGGTTTCCTCCGGGCGCTCCCGTTTCCTTCCACATTCCAAAGACGTATGGGTCAGGATTAGTAAAATGTGACGCCCGAGGCATTGCGACATGTTATGTTACTGGGGGGGGGGGAAACAAACTTCCAAGTTTTACTTCAGACGCAGATCTCGGGTCTGTACACAACAGGAGTTAAAACGTGGAACAGTGAAATGATTTCATGCTGAATTCCTCTTGTGCAAACTGAAATGAGAAGGAAATCGATTTTTTTTCCAGAAGCCTTCACATGGTTCTTACCAAACAGGGGAAGGGTGTCGGGGAGGAAGTGCAGAGCTCCGGAACGCGGCTGGGGGGAGCGAGTAAAGTTGTGGGTGTTAAAGAGAACAGCACAGACAAGTGCAGGTCCTCGGCTCACCTTCTAACCTGCTCAAAGATCTATCCAACCCTTCCCTCTCGCATAGCTCTCCATTTTTACATCATCCTTGCGCCTATCTAAGAGTTTCTTGAATGTCCCGCAACCACCATCCCTGGCAGGGTGTTCCTCACACCCACCACTCTCTTTAAGATTTACCTCTGACCACCATACCTCCCATATGCTTCCCTCCAACCACCTTCAGATTTTGTCTTCTCCTATTCACTATTTCCATTCTTGGAAATGTCTCTGACTGTCCATTCTGTCTCTGTCTCTTATCATCTTGTCTATCAAGTCACCTCTCATCATCTGTTCCAAAGAGAGAACCCCTAGCTGGCTCAGACATTACTCACAAGACATGCTCCCTAATGCAGGCAGCACCCTGGTAAATCTCCTCTGCACCCTCTCTAAAGCCTCCACATCTTTACTTTAAGTATGTATCAGAGGGTTGTAGGAGAATGGGAAGGAAGGAGCTGCTGACGTCACGAACTCCATGGACCTAGATAGCAGAGGCCCATTGGGACGTGTCCATTCCCAATCCCCCTGCTCATCTTCCCCTGACCAGACAGAGAACAGCCAATCAGCTGCATTAGTCTTTGTTCTTGTCTTGGCTGGCATTTATAACCAGTTCCTCATTTACACAGTGACAATAGACAATAGGTGCAGGAGTAGGCCATTCGGCCCTTCAAGCCAGCACCGCCATTCACTGTGATCATGGCTGATCATCCACAATCAGTATCCAGTTCCTGCCTTATCCCCATAACCTTTGATTCCGCTATCTTTAAGAGCTCTATCCATCTCTTTCTTGAAAGCATCCAGAGACTTGGCCTCCACAGCCTTCTGGGCAGAGCATTCCATATATCCACCTCTCTCTGGGTGAAAAAGTTTTTCCTCAACTCCATTCTAAATGGCCTACCCCTAATTCTTAAACTGTGGCCTCTGGTTCTGGACTCACCCATCAGCGGGAACATGCTTCCTGCCTGCAGCGTGTCCAATCCCTTAATAATCTTATATGTTTCAATAAAATCCCCTCACAGCCTTCTAAATTCCAGAGTATACAAGCCCAGTCACTCCAATCTTTCGACATATGACAGTCCCGCCATCCCGGGAATTAACCTTGTGAACCTACGCTGCACTCCGTCAATAGCAAGAATGTCCTTCCTCAAATTTGGAGACCAAAACTGCATACAGTACTCCAGGTGTGGTCTCATCAGGGCCCTGTACAACTGCAGAAGGACCTCTTTGCTCTTATACTCAATTCCCCTTGTTATGAAGGCCAGCATGCCATTAGCTTTCTTCACTGCCTGCTGTACTTGCATGCTTGCTTTCAGTGACTGATGTACAAGAACACCCAGATCTCATTGTACTTCCCCTTTTCCTAACTTGACTCCATTTCGATAATAATCTGCCTTCCTGTTCTTGGTTGGTCTTCCTCATCAGCTTTGGAGAACTCCCAACCACTGCCACCAAACTCATAGTTCCCTTACCCCACACTGCTCGGTTCTACCTCCTACCACAAAGCTCACTGCCCGGGTAGGCCCATTGTCTCTGCAGGCTCCTGCCTCACTGAACCCGACTCTATTCTGTCCCCCTTTGGTTCCATGCCTTCCCACCTGCATCTGCACCTTCTCATGCTCTCGATCTCCTCACTAACTTTCAATTCCATGCCCCTGACCGCCCCATTTTCAGCATGGCTGTCCAGTCCCTATACACTTCTATCCCCATCGACAGAGCCCTGCAGCTCTCTGCTTCCTTCTCAATAAAAGAACCAACCAATTGCCCTCCACCACCATCTGGCAGAACTGGTCCTCACCCTCAACAACTTCTCCTTCGGCTCCTCCCACTTTCTCCAGACTCAAGGCGTAGTCATGGGCACCTGTATGGGCCCCAGCGATGCCTGCCTTTTTGTTGGCTATGTCCATGTTCCAAGCCTTCCCCAGTAAGGCTCCCACTGCATTGATGACTGCATGCACCGTACTGAATTTGTCAATTTCATCAACTTTGCCTCTAAATTCCTCCCGCTCTGAAGTTCACTTGGTCCATTTCTGACACCTCTCTCCCCTTTCTTGATCTCCACTTCCATCTCTGGAGATGGTCTACTGATATTTTTTATAAACCTACCGATTCCCATGGCTAGCTTGACTATACCTCTTCCCACCCTGCCTCCCGTAAAAACTTAATTCCCTTTTCTCAGTTCCTTTCTCACTGCTGCATCTGTTCCCAGCATGAAGATTTCCTTTCCAGGACATCAGAGATGTTTTTATTTGACAAAGAATGGGATCTCCCTTCCTCCACCATTGACACTGCCTTCACCTACATCTCCTCCATTTCCCGAACGCTCATCCCATCTTCCCACTGCCCTAACAGAAATAGAGTTCCTCATCCTTACCTACCACACCATCAAAACCTTCACATCCAACACATCATTCTCCCCAAATCACACCATCTCCAAAGGGATCCTAACACCAAACACATCCTCACCTTCCCCCTACTCTGCCTTCTGCAGGGTTCACTCTCTCCTTTATTCCCTCGCCCATTCCTTCCTCCTCACTAATTTCCCTCCCAGTATTTATCCCTGCAAGTGGCCAAAGTCCCACACCTACCCATTCACCACCTCCTCACCTCCAGTCAGGACACCAAGAATTCTTCCAGGTGAGGCAACACTTCACATGCGAATCTGCGAGGGTCATCTATTGTATCCAGTGTTCTCAATGCAGCCTCCTCTACCCTGGTGAGGTCCCTTCTAAATGGGGGGATGGCTTCATCGAGCACCTCTGCTCCATCCACCAAAAGCAGAAATTCCTGATGGTCAAATATTTTAATTCTGATTTGTATTCCCATTCTGACATGTCAGTTCATGGCCTCCTCTTGTGCCACAGTGAGGAGCAACACCTCTTATTCTGTCTGGGTAGCTTCCAACTTGATGGCATGAATATCGATTTCACCTTATGGTAAAATGACGTTTCCCTCCCCCTCCCCTCTTCCTGTATTCCCCACTTTGGTCTCATGCCTCTGCTCACTTGCCGGTGACCTCCCCTGGGTCCCCTCCTTCTTCCCTTTCTCCTATGGTCCACTTTCCTCTCCTCTAAGGTTCCTTCTTCCCCAGCCCTTTACTTTCCCTACCCACCTGGTTTCATTTATCACCTTCTTGCTATTCTCCTTCCCCTCCCCCACCACCTTATTCTGACATCTTCCCCCTTCCTTTCCAGTCCTGAACAAGGGTCTTGGCCCGAAATGTCGACTGTTTATTTATTTCCATAAATGCTGCCTGACCTGCTGAGTTCTTTCAGCATTTTGAGTGTGTGTGGGTTAGTATCTCTGCCTGTCAACTGGGAAACCAGGGTTCAATTCCCTGATGGGGAGATGTTTCCGAAGTTGGGGCAGCCCGGTAGTGGAATGCTTAACAGTGCCAGTGATCACCGATCTGAGTTCAATTCCCGCCCCTGTCTGTAAGGAGATTGTATGTTCTCCCACGTGGGTTTCCTCCGGGTGCTCCAGTTTCCTCCCACAGTCCAAAGACGTACAGGTTAGAGTCAGTGAGTTGTGGGCATGGGGACACTTGCAGGCTGCCCCCAGCACATCCTCGAACTGTGCTGGTCGCTGACATAAGCAACACATTCCACTGTGTGTTTCGATGTACATGTGACAAAGAACAGAACCTAAACCAATCTGATGAACTCTGTGTTGAATGGGTTAACCCTGTAGTGTAGGCTCTGCTCACTGAGATCTGCCGACTGTTAACACGCCTTACCAGTTGACCCAAGTGGGCAGTCCTGTCTGTAGGCAGCACAGGCAGTAACTTGCATTCAGCCTTAGCTCGTACGGAGCAACCAATTAAGTTGCCCCTCAGTTGGGGTGGGGTGGGAGGATGCAAATAAAAATGAGGTTGTGTCTTAACCGTCTCCTCGGTCCCTGGACACAGAGGAAGGGGGGTGGGTGATAGACTCAGCAAATAGACAGAATCATATTTACACAACATGCTGGAGGAACTCAGCAGGTCAGGCAGCATCTATGGGAAAGAGTCCAGTCGACGTTTCGGGCCGAGACCCTTCGAAGTCCTACCGTGTGTTGCTTGGATTTCCAGCATCTGCAGATTTTCTTGTTTGTGATTGGAGAACCATATTTACGTCATTTCCTCATGAGTCTGTTAAAGTTCATTTATACTCAAATAGCTGGTTAGTATGATTTATTGTCTCTCTGAATCTCTAGACAGAGAGAACAAGAGGAACATGTTTCCAGTGGTGTGTGAGTATAAGACCAAAGAGCACAGCCTCAGGAGAGAAATAATTTAAAACAGAGGTCAAAGGGAATTTCTTTAGCCAGAGGATAGTGATTCTGTGGAATTCATTGACACTGACGGCTGTGAAGGCAAAATCACTGAGTATATTTAAAATGGAGATTGATAAGTTCTCAATCAGTAAGGATGTCAGAGATGATGGGGAGAAGACAGGAGAGGGGTTTGAGATGGATAACCTGAGTCTGAGGCCTCTGTCGGTCAGAGTTGACCGTGGATATTGTGTCCTAGCTGTCTAGATATGCAAGCCTGGGCAGTACAATATGGAGAGCAAGCTGTTGCCCATGTAGGAAGATCCCCCTGTCTACACAACTGATGAACCCAAAGGAACACCAGAGACTGATAGGGTTTGGCACCAGTGGTGTCACAGGAGTTGCCAGTCAACATTGAACTCGATGTAGGACTGGCCCGGGGTCTCCAGCTTTAGATTTTTCCCTTGGGGTTTACTCCCAAAGCCCTCCCCATGAGTGGGTATAGCCGTAAGGTAGCAGAGGTTTGAGATCAGAGTTTTCCTTCTCCTAGATGAGACGCCAACCTCAGCTGACCAGCCCCATCTGCCACAAGCAACTGGTTTTAAGGTGCCAGTAATCCACATTTGCTCCTTCTCCTGTCAGTAGAAATGGTTCCACTGGGCTTAGTAGCTAAGCCACACGTGAAGGCCAGGAGCTGGTCAGAGGCTATTTGAGACGCATGCCATTGGGAGCGGGAGCTTGTCCCCACTACCAACCCCAGGGATAATAAATCAGCCAATATTGAATGGTGAAGCAGACTCAATGGGTTGAATGGGCTAATTCTGCTCCTGTGTCTTATGTCTCTCCATCTTCGCCTCTCTGTCTTACCCTACCTGAATTTCTCTTGAAAATCTCTCTGGGAATCTCGATTCAGTCTCCATCCCTCCCTGAATATCTCTGTTGGAATCTGCCTGTCGCTTTCTGAAAATCTCTCTTGGAATCTCCCTCTCTCTCTCTCTCTCTCACACACACACATGCACGCACTGAAACTCGAAGGCCATGGATTCAGATCATGATAAGTCAAGTCAAGTCAAATTTATTTATAAAACATATTTAAAAAAAAAACCCATGTTGACCAAAGTGCTGTACAAACCATAACAGGTAGCTAAAATCACAAATACAAGAAACACAGATATAAACAACAAGGCACACAGCTTATAGGCACAAAATAAACAACACATGAGCCTCGGCACAAGCCAAAAATCAGCCACATCAGGAAGATTCAAACGCTAGTGAATAAAGGTAAATTTTGAGCCTGGACTTAAAAGAGTCAATGGAGGGGGCAGATCTGATAGGGAGGGGAATGCTGTTCCACAGTCTAGGGGCTACAATAGCAAAGGCGTGGTCACCCCAGAACTTAAATTTAGATCACAGGACAGCCAGGAGCCCCAAGTCAGCTGACCTGAGGGACCTGGAAGTGGAATAAGGGGTTAGAAGGTCTGTGATATAGAAGGGGGCCAGCCCATTTAGGGTTTTATAAACAAACAGGAGAACCTTAAAATCAATTCTAAACCGTACTGGCAGCCGGTGGAGGGAGGCCAGGATAGGAGTAATATGGTCCCTCTTCCGGGCACCTGTCAGGAGCCTGGCTGCGGCATTCTGGACCAGTTGCAGGTGGGACAGGGACGACTGACTAATCCCAGTATACAGGGAGTTGGAGTAATCCAAGCGGGAGGATACAAGGGTGTGGATGACTTTCTCGAGATCTTTGAAAGAGAGAAGCAACTTGATTTTGGCAATAGTACGAAGCTGGAAAAAACTGGCTTTAACTACTGCATTAATTTGCTTGTCAAACTTAAAGGTGGAATCAAATATCACACCAAGGTTTTTGACATGGGGTTTGACAAGGGTGGACAGGTTACCAAGACTGTTGGTAATCACTTTGATGGAGTCAGGGGGGGGCCAAATAGGACAACTTCAGTCTTGCCTTCATTCAACTGTAGGAAGTTTTGTGCCATCCAACACTTTATGTCCTCAAGGCAGTTCATGAGGCTGACTAGATTTGACTGGTCATTTGGTTTCAAGGGGAGATAAAGCTGTGTGTCGTCGGCATAACAATGGAAGGAAATGTTGTGTTTTTGAATGATTTGGCGGAGGGGAAGCATGTATGTAGAGAAAAGAATGGGATCTAGGATGGAACCTCGTGGGACCCCGCAGGAGAAACTAGCTGGAGAAGAGGAAAATTTGCCTATGTTGATGGAGAAGCTTCTATTTTTGAGGTAGGATATAAACCAGTTCAAGGCAGTGCCATCAACACCAGCCCCGTACTGGAGATGGTCTATTAAAATGGCACGATCCACAGTACTGAATGCTGCGCTGAGGTCAAGAAGAATTAGGATGGCAGAGTCACCTGAGTCGGTAGAGAGGAGCAGGTCTTTCAGCAGGGCAGACTCTGTGCTATGATAAGCCTTAAAACCTGACTGAAATCTTTCCATGATGTTGTTTTGGTATAGGTAGGGCAGCAATTGACTAAGAATAACCTTTTCAAGAACCTTTGACAGGAATGGAAGTTTAGAAATAGGTCTGTAGTTACTAGGTAAGGCAGGGTCTTAGTTGGGTTTCTTCAGGAGGGGCTGGACCACGGCACAATAGGTATCTTACCATACCCTGATGAGTTCAGACCAATAGACAATTTAACTTCTGGGAGCTACAGATCAGGACTGTCAGAGTAGAAAACTTCTGTGGACAATCGATGACGCCTTACTCGAGGAACACTTCAGCACTGAAAGTCCTTATCTCCCCGGGGGTTTACATCAAGATCCCTCCCACCAATAGCAGGTTATTTGGTTACGTTTACGAAAGTTAATTCTTACCGTCTGGTTTCTCTACAAGTTCACACCGGGGAGGAGGTTATTCAGCGCAACCAGTGTTTCCACCTCCCTATCTTTAGAATGATGAGTTGCAGAATCAGGTTTAATATCACTGGCCTATGTTATGAAATCTGTTATTTTGCAGCAGCAATACATAATTTAAAAAAACTATAAATTACAATAAGAGATATATAAATTAAGAAAAAATAAGTAGCACAAATAAGAGAGCAATTTTTTTTTAAGTGAGATAGTCTTCATGGGCTCATTGTCCATTCAAAAATCTGATGGCAGAAGGGAGGAAGTTCTTCCTCAAATATTGAGCGTGTCTTCAGGCTCCTCTTTCCACTTCTGATCCCTCGATGAGGACTGGTGTGTGTTCCCTCACCTTACCCTTTCTGAAGAACACAATCAGTTCTTTGGTCTGACTGAAGTTGAGTGAAGTTGAGTGCGGCACCACTCAACTAGCTGAGGAGGTCCAGGAGCCTGAAGATCCCTCTTCTCATCACTACCATCAGGGAGGAGGTACAGGAGCCTGAAGACCCCTCTTCTCATCACTACCATCAGGGAGGAGGTACAGGAGCCTGAAGACCCCTCTTCTCATCACTACCATCAGGGAGGAGGTACAGGAGCCTGAAGACCCCTCTTCTCATCACTACCATCAGGGAGGAGGTACAGGAGCCTGAAGATCCCTCTTCTCATCACTACCATCAGGGAGGAGGTACAGGAGCCTGAAGACCCCTCTTCTCATCACTACCATCAGGGAGGAGGTACAGGAGCCTGAAGACCCCTCTTCTCATCACTACCATCAGGGAGGAGGTCCAGGAGCCTGAAGACCCCTCTTCTCATCACTACCATCAGGGAGGAGGTCCAGGAGCCTGAAGACCCCTCTTCTCATCACTACCATCAGGGAGGAGGTCCAGGAGCCTGAAGACCCCTCTTCTCATCACTACCATCAGGGAGGAGGTACAGGAGCCTGAAGACCCCTCTTCTCATCACTACCATCAGGGAGGAGGTACAGGAGCCTGAAGACCCCTCTTCTCATCACTGCCATCAGGGAGGAGGTACAGGAGCCTGAAGATCCCTCTTCTCATCACTACCATCAGGGAGGAGGTACAGGAGCCTGAAGACCCCTCTTCTCATCACTGCCATCAGGGAGGAGGTACAGGAGCCTGAAGATCCCTCTTCTCATCACTACCATCAGGGAGGAGGTACAGGAGCCTGAAGATCCCTCTTCTCATCACTACCATCAGGGAGGAGGTCCAGGAGCCTGAAGACCCCTCTTCTCATCACTGCCATCAGGGAGGAGGTCCAGGAGCCTGAAGACCCCTCTTCTCATCACTACCATCAGGGAGGAGGTACAGGAGCCTGAAGATCCCTCTTCTCATCACTACCATCAGGGAGGAGGTACAGGAGCCTGAAGACCCCTCTTCTCATCACTACCATCAGGGAGGAGGTCCAGGAGCCTGAAGACCCCTCTTCTCATCACTGCCATCAGGGAGGAGGTCCAGGAGCCTGAAGACCCCTCTTCTCATCACTACCATCAGGGAGGAGGTACAGGAGCCTGAAGACCCCTCTTCTCATCACTGCCATCAGGGAGGAGGTCCAGGAGCCTGAAGACCCCTCTTCTCATCACTGCCATCAGGGAGGAGGTACAGGAGCCTGAAGATCCCTCTTCTCATCACTGCCATCAGGGAGGAGGTACAGGAGCCTGAAGATCCCTCTTCTCATCACTACCATCAGGGAGGAGGTACAGGAGCCTGAAGATCCCTCTTCTCATCACTACCATCAGGGAGGAGGTACAGGAGCCTGAAGATCCCTCTTCTCATCACTACCATCAGGGAGGAGGTACAGGAGCCTGAAGACCCCTCTTCTCATCACTGCCATCAGGGAGGAGGTCCAGGAGCCTGAAGATCCCTCTTCTCATTACTACCATCAGGGAGGAGGTACAGGAGCCTGAAGACCCCTCTTCTCATTACTACCATCAGGGAGGAGGTCCAGGAGCCTGAAGATCCCTCTTCTCATCACTACCATCAGGGAGGAGGTACAGGAGCCTGAAGACCCCTCTTCTCATTACTACCATCAGGGAGGAGGTCAAGGAGCCTGAAGACCCCTCTTCTCATCACTACCATCAGGGAGGAGGTACAGGAGCCTGAAGATCCCTCTTCTCATCACTACCATCAGGGAGGAGGTATAGGAGCCTGAAGATCCCTCTTCTCATCACTACCATCAGGGAGGAGGTACAGGAGCCTGAAGACCCCTCTTCTCATTACTACCATCAGGGAGGAGGTCAAGGAGCCTGAAGACCCCTCTTCTCATCACTACCATCAGGGAGGAGGTACAGGAGCCTGAAGATCCCTCTTCTCATCACTACCATCAGGGAGGAGGTATAGGAGCCTGAAGATCCCTCTTCTCATCACTACCATCAGGGAGGAGGTACAGGAGCCTGAAGACACACACTCAGTCATTCAGGAACAGATTCTTCCCCTCTGCCATCTGATTTCTAAATGGACGGTGAACCCACGAACACTATCTCACCACATGTTTTTGTACTAGTTACTTAACTATTATACATACACAGAGTATATATATAAACAGTAATTCAGTTTTTATTATGAATTGCTGCTGCAAAGACAACAGATTTCACGACTCATCCTGGTGATATGAAACCTGATTCTGATTGTAATTCCTGTACCTCCTCCTTGATGAGAAGAGGGCATATGTTGGGTGATGGGGTCCTCATCACACAACAGGCCACCTTTTTGGGGCATCTCATCATTTTGAGTCATACTGTATTATACTGTAAGTCTTTTCCCTGTCGCAGGTAAGTCTAAAATCTAGGGGGCTTGGGTTTAGGCTGAGAGGGGGAAGATTAAGAGACCAGATGTGCAACTTTGTCATGGAGAGGAAAGTGCTGTCAGAGGAGGTACAAGGAGGCTGTTGTAGGTATGTAGAGAGAAGTGCACCCAACACTGGAAATTGGCACCGGTTGAGTGGGTGCTGTGGTCAATATGGATTGGTGGGGCCAAAGGGCTTGTATTCCCTGCGATATTGCTCTCTGACTGGAGCAGATCATATTAATCCTTAAGATAGCCACGATCATTATGGGGTTCCTTTCCTGTTAGTGGTTGGACCACAGCTGACCAGAGGAGGCTTTGGAAGTGATAGTTCGGCAATTGCCCAGGCAGCGTGGTAGTGTAGTGGTTAGCATAATGTTTTACAGTATCAGCGACTTGGGTTTAATTCCCACTGCTGCCTGTAAGGAGTTTGTACATTCTCCCCGTGACCAGTTGGGTTTCCCCCTGCAGTCCAAAACGTACAGGTCAGTAGGTAATACACAGAAGAGATTCTGTAGATGTTGGAAATCTCAAGCAACACGCAAAAATGCTGGAGGAACTCAGCAGGTCAGGCAGCGTCTATTGAGAGGAATGAACAGACATGTTTTAGGACTGGAAAGGAGGGGGAAGAAACCAGAATAAGGAGGGGAGGGGGACAAAGCACAAGCTGGCAGGTGATAGGTGAGACCAGGTGAGGGGGAAGTAAGAAGCTGGGAGGTGATAGGTGAGACCAGGTGAGGGGGAAGTAAGAAGCTGGGAGGTGATAGGTGAGACCAGGTGAGGGGGAAGTAAGAAGCTGGGAGGTGATAGGTGAGACCAGGTGAGGGGGAAGTAAGAAGCTGGGAGGTGATAGGTGAGACCAGGTGAGGGGGAAGTAAGAAGCTGGGAGGTGATAGGCGGAAAAGGCAGGCTGAAGAAGAAGGAATCTGATAGGAGCGTGAACCATGGGAGAAAGTGGAGAGTCAACTAATTATTAGGTTAATTGGTCACATGGGTGTGATTGGGTGGGCTCTTGGGGTCAGAAAGGCTTGTTACTGTGCTGAATCTCTAAATAAAATCATAAAGAAATCTGACTCGTAACCTGAGCAAACTGCAGAAACAGCTTGAAGCAACCAAGTCCCAGGCAGATTGAGGTAACAGAAACTGCATAACTCAGTACTTTTAGTCACAGGATGTTAAGGAAAAGCAGAAGGAACTAGGCATAAGTCTCTGCGAAGTTCCTCTATCTTCCCTCTGCATCAGCACAGACAGCTGTGGAGGGCAAGTCATTAGGTACAGTTAATACAGAAGTTGATAGGTTTTTAATTAGTCAGTGCATCATAGGTTACGGGGAGAAGGCTGGAGAATGGGGTTGGGAGGGATAATAAATCAGCCATGATGGAATGGCAGGGCAGACTCGATGGACTGGATGGCATGACTCTGCTCTTGCCGTACTGTGCAGAGGTCATAGACACATTATATATAGAGAGAGCCCTAGGGTGCCTAAGACTTTTCCACAGTACTGATTAACCTGTTTCTGATATGGGTCTCTTGTGGACTGAGAGTGAGAAGGGGGCAGGGAGAGGGGAATCACGGTTGAGAAAAGGGGAAGGGGGCAGGAAGCACCAGAGAGACATTCTGTAATGATCAATAAACCAATTGTTTGAAATCAATTGATCTTGCCTGGGTGTCTCTGTACCTGGGCTACCTCCTGCCCCGCTACTCCTCTGGCACCAATCCCGCACCCCTCCCGTGGCGCTCCACCCTCACCATTCCCAAGCAGGGATCAGTTGGGCCAAAAGGCTTATTTCTGTGCTGTGTGACTCCGTCTGCAGTTTCTTGTGTCACCATAAACACAGTCAGAGTGTCTCACTGGGATCTTTCTATTCCCTTTGTTCAATCCCCCACTCTCGGAGCTGGAGGACCTGAATTAGAAGGAAAAATTGAATAGGGTAGAACTTTATTCCTTGGAACGTAGGAGCTTGAGAGGAAATTTGATAGAGGTATACAGAATTATGAGAAGTATAAAAAGGGTAAATGCAAACAGGCTTTTTCCGCTGCAACCAGAGGTCATGGGTGAAGTGTGAAAGGTGAAATGTTTAAGGGGAATTTGAGGGGAAACTTCTTCACTGAGAGGGCTGTGAGAGTGCGGAATGAGCTGCCAGCACGCGACAGTGAGAGTAGGAATGCGATGAGGTGGAGGATAAATGCGTGGCTGAGGGATTGGAGCAGGGGGCAGGGATCCAAGTTTTTGGATCATTGGGACCTCTATTGGTGCAGGTGTGACCTGTACAAAAAGGACGGGTTACACTTAAATCCTAGGGGGACCAATATCCTGGCAGGGAGATTAGCGGGGGCTACTGAGGTGACTTTAAACTAGAATGGTTGGGGGGTGGGAATCAAATTAAAGAGGCTAGGTGTGAGGAGGTTAGTTCACAACAGAGGGATGGGAACCAGTGCAGAGAGACAGAGGGGTGTAAAGTGAGCGTAGAAGCAAAAAGTACAAAGGAGAAAAGTAAAAGTGGCAGGCCGACAAATCCAGGGCAAGCATTAAAAAGGGCTAAGAGAGTTGTAAAAGAGCGCCTGAAGGCTTTATGTGTCAATGCAAGGAGCATTCGTAATAAGGTGGATGAATTGAAAGTGCAGATTGTTATTAATGATTATGATATAGTTGGGATCACAGAGACATGGCTCCAGGGTGACCAGGGATGGGAGCTCAACGTTCAGGGATATTCAATATTCAGGAGGGATAGACATGAAGGAAGGGGAGGTGGGGTGGCGTTGCTGGTTAAAAAAGAGATTAACGCAATAGAAAGGAAGGACATAAGCCGGGAAGATGTGGAATCGATATGGGTAGAGCTGCGTAACACTAAGGGGCAGAAGAGGCTGGTGGGAGTTGTGTACAGGCCACCTAACAGTAGTAGTGAGGTCGGAGATGGTATTAAACAGGAAATTAGAAATGTGTGCAATAAAGGAACAGCAGTTATAATGGGTGACTTCAATCTACATGTAGACTGGGTGAACCAAATTGGTAAAGGTGCTGAGGAAGAGGATTTCTTGGAATGTATGCGGGATGGTTTTTTGAACCAACATGTCGAGGAACCAACTAGAGAGCAGGCTATTCTGGACTGGGTTTTGAGCAATGAGGAAGGGTTAATTAGTGATCTTGTCGTGAGAGGCCCCTTGGGTAAGAGTGACCATAATATGGTGGAATTCTTCATTAACATGGAGAGTGACATAGTTAATTCAGAAACAAAGGTTCTGAACTTAAAGAGGGGTAACTTTGAAGGTATGAGACGTGAATTAGCTAAGATAGACTGGCAAATGACACTTAAAGGATTGACGGTGGATATGCAATGGCAAGCATTTAAAGGTTGCATGGATGAACTACAACAATTGTTCATCCCAGTTTGGCAAAAGAATAAATCAAGGAAGGTAGTGCACCCGTGGCTGACAAGAGAAATTAGGGATAGTATCAATTCCAAAGAAGTAGCATACAAATTAGCCAGAGAAAGTGGCTCACCTGAGGACTGGGAGAAATTCAGAGTTCAGCAGAGGAGGACAAAGGGCTTAATTAGGAAGGGGAAAAAAGATTATGAGAGAAAACTGGCAGAGAACATAAAAACGGACTGTAAAAGCTTTTATAGATATGTAAAAAGGAAAAGACTGATAAAGACAAATGTAGGTCCCCTGCAGACAGAAACAGGTGAATTGATTATGGGGAGCAAGGACATGGCAGACCAATTGAATAATTACTTTGGTTCTGTCTTCACTAAGGAGGACATAAATAATCTTCCAGAAATAGTAAGGGACAGAGGGTCCAGTGAGATGGAGGAACTGAGTGAAATACATGTTAGTAGGGAAGTGGTGTTAGGTAAATTGAAGGGATTGAAGGCAGATAAATCCCCAGGGCCAGATGGTCTGCATCCCAGAGTGCTTAAGGAAGTAGCCCAAGAAATAGTGGATGCATTAGTGATAATTTTTCAAAACTCGTTAGATTCTGGACTAGTTCCTGAGGATTGGAGGGTGGCTAATGTAACCCCACTTTTTAAAAAAGGAGGGAGAGAGAAACCGGGGAATTATAGGCCGGTTAGCCTAACGTCGGTGGTGGGGAAACTGCTGGAGTCAGTTATCAAGGATGTGATAACAGCACATTTGGAAAGCGGTGAAATGATCGGACAAAGTCAGCATGGATTTGTGAAAGGAAAATCATGTCTGACGAATCTCATAGAATTTTTTGAGGATGTAACTAGTAGAGTGGATAGGGGAGAACCAGTGGATGTGGTATATTTGGATTTTCAAAAGGCTTTTGACAAGGTCCCACACAGGAGATTAGTGTGCAAACTTAAAGCACACGGTATTGGGGGTAAGGTATTGGTGTGGGTGGAGAATTGGTTAGCAGACAGGAAGCAAAGAGTGGGAATAAACGGGACCTTTTCAGAATGGCAGGCGGTGACTAGTGGGGTACCGCAAGGCTCAGTGCTGGGACCCCAGTTGTTTACAATATATATTAATGACTTGGATGAGGGAATTAAATGCAGCATCTCCAAGTTTGCGGATGACACGAAGCTGGGTGGCAGTGTTAGCAGTGAGGAGGATGCTAAGAGGATGCAGGGTGACTTGGATAGGTTGGGTGAGTGGGCAAACTCATGGCAGATGCAATTTAATGTGGATAAATGTGAAGTTATCCACTTTGGTGGCAAAAATAGGAAAACAGATTATTATCTGAATGGTGGCCGATTAGGAAAAGGGGAGGTGCAACGAGACCTGGGTGTCATTATACACCAGTCATTGAAAGTGGGCATGCAGGTACAGCAGGCGGTGAAAAAGGCGAACGGTATGCTGGCATTTATAGCAAGAGGATTCGAGTACAGGAGCAGGGAGGTACTACTGCAGTTGTACAAGGCCTTGGTGAGACCACACCTGGAGTATTGTGTGCAGTTTTGGTCCCCTAATCTGAGGAAAGACATCTTTGCCATAGAGGGAGTACAAAGAAGGTTCACCAGATTGATTCCTGGGATGGCAGGTCTTTCATATGAAGAAAGACGTGGATGAACTGGGCTTGTACTCGTTGGAATTTAGAAGATTGAGGGGGGATCTGATTGAAACGTATAATATCCTAAAGGGATTGGACAGGCTAGATGCGGGAAGATTGTTCCCGATGTTGGGGAGGTCCAGAACGAGGGGTCACAGTTTGAGGATAAAGGGGAAGCCTTTTAGGACCGAGATTAGGAAAAACTTCTTCACACAGAGAGTGGTGAATCTGTGGAATTCTCTGCCACAGCAAACTGTTGAGGCCAGTTCATTGGCTATGTTTAAGAGGGAGTTAGATATGGCCCTTGTGGCTACAGGGGTCACGGGGTATGGAGGGAAGGCTGGGTTCTGAGTTGGATGATCAGCCATGATCATAATAAATGGCGGTGCAGGCTCGAAGGGCTGAATGGCCTACTCCTGCACCTATTTTCTATGTTTCTATAATGTTTAAAAGAAGTTTGGATAGGTACATGGATGGTAGCGGTATGGTCCCAGAGCATGTTAATGGGAGTAAGCAATTTAAAAGGTTTCAGCATGGACTAGATGGGCTGAAGGGCCAGCTTCTCTGGTGTATTTTTCTTTGACTATGACCAACTTGCTTTCTTTTTCCCAGTTGTGCCGAAGTTTCTCCCGTCTCCACAGATGCTGCCTGACCTGCAGAGTATTTACATCTTTTTCTGATTTTTGGTGCAGATTTTCTGGATTCTGCAGCTCTTCAATTTCGAGAATTTCTCTCCATTCCCGGGGACAGTCAGTAGTTCAGGACAACCTGTGAATATGTGTCATTGCAGTGTGTGGGGGGGGGTAAAATAGGGGGAAAGTTTGAGGGGAGAGGGGTTGGGAAGGTGGGAGAAGGGGAATAAATGAAGAGAAGGGAGGGGTGGAAGTCCACAGGAAGAACTCACACAATCTATTCACTGAGTTTCTTTGTTTTAGATTTTATTCTGAAGTAAAATTTTTTATACCTGACAGCCTGTCAGGGAGCGAGGAGCTCGAGGTTACCAACAGCGGAGGCAGGCAGGGTGAGGGACAGCTCCAGGGATGAGTATTTAGAGGTGTGGGGGGTGGAGGCGGGTACACCTGCTTAATGTGACAGTTGGTCAAGGGGGGTCAGGTTAAATCACATTCATCCAGACCACTGATCACGAACATCTCGTACAGAGGGAGTGTCGCACCGTGGAGGTAGGGGGCAGCCAGGAGACGGCTCCACGGCACGGGAGGGGGCGCTGCACCATGGGAGGGGATTCTGTGCTGTGGGGGGGCGATGAGGAGGGAGTGCTGTGCAGTGGGAGGGGTGGTGAAGAGGGAGTACTGTGCCATGAGAGAGATTCGGTACGGATGAAGAGTCATGGGAGAGGTAATGGAAGGGAAGACTGCACTGCGGGAGGGGAGGGGAGGGGAGGAGGCAATACTGGGCCGTAGAAAGGGCTATCCTCCGAACTAAAATGAAACCAAGTCTGTGCCCATTCCAGAGGGAGGAGACAATATTGGGGCCACCGTTCTGATGAAGAGCGAGATGTTATTACTGTCCTGTTGTCAGTATTTCTCCAGCAATCACCTTCACTGAAGTATGGAGATGAGTCAGTAACATCTCGCAGACTGTGAGGTCTTGCTGTGCTTCCTGCCACAGGGGGCACCTCTGACTGGACTGTGGAGGTGACAGGCACTACACAAATGCAAACTGTGACTATTCCGATTCCACCGTTGCCTCTATCCGGCTGTCCCAATCTGTCCAATTCATCTCGTTCAGCCTGTTTGGTTGGAAGAACAAGTCATTAGATCAGCCAGCCCTCTCATACCTCACCCTACCCCCTGTCCTGACCCACACTGGGTCGCTCCCTCAGCATTCGGTGGGTGGTTTCCCAGGAAGGTCCTCAGACAACAACAATTGGGATAGTCTCCCACCCGCTATAAGTCTGGGGCCACCCCCATCTCTACAGTGCGCAAGTCCGAACCAGCACCACTGCTGGACACCCAGCAAAGACATCAAGTACTAACAAGTTGTCTTTTTAACCCTCCCTCCCTCCCCTACATCCCACCCCATCTCCATAACCCTCTCCCTACCCTACTTCCCACCCCATCTCCATAACCCTCTCCCTACCCTACAACCTTCACAGTCTCCATAACCCTCTCCCTCGCCTGCAACCCTCCGTCTCCATAACCCTCTCCCTCCCCTACAACCCTCCCTGCCTCCATAACCCTCTCCCTCCCCTACAACCCTCCCCATCTCCATAACCCTCTCCCTCCCCTACAACCCTCCCCGTCTCCATAATCCTCTCCCTCCCCTACAACCCTCCCTGTCTCCATAGCCCTCTCCCTCCCCTACAATCCTCCCCGTCTCCATAACCCTCTCCATCCCCTACAACCCTCCCCGTCTCCATAACCCTCTCCCTCCCCTACAACCCTCCCTGTCTCCATAACCCTCTCCTTCCCCTACAACCCTCCCCGTCTCCATAACCCTCTCCCTCCCCTACAATCCTCCCCGTCTCCATAACCCTCTCTATCCCCTACAACCCTCCCTGTCTCCATAACCCTCTCCTTCCCCTACAACCCTCCCCGTCTCCATAACCCTCTCCCTCCCCTACAACCCTCCCTGTCTCCATAACCCTCTCCTTCCCCTACAACCCTCCCCGTCTCCATAACCCTCTCCCTCCCCTACAACCCTCCCTGTCTCCATAACCCTCTCCTTCCCCTACAACCCTCCCTGCCTCCATAACCCTCTCCCTCCCCTACAACCCTCCCTGCCTCCATAACCCTCTCCCTCCCCTACAACCCTCCCCGTCTCCATAACCCTCCTCCTCCCCTACAACCCTCCCTGTCTCCATAACCCTCTCCCTCCCCTACAACCGTCCGTCTCCATAACCCTCTCCTTCCCCTACAACCCTCCCTGCCTCCATAACCCTCTCCCTCCCCTACAACCCTCCGTCTTCATAACCCTCTCCCTCCCCTACAACCCTCCCTGTCTCCATAACCCTCTCCCTCTCCTACAACCCTCCATGTCTCCATAACCCTCTACCTCCCCTACAACCCTTCCTGTCTCCATAACCCTCTCCTTCCCCTACATCCCACCCCATCTCCATAACCCTCTCCTTCCCCTACAACCCTCCCTGTCTCCATAACCCTCTCTCTCCCCTACAACCCTCCCCGTCTCCATAACCCTCTCCCTCCCCTACAACCCTCCCCGTCTCCATAACCCTCTCCCTCCCCTACAACCCTCCCTGCCTCCATAACCCTCTCCCTCCCCTACAACCCTCCGTCTCCATAACCCTCTCCCTCCCCTACAACCCTCCGTCTCCATAACCCTCTCCCTCCCCTACAACCCTCCGTCTCCATAACCCTCTCCCTCCCCGTCTCCATAACCCTCTCCCTCTCCTACAACCCTCCCCGTCTCCATAACCCTCTCCCTCTCCTACAACCCCCCCCGTCTCCATAACCCTCTCCCTCCCCTACAACCCTCCCTGCCTCCAAAACCCTCTCTCTCCCCTACACCCCACCCCGTCTCCATACCCTCTCCCTCCCCTACAACTCTCCCCATCTCCAAAACCCTCTCCCTCCCCTACAACCCTCCCTGTCTCCATAACCCTCTCCCTCCCCTACAACCCTCCGTCTCCATAACCCTCTCCCTCCCCTACAACCCTCCCCGTCTCCATAACCCTCTCCCTCCCCTACAACCCTCCCTGTCTCCATAACCCTCTCCCTCCCCTACAACTCTCCCCGTCTCCATAACCCTCTCCCTCCCCTACAACCCTCCTTGCCTCCATAACCCTCTCCCTCCCCTACACCCCACCCCATCTCCATAACCCTCTCCCTCCCCTACAACCCTCCTGTTACTGTAACATATTTCTTCCACTACACCCCTCCCCGTCTCTAATCATTTCCTTCCCCTACACCCTTTTACATCTTTGTAAACCTCTCCTTTCCCAACATCCCCCCATCCTTCGTAAAACCCTACTCCTATACCCCACACCCCTCAACGAACCCCACACCCCGCCACCCCTGAACGAACCCCACACCCCGCTACCCCTGAACAAACCTCACATCCCTCTACCCCTGAATGAACCCCACACCCCGCTACCCCTGAACGAACCCCACACCCCTCTACCCCTGAACATGAACCCCACACCCCACTACCCCTGAACGAACCTCACACCCTCTACCCCTGAACATGAACCCCAGACCCCGCTACCCCTGAACATGAACCCCAGACCCCGCTACCCCTGAACGAACCCCACACCTCTCTACCCCTGAACATGAATCCCACACCCCACTACCCCTGAACATGAACCCCAGACCCCGCTACCCCTGAACGAACCCCACACCCCTCTACCCCTGAACGAACCCCACACCCCTCTACCCCTGAACATGAACCCCACACCCCGCTACTCCTGAACGAACCCCACACCCCTCTACCCCTGAACGAACCCCACACCCTGCTACCCCGTACATAAACCCCACACCCCTCTACCCCTGAACATAAACACCACACCCCTCTACCTCTGAACATGAACCCCACACCCTCTACCCCTGAACGAACCCCACACCTGCTACCCCTGTACATAAACCCCACACCCTGCTACCCCTGAACATAAACCCCACACCCCACTATCGATGAACAGGTATCTCACACCCCTCTACCCCAAAACATGAACCTCACATCCCTCTACCCCTGAACATAAACACCACACCCCTCTACCTCTGAACATGAACCCCACACCCCACTACACCTGAATATGACCCCCACTCTCTACCCACTGCACGTTTAAGAACTTTTCCACAACTCTGCAAATGTTGTTACTGTTCCTGCCTGCACCACCTCCCCAGCAGCTCATTCCAGTTTTCAACTACTCTGTCTGAGAAAATGGATCCCCTCAGATCCCCTTTATACCTTAGACCAGTGAGTCTAGTCTTTAACATAAAGGTGACTCTAACAAAGCCTCCAATAATCTATATGCATGCCTCTCAGTTTCCCTCACTCCAGGGAAAGCCAACCAATCTCTCCTGAGAACCCATCCTTTAGTCTAGGGGACGGCCTTGTGAAATTTTCCTGCCCCTCTCTGGCTGAATCACCTCTGGTGTCACTGCTGACCCTGATACTCCTTAAGAAGGTTGGTCAGGACATCAGACCTGGAGCTGAGGTGAAGTAAGTGGCTCTCCCTTGCGTATCCCCCCCTCCCATGAGAAAGCCAAACGATGGCTGGGTCGTTACCTCAGGCACCAGCGTTGGTCCTCTTTCCCCTCGGGCGTGAGCCCCACTGTCACGTACGTGAAGCTATGGTTGTTTTTACATCTCGTCCGGGCCCAACTGGGCAGTGTCCGCTCAAAGTAGAGAGTAGTGACAGCCCTCTGTAAGCATCATGGCTGAGTTAGATAGCACCCACAGCTCGGAGAGAGTCCCCTCACCCCATCTGCTCTGCACCAGGAATGAAAGTGTTACTGTAAGAGCAGTGTTGGACGGTTCTGGGCCTGTACTTACTGGAGTTTAGAAGAATGAGGGGGTATCTCATGGAAACCTATCAAATGTTGCAAGGCCTAGACTGAGCAGATGCAGAGAGGATGTTTCTTACAGAGGGGAGTCTAGGACCAGAGAGTGGTGAATCTGTGGAATTCATTGCCATGGATGGCTGTAGAGGGCCAAGTCATTTATAGCGGAGATTGATTAGTCAGGGTGTCAAAGGTTACGGGGAGAAGGCAGGAGAATGGAGTTGAGAGGGATAATAAATCAGTCACGATTGAATGGCAGAACAGACTCGATGATCCAGTTGATCTAATTATGGTTTTACAGTCTGCAACCGTAGCTGTCAAAGGAAGTCAAAGACACCATCAAAGCAAAAAATAGGGCATAAAATACAGCAAAAATTAGTGGGAAAATAGTGGATTGGAAAGCTTTTAAAAACCAACAGACGACAACTAAAAAGCCATAAAGAGAGAAAAGATGAAATATGGAGGTAACTGGCCAAAACTATCAAAGAGGATACAAAAAGTTTTTTTCAGATATATAAAGAGTAAAAGAGAGGTGAGTGTGGATACTGGACCACTGGAAAATGACACTGGACAGGCAGTAACGCAGAGGAACTTATTAAGCATTTTGCATCAGTCTTCACTGTGGGAGACACTAGCAAAATGCCAGAAATGCCAGAGTCTTGAGCCTACTCAGGGAAAGGCCATCTTAGATGGGGTGTTGTGTAATAACACAGTTCTTATTAGGGAGCTTTGCATAAAGGAACCCCTAGGAGGCAGTGATCATAGTATGATTGAATTCATACTGTAACTTGAGAGGGAGAAGTATAAGTCACATATATCTGTATTACAATGGAATAAAGGGAATTCCAGAGGCATGAGAGAGGAGCTTGCCCAGGTGGATTAGAGGAGGATACTGGCGGGGATGACGGCAGAGCAGAGGTGACTGAATTTTCTGGGAATAGTTCACGAGGCGCAGGATAGATATGCCCCACAGAAGTTCTCAAGTGGCAGGTCTAGGCAACTGTGGCTGACAAGGGAAGTTAAGGACTGCATAAAAGCCAAGGAAAGGGCATATAAGGTAGCAAAAGTGAGTGGGAAGATGGATGATTGGGAAGCTTTTAAAACCCAACAATAAGGCAACAAGAAAAGCTGTAAGAAGGGAGAAGATAGCCAATAATATAAAGCAAGATACTAAGAGTTTTTGTCGGTTATACATATTAGTAAAAGGGAGGTGAGAGTTGATGTTGGACCACTGGAAATTGATACTGGTGAGGTAGTAATGGGGGACAAAGAAGTGCAGATGAACTTAATGAGTACTTTGCATCTGACTTCACTGTGGAAGACACTAGCAGTGTGCCAGAGGTCCGTGAGTGTCAGGGAGCTGGAGTGAGTGCCATTGCTATTACAAAGGAAAAAGTGCTAGGCAAACTGATAGGTCTTAAGGTGGATAAGTCACCTGGACCAGATGGACTACATCCCAGAGTCCTGAGAGAGGTTACTGAAGAGATAAAAAATGCATTAGTCATGATCTTTCAAGAATCACTTGATTCTGGCATGGTCCCGGAGAACTGGAAGATTGCAAATGTCACTCCACTCTTTAAGAAGGGAGGAAGGCAAAAGAAAGGAAATTATAGGCCAGTTAGCCTAACTTCAGTGGCTGGGAAAGTGTTAGAGTCCATTATTAAGGATGAGGTTCCAGGGTACTTGGAGACTAATGATAAAATAAGTCAAAGTCAGCATGGTTTCTGTAAAGGAAATCTTGCCCGACAAATCTGTTAGAGTTCTATGAGGGAGTAACCAGCAGAGTGAACAAAGGAGAGGCAGTGGATGTCATTCAATGGATTTTCAGAAGGCATTTGATAAGGTGCCCCATATGAAGCTGTTTAATAAGATAAAATCCGATGGTGTTAAAGGAAAGATACCAGTGTGTATAGAGGAATGGGTGACAGGCAGGAGGCAGCAAGTGGGAATAAAAGAGGCCTTTTCTGGTTAGCTGCTGTGACTAGCGGTGTTCCTCAGGGGTCAGTATTGGGACTGCTACTTTACACATTGTTTGTCAATGATTTGGATAATGGAATTGATAGCTTTGTGGCAAAGTATGTGAATGTTACGAAGGTAGGTGGAGGGTAAGGTAGTGCTGAGGAAACAATGTGATTACAGCAGGACTTAGACAAATTGGAACAATGGGCAAAAAAGTGGCAGATGGAATATAGTGTTGGGAAATGCATGATAGTGCACTTTGGTAAAAGGAACAATTATGCAGACTATTATCTAAATGGGTAGAAAATTCAAACATCAGAGGTGCAGAGGGATTTAGGGGTCCTCGTGAAGACTCCCAGAAGGTTAATTTACAGGTTGAGTCTGTGGTAAAAAAGGCAAATGCAATGTTGGCATTTATTTCAAGGGGAATAGAATATAAAAGCAAGGTGATAAGACCATAAGATATAGGAGCAGAAGTGGGTTATTCAGCCCATTGAGTCTGCTCCGCCATTCAATCATGGCTGATCCAATTCTTCCAGTCATCCCCACTCCCCTGCCTTCTCCCCTTTGATGCCCTGGCTAATCAAGAACCTATCTATCTCTGCCTTAAATGCACCCGATGACTTGGACTCCACAGCCACTTGTGGCAACAAATTCCACAGATTTACTACCCTCTGACTAAAGTAATTTCTCCTCATCTCTGTTTTAAATGGATGTTCTTCAATCATGAAGTCATGCCCTCTTGTTCTAGACTCCCCTACCATGGGAAATAACTTTGCCATATCTAATCTGTTCAGGCCTTTTAACGTTTGGAATGTTTCTAAGAGATCCCCCCTCATTCTCCTGAACTCCAGGGAATACAGCCCAAGAGCTGCCAGACGTCCCTCATATGGTAACCCTTTCATTCCTGGAATCATTCTTGTGAATCTTCTCTGAACCCTCTCCAATGTCAGTATATCCTTTTTAAAATAAGGAGCCCAAAACTGAATACAATACACCAAGTGTGGTCTCACAAGTGCCTTATAGAGCCTCAACATCACGTCCCTGCTCTTATATTCTATACCTCTAGAAATGAATGCCAACATTACATTCGCCTTCTTCACCACCGACCTGGAGGTTAACCTTTAGGGTATCCTGCACAAGGACTCCCAAACCCTTTGTAACTCTGCATTTTGAATTCTTTCCCCATCTAAATAATAGTCTGCCCGTTTATTTCTTCCACCAAAGTGCATGACCTTACACTTTCCAACATTGTATTTCATTTGCCACTTCTTTGCCCATTCCCCTAAACATATCTAAATCTCTCTGCAGGCTCTCTGTTTCCTCAACACTACCCGCTCCTCCACCTATCTTTGTATCATCGGCATATTTAGCCACAAATCCATTAATCCCGTAGTCCAAATCATTGACATACATCGTAAAAAGCAGCGGTCCCAACACCGACCCCTGTGGAACTCCACTGGTAACTGGGAGCTAGCCAGAATAGGATCCCTTTATTCCCACTCTTTGTTTTCTGCCGATCAGCCAATGCCCCACCCATGCTAGTAACTTCCCTGTAGTTTCATGGGCTCTTATCTTGCTAAGCAGCCTCATGTGCGACACCTTGTCAAAGGCCTTCTGAAAATCCAAGTACACCACATCTACTGCATCTCTTTTGTCTACCCTGCTTGTAATTTCTTCAAAAAATTGCAGCAGGTTAGTCAGGCAGGATTTTTCTTTCAGGAAACCATGCTGGCTTTGGCCTATCTTGTCATGTGCCTCCAGGTACTCCGTAATCTCATTCCTAACAATCAATTCAACGACCTCCCAACCACTGATGTCAGGCTGGCAGGTCTATAGTTTCCTTTCCGCTGCCTCCCACCCTTTTTAAATAGTGGAGTAACATTTGCAATTTTACAGTCATTCGATACAATGCCAGAATCTATCGATTCTTGAAAGATCATTGTTAATGCCTCTGCAATCTCTCCAGCTACTTCCTTCAGAACCCAAGGGTGCATTCCATCAGGTCCAGGAGATTTATCCACCCTCAGACCATAAAGCTTTCTGAGCACCTTCTGAGTTGTAATTTTCACTGCACAAACTTCACTTCCCTGAAACTATTGAATGTCCAGCATACTGCAGATGTCTGTTATGACTGATGCAAAATACGCATTCAGTTCCTCTGCCATCTTTGCGTCTCTCATTACAATATCTCCAGTGTCATTTTCTATCGGTCCTATAGCTACCCTCAACTCTCTTTTACCCTTTATATACTTAAAAAAGCTGAGGCTTTATAAACACTGATCAGGCCATACTTGGAGTATTGTCAACAGTTTTGGGCCCCATGTCTCAGAAATGATGTGTTGTCATTGGAGAGGGTCCAGAGGAGGTTCACGAGGATGATTCTGGGAATGGAGGGGTTAACATATGAGGAGCGTTTGGCAGCTTTGAGCCTGTACTCACTGGAATTTAAAAGAATGCGGGGGTGGGGGAGGGGGGATCTCATTGAAACCTACTGAATTTTGAAAGGGCTAGATAAGGTGGATGTGGAGAGGATGTTTCCTGTGGTGGGGGTATCCAGAACAAGAGGGCACAACTTCAAAATTGAGGGGCAATCTTTCAGAACAGAAGTAAGGAGGAATTTTTTTAGCCAGAGAGAATGCTCTGCCACAGACTGCGGTGGAGGCCAAGTCCTCGGGTATATTTAAGGCGGAAGTTGATCATCTCCTGATTGGTCAGGGCCTCAAAGGATATGGCGAGAAGGTAGGTGTATGGGGTTGAGTGAGGATCTGGGATCAGCCATAATGGAATAGCGAAGCAGACTAGATGGGCTGAACGGCCTAATTCTGCTCCTATGTCTTACGGAGAAGGTGCCTGGGAAGCTGAAAAGTCTGAACGTTACCTGAACCAGATGGACTACAGCCCAGGGTTCTGAAAGAGGTAGCTGAAGAGATTATGGAGGCATTAGTAATGATCATTCAAGAATCACTAGATTATAGAATGGTTCCTGAGGACCGGAAAATTGCAAATGTCACTCCACTCTTTAAGAAGGGAGGGAGGCAGAAGAAAGGAAATTATAGGCCAGTTTACCTGACTTCCGTGGTTGGAAAGATGTTGGAGTCTATTATTAAAGTTGAGGTTTTGGGGGACTTGGAGCCACATGGCATAATGTCAGCGGAAAATTTGCCAGAAAAATCTATTGAAATTCTTTGAGGAAATTTGAGAGGCAGGATAGACAAAGGCGAGTCAGTGGATGTTTATTTGGACTTTCAGAAGGCCTTTGACAAGGTGCCACACATGAGGCTGCTTAACAAGATGGCAGTCCATGGTATTACAGGAAAGATACTAGCATGGATAGAAGATTGGCTGACTGGCAGGAGACAAATGGTGGGAGTAAAGGGGGCCTTTTCTGGTTGACTTCTGGTAACTAGTGGCACGCCACAGGTGTTAGTCTTTTCATGCTGTATGTGAACGATTTGGATGAAGGAATTGATGGCTTTGTGGCCAAGTTTGGGGACAATATGAAGCCAGGTAGAGGTGCAGGTAGTATTAGGAAGCCGAGAGTCTGCAGAAGGACTTAGACAAATTGGGAGAATGAACAAAGAAGTGGCAAATGGAATACAATGTATGGAAGTGTATGGTCATGCACTTCGGCAGAAGGAATAAAGGCTTGGACTATTTTCTAAATGGGGTGAAAATTCAAAAATTAGAGGTGCAAAGGGACTTGGGAGTCCTCATGTGGGATTTCCTAAAAGTTAGCTTGCAGGTTGAGTTTGTGCAAATGCAACGTTAGCATTCATTTCGAGACGATGTGAATACAAAGGCAAGGATGTAATGCTGAGGTTTTCTAGGGATTGGTCAGACCATACTTGGAGTATTGTGAGCAGTTCTGAGTCCCTTATCTCATAAGAAATGTGCTGGCATTGGAGGGCATTCAGGACATTCAAGAGAATGATCCCAGGAAGGAAAGGATTAACCAATGAGTGTTTGATGGCTCTGGGGCTATACTCGCTGGAGTTTAGAAGAATGAGGAGGGATCGCATTGTAACCTATTGAATATTGAAAGGTTTGGATAGGGTGGGTGTGGAGAGAATGTTTCCTACAGTGGGGGAGTCTAGGACCAGAGGACACAGATAGAGTGGATGTGGAGAGGATGTTTCCTATAGTGGGGGAGTCTAGGACCAGAGGGCACAGATAGAGTGGATGTGGAGAGGATATTTCCTACAGTGGGGGAGTCTAGGACCAGAGGACAGAGATAGAGTGGGTGTGGAGAGGATGTTTCCTATAGTGGGGGAGCCTAGGACCAGAGGACACAGACAGAGTGGATGTGGAGAGGATGTTTCCTACACTGGGGGAGTCTAGGACCAGAGGACACAGATAGAGCAGATATGGAGAGGATGTTTCCTATAGTGGGGGAGTCTAGGACCAGAGGGCACAGATAGAGTGGATGTGGAGAGGATATTTCCTACAGTGGGGGAGTCTAGGACCAGAGGACAGAGATAGAGTGGGTGTGGAGAGGATGTTTCCTATAGTGGGGGAGCCTAGGACCAGAGGACACAGACAGAGTGGATGTGGAGAGGATGTTTCCTACACTGGGGGAGTCTAGGACCAGAGGACACAGATAGAGCAGATATGGAGAGGATGTTTCCTATAGTGGGGGAGTCTAGGACCAAAGGCCACAGATAGAGTGGGTGTGGAGAGGATGTTTCCTACAGTGGGGGAGTCTAGGACCAGAGGACACAGATAGAGTGGATGTGGAGAGGATGTTTCCTATAGTGGGGGAGTCTGGGAACAGAGGCCACAGATAGAGTGGGTGTGGAGAGGATGTTTCCTATAGTGGGGGAGTCTAGGACCAGAGGCCACAGCCTCAGAATTATGGGACGTCCATTTAGAACAGAGATGGGGAAAAATTTACTTAGCCAGAGGGTGATGAATCTGTGGAATTCATTGTAACAGAAGGCTGTGGAGGCAGTCATTTGGTGGATTTAAGGCGGAGGTTGTTGATTAGTCAGGGTGCCAAAGGTTACGGGAAGATGATATAAGAATGGGGTTGAGAGGGAAAATAAATCAGCCATGATGGAGTGACAGACCAGATCCAATGGGCTGAATGGCCTAACTCTGCTCCTCTGTCACAGAGTCAGTCCTCTCTCCCTGCATTCCCAACACTCCCCACCCCACACAGTTCATCCACTCATTCCTGCAACGGCAGCTTGCCACATTATCCCACCGCCTTCTCACTTTCCTGACGTGTCCCAGTGAGATCTATTGGCAAACTCTTCGCATTCTGATTTTCCACATCCATTTTGAAACCATGGGAATTGTGGACCGTACTACCCGAGACTGGGGAGGTTGGTGCCAGCAGGGGGAGGGGAAGAGGGAGAGGGAGATATATACATCAGTCTTCCACATGGGCCAATGGCCTTTACAGAGGAGTCAGTACTGGGTTTTGTGTGCTGGTAAACCTGGGAAGGTCTGATCCATTGCTGACGCCTCCATGGACAGTGTCTGGCGTTGCTGGAATTCCTGGATCTTGCACTAGGATTCAGCATAGGGCACTCCAATCGGTCTGGCAGGAAGATCTGAACTCCACGGATCCAAGCAGCCAGGAGTTGAGGGACAAAGTCGAGCTTACACGGTTGGGTTGAGTTGTTCTCTGCTCTTGGCAATTTACTTGCAAATGTTTTGTCAGCATATGAGGAGACAACATCAGCGCGCTATTAACCGTGGAGCATACATTTTTCTTTAAAAAACTTGAATAATTTTAATTATGCATGTCTTTTTTAGGGTTTAATTAGTATCTTAAAAAGAGTAATTATTACTTTTTGAAGATACTTCAATCTTCATAAGTTTTAAAACCTCTCAGTAAAATATTAACATCAGTGAGAGCATTTACAGCTGGCAAAGTATTAATATCTGTGAGAGTGTTTACAGACGGCCAAGCAGAAAGTCACGATTCAACCCTTTGCTCTGAGTGTCTCCAGAGGGGTAGGTACTAGGTAGCAAAGTAGTCACGGGAGGTGAAGGAGCCCTTGGCACTGATGAGGACAAGCTGCTCGAAGTTTTCTTAAGGAAATGGGGTAACAGTGGGTGCGGGGGGGGGGAATGGTGACTCTCAGAAAGATCTAGCACGGACTGGAAGGGCTGAATAGCAACTCTCATGCTGTGGGATTCCAGGACAATGTGAATTACACTGGGCACTCCTTAAGTTCCACTCAGCATGGGGGCAGGGGGAGGGGTCTGCCTCACACTCAACTGCCCCGGTACCCCACCAGGGCACAAAGACATTAGCGCGACACTGTTAGAGCTCCAGGTGTTGGAGTTTTAGACTTCAAGAAGTCTAAACTGGAAGAAGCTTGTAAATCCTCCCTGTGGAATGCTTGGGTTTCCTCTGGGTGCTCCAAAGTCCAAAGACGTACCAGTTAGTAATTGATTATTGTAAATTGTCCTGTAGTAGGCTAGGGTTAAATAGGTGGGGTGCTGGATGGGCCTGTTCTGCATTGTATCTCTCAATAAAAAACTAAATATTGCCACAAACTCCCGACAGGAAGCCCTTGGGATGCTGGGATTCTCCTGCAAACCCACCTGCAGTTTCCAGATCTTCTCGCTGTCACTGGAAATCTTGGTCACAGTCTCGCCCATCAGAGCGATCAGCATGTTGAGCAAGAGGATGAAGGTGAGGATGACATAGAGCACGAGCAGCGTGTGGAAGAAAACAGGGAACCTTGAGTGCTTCTGGATGCCCAGGTCCCCCAGGCCAATGGTGAGCTTGAAGAGCTCCAAGACAGCTGTGCTGAAGCCATTAAATGGGCATTCAATTCCAGGCGGGCAGTCCTCAATCAGCGAGGCAAGAGCTACAGGATAAAACAGAACTGTATGTGGGCAGTCATCGTGTGTGGAATGGTGGAGAGAGAGAGAGATAGGGGAGAGAGGGTGAGAGAGAGATGAGAGAGGGAGAGGGAGGGAGGGGGAGAGAGGGAGAGATGGGGAGAGGGGAGACAGAGAGAACGATAGGGGAGTGGGGAGAAATAGAAAAGAAGAAGGATGGGGAGGGGGAGAGATGGGAGAGTGGGGAGAGAGAGATGAGAGAGATGGGGGAGTGGGGAGAGAGAGATGGATGAGAGATGGCAGAGAGAGCCTGGAGAGGGGGAGAGAGATGGGAGAGAGAGACGGCGGGAAAGAGATGGGGAAGAGAGAGCTGGGTGAGTGGGGAGAGATAGACTCGGGGGAGGAAATGATGCATTTGTGTGTACTGTATGTTTTGATGCGTATGTGATAAATACATGAATGGGAATCTGATCTATATGTTGGGTGGTACACTATTACCCCAGACCAGAACTCAGCGGAAGAAATCCCAGCAGAAGATATACTCTGGGGACCATTCAGCTGCTGTGGTGACAGGAACGGTTCCTAACCACAGGGCCAGCAGTCAGGAAAGTGAACACTTGACAGTGTCAGGGCTTACCTGCTGCAAATCCCACGATAAAAACCACATAAACCAAGAGAAACCTCAGGATATCTTGCAAGATAATCTGTCAACACAAGGCAAGGTGTGGTGATTAATGGACCTGGAAGTTTTATGATTACCATGGGACAGACTATTAGGTGAAACAAATGCAGACGCTAGAAATCTGACATAAAAACAACACGTCAGTCAGTACTTCTGCAAAGGAAAACAGTCAACATCTCAGGAACGACACCCTTCATCAGAATGGGAACTCTATTCCCAGGACGACACGGTAGCATAGTGGCAGTGTAACCCTTTACAGCACTAGTAAGTGGGGTTCAATTCCCGCCATTGTCTGTATATTCTCCCCATGACCACATGGATTTCCTCCTGGTGCTCTGGTTACAAATGGGTTAGGAATATTTGTTTCAAGACTTCAATAATGAATTGAAAGAAAAAGGCAGAAGCCCAGGATAACTTGTCTCTTTAGTTTCTTTTGTTAAGTGAGGCACTCACATGTGATGTGGTGATGTAATGACGTATGCCATTCGCATACTTCTTACATATGAATTATGTAAACAAACAATGCTTAATCAAGCAATATATTTACATGCATGTGGCCAAGTGGTTAAGGCGTCGGTCTAGTGATCTGAAGGTTGCTAGTTCAAGCCTCAGCTGAGGAAGCGTGTTGTGTCCTTGAGCAAGGCACTTAATCACACATTGCTCTGCGACGACACTGGTGCCAAGCTGTATCGGCCCTAGTGCCCTTCCCTTGGACAACATCGGTGTTGTGGAGAGGGGAGACTCGCAGCATGGGCAACTGCATTCTTCCATACAACCTTGCCCAGGCCTGCACCCTGGAAACCTTCCAAGGCACAAATCCATGGTCTCACGAGACTAACGGATGCCTATTATATTTACAATCACTCATTCGTTACGTGCCGTGTCGTAGGACGTAGGCGATCACGGTCTTTCCATGAACATGAGTGCTCTTGGCAAATTATTCTACAAAAGTGGTTTGCCATTGCCTTCTTCTGGGGAGTGTCTTTACAAGATGGGTGACCCCAGCCATTTTATCAATACCCTTCCCAGAGATTGTCTGCCTGGTGTCAGTGGTCGCAAAACTGGGACTTGTAAATGCACCAGCTGCTTATATGACCATCACCACCTGCTCCCGTGGTTTTACGTGACCCTGACTGGGGGTGGGGGAGCTAAGCAGCTGCAACACTTTGCCCAAGGGTGACTTGCAGGATAACGGAGGGAACGAGTGCCTTACTCCTCATTTGGTAGAGACATATCTCCACCCTGCCATGCAAATATTTACAATATAACTCAAATATTACTGAAATATTAAGTACACTACATTAGTAAGTTGTGGGCATGTTATGCCAGCATAGGAAGCATTTGTGGGCTGAGTCCCCAGCATATCCTTGGACAGTGTTGGTTGTTGACACAAATAAAGCTCATTTTTAATTTCTCTTACCACAGATGCTGGCAGACCTGCTGAGTGTTTCCAGCTTTTGTTTCAAGTTCAGATTTTGTTCCAGCATCTGCATTCTTCTGAACTCAGACAAAAGGGGGTTCTTCAGCCCTTCAAATGCAGCTGCTGGTCACTGACATCCTTGTTCTTCAAAGTTCAAAAGTAACTCTTTCATTGAAGTACGTACGTAATCATAAACTACCTTGAGATTCATTTTCTTGCAGGCATTTGCAGAAGTAAAGACATACAAGAGAAGTTTACAAAAAAGACTATACCTAAACAAAGACTAACAAACAACCAATGTGCAAAAGAAGACACACTGTGCAAATAAAAGATAATAATACATGAGTTGTAAAGACTCCTTGAGAGAGTCTGTAGGTTGTGGAATCAGTTCAGAGCTGTGGTGAGACCATAAGACTTAGGAGCAGAATTAGGCCATTTGGCCCATTGAGACTATACTGCCATTCCACCATGGTTGATTTATTAGCCCTCTCAACCCCAATCTCCTGCCGTTTTCCTGTAACCTTTGATGCCCCGACTAATCAAGAATCTACAAACCTTCGCTTTAAATATACCCAATGACTTGGCCTCCACAGCCGTCTGTGGCAATGAGTTCCAGAGATTCACCACCTTCTGGCTAAAGAAATTCCTCCTCATCTCTGTTCTAAAGGGATGTCCCTCTGCTGCTGTGCCCCCAGGTCCTAGACTCTCCCACTACTGGAAAAATGGTCTGCAGGTCCATTCTATTTAACCTTTTCACTTTAAACCAGTGGGGTGGGTCCATTGTTGTTTGTCAGCTGTATCAATGACCTGGGTGACAATGTGGTAAACTGGACCAGCAAATCTGTGGATGACACCAAGATTGGGATTTAATGGACAGCAAGGAAGACTATCAGAGTTTCCAGTGGGATCTGCACCAGCTCGAAAAATATGCTGAAAATGGCAGATGGAATTTAATGCAGACCAGTGTGAGGTGTTGCACTTTGGGACGACCAGCCAGGGTAGGTCTTACACAGCGAGTGGTCAGGCACTGAGGAGTGTGGTAGGGCAGAGGGATCAGGGACGACAGATCCATAATTCCTTGAAAGTGGCGTCACAGGTTGGGAGGGTCGTAAAGAAAGCTTTTGCTACATTGGCCTTCATAAATCAATGTATTAAGTACAGGAGTTGAAATTGTATAAGACATTGGTGAGACCTAATTGGGCGTATTGTGTCCAGTTTTGGTCACCTGCCTACAGGAAAGATGTAAATAAGATTGAAAGTGTGCAGAGAAAATTTACAAGGATGTTAGCGGGACTTGAGGACCTGAGTTATAGGGAAAGGTTGAAAAGGTTCGGACTTCATTCCCTAGAGCGTAGGAGAATGAGGGGAGATCTGTAGAGTTGTACAAAATCATGAGGGATATTTGATAGGATAAATGCAAGCAGGCTTTTTCCACTGACGTTAGGTGAAGTTACAACTAAAGGTCATGAGTTAAGGGTGAAAAGTAAAATGTTTAAGGGCAACATGAGGGGGAACTTCCTCACTCAGAGGGTGGTGAGAGTGTGGAATGAGCAGTCAACGCAATTGGTGGATGCACGGTCGATTTCAACATTTAAGAGAAATTTAGATCAGTAGATGGATAGGATGGGTATGGAGGGTTATGGTCCGGGTGTAGGTAGATGGGACTAGCCAGGTTAACAGTTCGGCACAGAGTAGATGGGGCAAAAGGCCATTTTCTATGCTGTAGTGTTCTATAACTCTGATGAAACCAACATGGTATACGTTTTCCTGATCCCCACCATCCAGCCCAGGCTCTCGTCTCACTGCTGCCATCAGGAAGGAGGTACATGAGCCTTAGGTACCACACCACCAGGTTTAGGACCAGTTACTGCCCCTCAACTATCAGGGTCCCGAACTGGGGTGGATAACTTCACTCATAACTCCAAACTGATTCGACAACCTATGGACTCACTTTCAAGCACCCTACAACCCACATTCTCAAATTTATTTGTTATTTATTTATTATCTTTTTCTTGTATTTGAACAGTTTGTCCTCTTTCACACATGGCTGTTTTGTCAGTCTTTGTGTGTAGTTATTTTTAATAGATTCTATTGTATTCTGTTGTTCTACCATGAATGCCCACAAGAAAGCGAATCTCAGGGTAAGTATATGGTGACATAGACATACTTTGGAAATGGCAAGTTCATAAGAGTCTCACTGTACGTTGGGACACGTGACAATCACAAACCCATTACCAGTCTGGCTGACATACCTTTTTAATCATGACACAGTAAATTCCTGTGAGTTTGAAGCCTCGTGTGTAATACAACACGTTGAACCAGCCAAGGGCCAAGGCCAGCACCAACACGACCCGGGAACCTTCGACATCCACCCAGCACAGTGAGGTGAAGATTATCACCAGCCCTGACTGGACAAAGCTGTCAAACACAAAAGATTAAAGATTTAAAGATTAGCTTTATTTGTCACATCTACACTGAAACATCAGTGAAGTGCAGATACTGGAAATCTGAGATGGGCTGGCCGCACATTCCACAGCCCAAAATATTCAGCAGGACAACACAATCAACAAGAGAAGAAGAGAAGATTTTGATTAAAGCTTAGTTTTATTTGTCACGCGAACATCAAAACATACAGTGAAATGTATCACTTGGGTCAACAACCAACAACCCTAGGATGTGCTGGGGGCAGCCCACAAATGTCGCCATGCTTCCAGAGCCAACATTGCATGCCCACAACTTCCTAACCCTAACCTGTACATCTCTGGAATGTGGGAGTAAATGGGAGCATCTAGAGGAAACCTATGCAGTCATGGTAGGCTTATTCAGAAAGTCAGAAGGCATGGGATCCAGGGAAGTTTGGCCAGGTGGATTCAGAATTGGCTTGCCTGCAGAAGGCAGAGGGTGGTGGTGGAGGGAGTACATTCAGATTGGAGGATTGTGACTAGTGGTGTTCCACAAGGATCTGTTCTGGGACCTCTACTTTTCGTGATTTTTATTAACGACCTGGATGTGGGGGTAGAAGGGTGGGTTGGCAAGTTTGCAGATGACACAAAGGTTGGTGGTGTTGTAGATAGTGTAGAGGATTGTCAAAGATTGCTGCGAGACATTGATAGGATGCAGAAGTGGGCTGAGAAGTGGCAGATGGAGTTCAACCCGGAGAAGTGTAAGGTGGTACACTTTAGAAGGACAAACTCCAAGGCAGAGTACAAAGTAAATGGCAGGATACTTGGTAGTGTGGAGGAGCAGAGGGATCTCGGGGTACATGTCCACAGATCCCTGAAAGTTGCCTCACAGGTGGATAGGGCAGTTAAGAAAGCTTATGGGGTGTTAGCTTTCATAAATCGAGGGATAGAGTTTAAGAGTCGTGGGGTAATGATGCAGCTCTATAAAACTCTGGTTAGGCCACACTTGGAGTACTGTGTCCAGTTCTGGTTGCCTCACTATAGGAAGGATGTGGAAGCATTGTAAAGGGTACAGAGGAGATTTACCAGGATGCTGCCTGGTTTAGAGACTATGCATTATGATCAGAGATTAAGGGAGCTAGGGCTTTACTCTTTGGAGAGGAGGATGATGACAGGAGACATGATAGAGGTGTACAAGATAATAAGAGGAATAGATAGAGTGGATAGCCAGCGCCTCTTCCCCAGGGCACCACTGCTCAATACAACAGGACATGGCTTTAAGGTAAGGGGTGGGAAGTTCAAGGGGGATATTAGAGGAAGGTTTTTTTACTCAGAGAGTGGTTGGTGCGTGGAATGCACTGCCTGAGTCAGTGGTGGAGGCAGATACACTAGTGAAGTTTAAGAGACTACTAGACAGGTATATGGAGGAATTTAAGTTGGGGGCTTATACGGGAGGCAGGGTATGAGGGTCGGCACAACATTGTGGGCTGAAGGGCCTTACTGTGCTGTACTATTCTATGTTCTATGTTCTATGGGAAGGATGTACAGACTCCTTTTAGAAGCAGCAGGAATTGAACCCGGGTTGCTTGCACTGTAAAGCATTACACGAACTACTAGGCTACCGTGCCATCCTCAAGACTCGGACGTAACAAGGATATACAGTGTATCTGCAAGGAATAAGGGGTGTGAATGTCCCAGTGAGGCTGAGGGTGGAGTATCTGGGGAGAGACAGGGGATGGGGATGCCCTGGATCCCTCTCACTGGGCAGCAGCAAGCTCCAGAACCAGTGGCTGCTCCCTGTCTGTGAGCCTCACAGCACTGCTGAACCACAGCTCTGGCTCTCCCCCCCCCCCCCCGGGTACACTGGCATCCTTCCAGTTTCAATGGTGTGCGGTCACTGCGTTAACTGGCTGCCGTACATCACTCCGAGTGTGGAGGTGAGGGGTAGGGCTGGGGGAGTCGGTGGGGACGGCTGGGGGGGAGACACATATTGGTGGGATTGATCTGAGAGCTAGCACAGACTCAATGGACTGAATATCCTCGGCGGTGGAGATGGGGTGAGGGAGGAAAAAAGAGATGGAGAGAGAGAGGGAGAACAAAAGAAAGAGAGGAGGGGAGGGATGATCATTTCTGATCTGACACACTCACACACTCCCGACTCTCAAGACACACTTACTCATACATTGACACAATAAACTCTCACACCCACACCCTCCTCACCAATTTGCATGCTTGTTCTCACGGCCTCAGATTCATTTATTTATCACGTGTACATACAGACACACAGTGAAATGCATCATTTGCGTTAACAACCAACACAAGCTGAGGATCTGTTGAGGGCAGCCTGAAAATGTTGCCGCAATGCTCAGCAGGACAACACAAGCAACAGCAATAGCAACAGAGAAAGAAGCCCCTTTCTTTGCTCCCAGCTAGCCGCTCCATCCCCAGCACAGGGGCCTCTGGGCCTCTGGGCCTCAGGCAGACTCTGACTTCCCGTCTCGCCGTTCCTTGTCCTCTGTCTCACTGACTGACAAAACCTCCTCCCCTCCACTCTGGGACTTACTAGAGGATGTGGAAGGAGCCGTCCACCAGCACGGAATGGAGGTCGGAGCGCCTGAGGTAGATCATCTCTGCTCCCTGCAAGGGACGGGGAGAGAAATGTTTAGTGACAACAAATGAGCTGAAACTCAGCAGCTTTCTGCCCAGATCACATAGCGGTGTAGGGACAACTGCCTTCAGTATTAAAGAGATTTTAAAATACAGTTTTCACGTGTTTTGGGTGTGTGACTGCCAGACAGTGGTTGAGGAGTGATGTACCCTGATGTATTGACAGTGGGTGAGGAGACAGTGCAGCCTGACAGCTGTTGGAGCCGGTTGCCAGCACAGAGATAGTCTCCGGGTAGGACTCCCTGTGGGACCCTGTGTCTAGGGTCCATACTGGGACGTGATAGGGGTATGCAGACTGTGACCTTGGCTTGTCAGAAGATCTGTTCCCCTCACATCAGAGATCCTCTGCCTATCTGGATTAATACTGGGACTGGTGACCAAGTGTCAACCTCCTTCCTGTGAAGAGGCATCTCAGTGAATTTACAGGCGGTACAGCTGCCTCTGGCTAACCAGGTTTGATTCTGACCTCTGGTACTGGCGGTGTGGCGTTTGCATGTTCTCCCTGTAATCGTGCGGGTTTCCACCCATGTCCCAATGATCCCAATGAGACGCAGGTTGGTGGGCTAATTGGCCAGTGTAAATTGCAACTCCCCAGTGAGTGGGTGAAGGCAAAATATCGGAAGTGGAAGTGAAAGGCGGGAGTAGGTGGTGGTGAGACAGGGGAGATGGGAGTGATCAGAGTCAGAATCAGGTTTAATATCACTGGCACAGGTCATGAACTTTGTTATTTTGCAGTAACAGTACATTGCAATGCATATTAAAACACTGTAAATTACAATAAGATATTGTGTACACACACACACATACAGTGGATTCTGCTTAATTGGAACACATCATGACCAGTACATTTTGGTCCAATTAAGCGGCAGTTAGCCAAAATTTTATGGAAATATATAAAAAGGTATGAAAAAGACAAACGGAGTAACAATTTGTGTATTTAATTGGAATACAGAACAAATTATAACCCAAGAAATTATAGACCAGTGAGTCTTACTTCAGTAGTTGGTAAGTTGATGGCGAAGATCCTGAGAAGCAGGATTTATGAACATTTGGAGAGGCATAATATAATTAGAAATAGTCAGCATGGCTTTGTCAAAGGGCAAGTTGTGCCTTACGAGCCTGACTGAATTTTTTGAAAATGAGTCTAAACACATTGATGAAGGTAGAGCAATAGATGTAGTGTATATGGATTTCAGCAAGGCGTTTAATCAGTAAGACTTATTGAGAAAGTAAGGAGGCATGGGATCCAAGGGGACCTTGGTTTGTGGATCCAGAACTGTCTTGCCCACAGAAGGCAAAGAGTGGTTGTAGATGGGTCATATTCTGCATGGAGGTTGGTGACCAGTGGTGTGCCTCAGAGATCTGTTCTGGGACCCCTTCTCTTCGCGATTTTTATAAATGGCCTGGATGAGGAAGTGGAGGGATGGGTTAGTGAATTTGCTGATGACACAAAGGATATTGTGGAGGGCTGTCAGAGGTTATAGCAGGACATTAATAGGATGCAAAACTGGGCTGAGAAGTGGCAGATGGAGTTCAACCCAGATAAGTGTGAAGTGGTTCATTTGATAGGTCAAATATGATGGCAGAATACAGTATTAATGGTAAGACTCTTGGCAGTGGGGAGGATCAGGGGGTTTTGGAGTCTGAGTCCATAGGACACACAAAGTTGCTGGGCATGTTGACTCTATGGTTAAGAAAGCAAACAGTGCATTAGCCTTCATCAATCATGGGATTGAGTTTAGGAGCTGAGAGGTAATGTTGCAGCTATATCGGACCCTGGTCAGACCCCAGTTGGAATACTGTGCTCAATTCTGGTCCCCTCACTACAGGAAGGATGTGGAAACCATAGAAAGGGTGCAGAGTAGATTTACAAGGATGTTGCCTGGATTGGGGAGCATGTCTTATGAGAATAGGTTGAGTGAACTCGGCCTTTTCTACCTGGAGCGATGGAGGATGACAGGTGACCTGATAGATGTGTATAAGATGATGAGAGGCATTGATTGTGTGGATAGTCAGAGGCTTTATCCCAGGGTACAAATTGCTAGCACAGGAGGGCACAGTTTTAAGGTTCTTGGAAGTAAGTACAGAGGTGTCAGGGGTAAGTTTTTTATGCAGAGAGTGGTGAGTGAGTGGAATGGGCTGCCAGCGACGGTGGTGGAGGTGGATACTATAGGGTCTTTTAAGAGACTCCTGGATAGGTACATGGAGCTTAGAAAAATAGAGGGCTATGAGTAACCCCAGGTAACTTCTAAGGTAAGGACATGTACAGCACAGTTTTGTGGGCTGAAGGGCCTGTATTGTGCTGTAGGTTTTTTATGTTTTCTACTACCGATAGTACTACAGTACTATAAAATTGTGTATTAGTTCCTAATACTTATCGATGGAAGAATTCATCCATGTCACGTTCTTTTGACTGTAAATGAACAAAATTAGCAGACCCTAGTGTAGTTAATGGACTGCCTTCATAAATGCTTTCAACAACTGCATCCTCCAAATCTTCATTTTCATTGTAACATTCAAGATGATTGTCAATGCCTTCAAATTCATTTTAGTTTCTAACTTGTTGAGGTAGTGAAATAGTTTCGTTTTCACTCCCGGCCGTTTCTAGCATCTCCAAGCCCGAATGCTTGAAGCACAGTGAGAAATACTATACTGAATTGCTTATTTTTCACCAACTATCAATGACAAAAGTTGCTGCTTTTTGAACACAAACACACGCAACTGATGCTATGTGAAAACTGTCCACTCTAAGCATGGTGTCTAATGGCCACACACACCCACACAAAAAGGCAAAGCAAAATAGTGAGGTTGTGTAAGTGGGTTCATTGTCCATTCGGAAATCTGATGACACAGGGAAGAAGCTGCTCCTAAAACACTGAGTATGTGTCCTCATACCGGCATGGCATAGAGTCTGGCATGCAGCCGATGGTCTGAATGGCCTCACCTGGGTTGCATCTTGGGTCAGTGGTGGGACCAGCAGGGGTCAGGGGTGGATGGTAAACTTGCTGTTGAAAGGAACCGACAGTGAACTCACCTCCTTAATAACAAAGTACACAGCCGCCAGAATTATATAAATCTGAGTTTTAACCCAGAACAGGCAACTCAGTCCCTGTGGAGGATCGGGAGAGACAGGTGTTAATCAAAAATACAAAGTGGTGTAACAACTCTAATGCACTGATTTAAATCTCATTAAATCTCAGTGATTTAACACAGCTGGACGGCATGGTAACTTAGCATTCAGCAAAACATTTTAGAACATAAGGTACTATACTACAGACCCTCTGGCTAAAGACGTTGCACCAGCCTTTTAACCTGCTCCAAGATCAATCTAACCCTTCCTTTCCACGTAGCATAAATACTAACCATCTCACAATTTTGTTTTCTACCAGATTTATGCTTAATATACAAAAACACCATTGTGTCTGCTTCTTGTTGGATGGTTTCAAATAGGATTGTGGGATTCTATTTCAGGCCAACTAAAGCACGATGTGATGATTATGATCACATCTACTGTCGTCACCCTGAATGTTCTGAAGATTGAGTCAGACTGCAGGCCATACCTTATTCCCCAGGGGTCTGTGGGAAGACACGATGGTCAGGCACAAGATGTAGGACAGGTAAAAGAGGAAGCTGACGAGGAACATGTAGGCACCAAAATCCTCCCATTTCTTCTGCAGCAGCTCGTTCATCGGCTCCACGCACAGCATCTCGTGTCGGTTCTGGAGTCAGTGGAGACAGGGGGGAAAAAGAGGGTAAGTGTTTGTGGCAAGTTCTGAGCAACTAATGCCTTGCGTTTGAGAACCGAGCTCCCTTCTGTCCCTTTTGTCTCACTGCTCGGGGCGTTCATCTTACGACTGGCTACACAAGGCATCAGGAGGGCTGCTTTAACGAGCAGTCTGGCTAACTGAGATGTCAGTGGGCTGTCTCACTGCACAGGGCATCAAGGTTGCTATAATCTGGATTATTACGGTGTGCATGGGAACAGTAACATCTCTGGTGAAGGGTCTTGCATGTCCATTCTGGGACAGCTCACTCACCTTTGGTCCCCACCGGACACTCAGCTCCCACCTGTGGCCCCAAGTAGCTGTTTGCATGTGACAGCGGCCGCAGCCTAGTATACTGCTTCAACAGGCGGGCTAAACCAGTTGAGGGTAGCCAGTGGGCCTTATACCTCGGTCTTAGCATGCAAAGTCATCTCGTGGGCTGGGGGGGGGCGCGGGATGAGATCTACAGTGAGATCCAATAGCCAGGAAGGCCATTCTACAACACTCTGTGGAGAGCGAAGGGCACGACAAGGCACAGACAAAGTCCATGGTCATCCACTGCAACCAAGGAAGACCCCAGTTTGTGACTCTTGTGTGTACCACTGGACCCAGGCTTCTGAGGTCAAGAAAGTAGAACTGCCCTCAGTAATGGCTTTTCCATTTTAAAAACTCTCCCACACAGGTATCACTGTGCAGTTCACATAATCTGGAGCAGGGGTTCCTGAAATGTTTTGTGCCGTGGAGTCCTACCATTAACCGAGGGGGTCCACGGACCCTGTGCTCCAGAAGAACTGTTCAAATCTGCCATCGTCAGAAACGATGGACAACCGATAATCAATCATTACATTGATCTTTGATGTCACCATCACTGGCAATCGTAGATGGGTCTCTGCCAGGATAGTGAGGGGGAAACAAGAGGGAGAGACCCCCAGAGAGAGACTGGCTGAAAAAAAGATCAGGGTGACACAACAGTGAAGCAGATGGAGTAACACTATTACAGTCCCAGCGACCTGGGTTCAACTTCCACTGCTGTCTGTAACGAGTTTGTACATTCTCCCTGAGACCACGTGGGTTTCCCCCAGATGCTCCAGTTTCCTCCCACATTCTAAAGACGTAAGGGATAGTAGACTCTCATGGACGTGGGCTTGTTGGGCCTGTTACCATGCCGTATCTCTAAATAAATAGAATGAGTTAAACATAAGGCGGTTATTATAGGCAACAGGGAGTCCGGCGGTAGGATGGGACACACAACACTGGGTATCCAGTGTAGTTCAGACCCATGCTTCAACAGCTGTAAGGTCGGGGTTCATCTCCCACTGCTGGCTGTAAGGAGTTTGCACACTCTCCCTGTGACGGGTGATCCAGTTTCCTCCCACAGTCTAGAGACGTAGGGGTCAGGGTTAGTAAATTGTGGGCATGCTGTGTTGGCACTGGAAGCGTGGCAACACTTGCGGGCTGCCCCCAGCACAAGCTCAGAGTGCGTTGGTTATTGACGTAAAGGGCCCATTTCATTGTATGTTTCGATGCACACGTGAGAAATACAGTGAATCTAATGTCCTGTGATGTAAACACCCTGTGCGATACACACCCTGTTTCTGCTGCTGTAAACAACGGTCTGCAGCACCGACTGCTCCTCAATGGTATCCACACCTGACAGGTCGTAGAGGGAGCACGTCACTGGTCCATATTCCCACTCGGTGAACTTCCTGGAGAGGTGTTTGTACTTTTGCTGTTTTATTTCCCGGCCCAGAATATGTTTAAAAATCTGCAGAAATGGAAGATTGATTTAACTCCACAAACATTGGGCAGGAACCTGCCAATCTTATGCAGACCAATCCCACGGGTCCCACAAAACATGGGCCAGGTCAGATTAAACAGCCCAGTCCAGTTCAGTATGTTTCATCCTCATCCAGAATCCGGAGTCTGAACGTTGGGGCCCGAAGATCAGACCCGTGGCCAGCATCCTGAGATGAAGTGAGAATCCGGGGACAAGGCCTGGAGGCCTGGAGGCCTGGAGGCTGGAGTCCTGTCTCGGAGAGTGGTTTGGAGGGACGGGAAAAGGGCTTGTATTGCTGTTGGTGTCATTTTGTTTCTGCTGACGTAGTCGGCGAGCTATGTGAGCACTGGAAAGTTTAGTGACACATTCCCCAGTGGAATGTCCCCAGCACATCTGATATGTGCCTCTGTATCTTGCAATGTACATGCGGTAAGTAGATCTGAATCTGAATCAGCATCACTGGCGGCTCCTCAGCCATTCATCGAAACTTGGGGGACGCGGTAGCATTACGGTTAGTACAGCTCTAGTGAAGGAAGGAGTTTGTATATTCTCCCTGTACCTTACACCCATGTGACTAATTAACCTCCTAACCCATACGGGAGGAAACTGCTTGGGTTTCCTCTGGGCGCTCCGGTTTCCTCCCACATTACAAAGACGTACGGGTCAATTGGTCGCATGGGTGTAACTGGGCAGTGCGGGCTCGTTGGCCCGGAAGGACCTGTTACCTTGGGCATCTTGAAATAAAATAAATAAGTAAAATATATTTGGTACTTTCAGAAACTCTGAGATTTTATCTGGGTCATGCTTCAGTTCTGATTGGTTACAGACAACAATACTAAACAGGTATTTCATTCTGATTGGCTGAGGTTGTGGTTGGCTCAGGTTTGGATTCACCTGGATTCAAGTTGCACAGGTAAAGCTCAATAGGGATTGGCCTTGCTTAGACTGAACACAAAGTCAGGCTGGAAGAGGATCGGCTGGTACTGGCTGCACACACAGAATGCTGGAGGAACTCATGAGGTCGGGCAACGGCTATGGACGGAAGTGGTTGATGTTTCAGGCTGAGGCCCTTCATTAGGTCTGGAAAGGAAGGGGGATGAAGCCAGAGAATAAGAAGGAGGGAGGAAGGGGAAAAGTACAAGATGGCAGGTGATAGGCAAGACCAGGTGAGGAGGTAGCAGGGCAGGGGAAAGGAGGATGAAGTAAGATGCTGGGAGGTGACAGTTGGAAGAGATAAAGAGCTGAAGAAGAAGGAATCTGATTGGAGAGGACAGTAGACTATGGGAGAAAGGGAAGGAAGAGGGGCACCAGGGGGATATGATAGGCAGGTGAGGAGAAGAGGTGAGAGGTCTAATAACTGAGATGCTTAGTTAGAGGTGAGGAGATTTAAATTCTGTTAACAATCCGGAGTTTAAAAAAAAAGTTACAAAAGTTTAAGGCTGACGACAAGAAGTTGGTAGGTGATAGGTGGAAAAGGTAAAGGGCTAAAGAAGAAGGAATCTGACAGGATAGAAGAGTGCACCACGGGAGAAAGGGCAGGAGACGAAGGAGGAGTCTAATGGGAGAGGAGATTGGCCGTGGGTGAAAGGGAAGGAGACGGGCTACCGGAGGGAGGGGATGGACAAGTGAGAAGGAGGCGCCAGAGGGAAACCAGAATGAGGAATGGAAAAAGAGAGGAGGAGGGAGGAGGAGAAATTGCCTCACTGGGGGCTTTGGTCGAGGGTCAGGCACATGGACGTAAGGAAAATGGAAGGTTATGGATATTGTGCAGGCAGAAGAGATTAGTTAGCCATCACTAAGTTAATTGGTTCAGCACAATATTGTGGGCCGGAGGGCCAGCTCCTGAGCTGTACTGTTCTATGTCGTGTCTGTAGTATTGTAGGGCTGTAATTACCAATAAGCATAATTTTGTGAAATATAAGAGGGACTGAGGTTTGGTTCAGGGACTTGCTGAGATCTCTGTGCTCTGCTGGGATCCAGCAGGAACAGCCTGAACACCAGCTTCCCGACAGGATTCGGAGAGGTTGTGCGGGGGTGGGGTTGGTGAGGAGACGTGCTGAGATCCAACAGGAACAGCCTGAACACCAGATTTCCAATGGGAATCGGAGAGGTTGTGCGGTGGTGGGGGTTGGTGAGGGGACATGCTGGGATCCAACAGGAACAGCCTGAACACCAGATTTCCAATGGGAATCGGAGAGGTTGTGTGGGGATGGGGGTTGGTGAGGGGATGTGCTGGGATCCAACAGGAACAGCCTGAACACCAGATTTCCAATGGGAATCGGAGAGGTTGTGCAGTGGTGGGGGTTGGTGAGGGGACGTGCTGGGATCCAACAGGAACAGCCTGAACACCAGCTTCCCGACAGGATTCGGAGAGGTTGTGCGGTGGTGGGGGTTGGTGAGGGGACGTGCTGGGATCCAGCAGAAACAGCCTGAACACCAGATTTCCAATGGGAATCGGAGAGGTTGTGCGGTGGTGGGGGTTGGTGAGGGGACGTGCTGGGATCCAACAGGAACAGCCTGAACACCAGATTTCCAATGGGAATCGGAGAGGTTGTGATTGAGTGTGAAGCTCATCCAGCTTCCCAGCACTGGACTTAGATGGGCTGAATGGTCTCCTGCAGGGCCTGGTGTCTGGAGTCCATCCTGTGCACTAAAGCATCGTTCCAGGCTGCACAAAGGGGTGCGGATTGCTGACTGTGGCACAGTGGGATGTGCGGAGATGGGCGAGGCAGGGAGAGAGGGGCAGGGTACGGGACCTACCTCGATCTTGCCAGTGCGGGCGGCCAGGCGAAGTGGAGTCAGGCCCTTGCGGTTGGTGATCTTCTCCAGGTTGCTGTGGGGCTCCAGGTCAGCGGCCTTGATCAGGATCAGGTCGTACATCCCCGTCACGAAGCCGCGTGTCTCTGCCGTCTCGCAGGCAATGGACACCAAGGCGTGCAGAACGGTGTTGCCGGCCCGGTCCTGCGCCCGGGGATTGGCCCCGTGCTCGATCAGGTAGATCACGATGTCTGCCTGGTTGGTGCAGGCAGCCAGACCCAGCGGGAAACCACCTGTGCCAACCGGGGTTACAGATGGCTCTGTCAGTGAAGTTTCAACATTTCCCCCCCCCACCCTCCATTCCACACACCATAACTCCCCAACTCTAACCACTCCACCCACAAAGATCAAAGACCCAAATCAATGAGTGACCTGTGGCTACTTCCTTACCAGCCCTTTACCTCTCCCACCTATCCTCTTTCAGCTTCTTATTTCACCTCCCTCCCATCCCCACCCACCTACCTCCTCACCTGGTCTCACCTGTCACCTGCCAGCTTGTACTCCTTCCCCTGCCTCCACCTTATGCTGCCTTCTTCCCCCTTCCTTTCCAGTCCTGATGAAGTGTCTTGGCTCTAAACACTGACTGTTTATTCCCCTCCATAGATGCGCCCTGACCTGCTGAGTTCCTCCAGCAGTTTGTGTGTGTTGCTATTGGCTATTGGTCTGTGTCTGTGCATTTGGCCTGTATTTGTTGGTCCGAGCCTGTGCATTTGGCCTGTATTTGTTGGTCCGAGCCTGTGCATTTGGCCTGTATTTATTGGTTGTATCTGTGCATTTAGCCTGTATTTGTTGGTCTCAGCCTGTGCATTTGGCCTGTATTTGCTGCCTGTGCCTGTGTGTTGGCCCTGCATCCCTGGCTGGCGTGTGCAGCCTGCGTTTTGCACTTGCCCCCACGCACACCCACCAAAGTAGAAGGAGCACTGCCTGTTCCTCTTGTTGCGGAAGAAGCTCCCCTTGGCCATCACGTTGACAGCAGCCCCGTTCTGGACCAGGAGCTGGACCAGATCACAGCGCCTGCGTTCCACCGCAATGTGCAAAGCTGTCTGCCCTGGAAACAGAGGCACCGTGAGCCACAGCAGTACAGGGCACTCCCGCCCCCATCCCAAACAGTGTGAAAGTGCTCCCTACCCTGGTAAATCCTGTCCGTGTAGGTGGCGTTGACAAGGTCAACCAGGTCCCCACTTTTCTGCGAGAAGGAGAGGAGTTTCTTGACAATATCCACCGTCCTGTCGTCCTGGGACAGCTCCTCTGCCTTGTTGGTTATCCTGAGCAAGGCCTTCATCAGGCAGGTCTGCCCTGTGTGTGGTTCTGTGGGACGGTTGGGCAAAAGCATCAGAGAGGAAAGGTGCCCCCAACATCCCTGCCACCATGACCAGGCCACTGGTTAATCAGCTGACACCCAGGACAGCCATCCACAGAGAGTAATGGGTGTGTGGAACATGTGGCAAAGAGATTAATACATTAGAGACACTTAAGAGACTCGTTCAAGATAGTAAGAGGCATAGGTAGAGAGGAGGACAGCCAGAGACATTTTCCAAGGGTGGAAATGGCCAATGCGTGGGGACATAATTTTAAAGTGATTGGAGGGAAGTATAGGGGGGATGTCAGAGGCAAGTTTTGTTTACACAGAATGGTGAGTGTGTGGAACACGTTGCCAGGGGTGATTGCAGAGGCAGATACATTAGGAACATTTAAGAAATGTGGGTCAAAGAGTCCGTGCTGTGCTGTACTGTTCCATGTAAAGTCCTTTCAATGTCAGGTTTCCCACACACACACACACACACACATGACCCCCATGGCAATTACGGAGGACACACACATCACTAAAACAGGCCATTCAGCCCACTGAATCTGTGCTGACCATTACCACCCATTTATACGAATCCTACATCCACTCATTCTATTCTATACCCCTCACATTCCTCTCAATTCCCCCAAGATTCTACTCCTCACAGGGGAAATTTTACAGTGACCAATTAACCCACCAGCCCTCACTTCTTTGGGATGTGGGAGGAAACTGAGGCACCCAGGAGGAAATCATGTGGTGACAGGGCGAGCATGCAAACTCCACGCAGCCAGTGCTAGAGATCAGGATTGAACCCGGATCTCTGGAGCTGTGAAGCAGGAGGTCCACCACTCCACCATGTCTAGGACCTATCAGACAGGAGGTCCACCACTCCACCATGTCTAGGACCTTTCAGACAGGAGGTCCACCACTCCACCATGTCTAGGACCTGCGTCACATGCACTCCCAGGTCAACAGGTAGATCCTTGTCACTGATCACTGGAGGTAAAGCTCCAGGAGATAGAGTAAAGCGAGATAAAGCTCCAGGAGATAGGGTACAGTGAGGTAAAGCTCCAGGAGATTGGGTACAGTGAGGTAAAGCTCCAGGAGATAGGGTACAATGCTGGATGAAGTCTCAGCCTCTCTTGTGGTCCTTACCTCTCAGCTTTGGGTGGGAGAGACATCCCCCAGAATCCTCAATCTCCTGCAGGAGGCCATCAATTCTCTCCAGGTTGCCCTCAAATATTGCCCCAAAAAGCTGGAGCCTGAACGTGCCGAGATCACATTGATTCCTTGACAAAAGATGGAAGCAGATGTCCATTAGGATCCAACACCTTTACAGTGGTTTTCCCAGTGACTGCAGCCTGAGGAAAGTGGGATGAGGGTCCGTGCTAGTGACATGCTCAGATTTGGAGGCTGCTAGTTCAAACGTATTTGAAGTAAAATCACATTTCACCGATGTATTTGTTGGATTAAGCTGTAGATTTGTCATTTTTGTACTGTTTTTCTTGCAGATTAATTTTGTTATGCTGTTTTATAATTTTTATATAATTACCTATCATCGTCATCATTATACACCGTGTCGTATGAGGTACGCGATCATGGTCTCCGGGACCGTGATTGTTCTTGGCAAATTTTTCTACAGAAGTGGTTTGCCATTGCCTTTTTCTGGGCAATGTTTTTACAATTAGGGTGACCCCAGACATTATCACTACTCTTCAGAGATTGTCTGCCTGGCGTCAGTGGTCGCATATCCAGGACTTGTGACGTGCACCGGCTGCTCGTACGACCATCCACCACCTGCTCCCATGGGTCCACGTGACCCTGATCGGGGGGCTAAGCAGGTGCTACACCTCGCCCAAGGGTGACCTGCAGGCTAGCAGAGGGAAGGAGTGCCTTACACCTCCTTTGGTAGAGGCATATCTCCAGCCCGCCACCCATTCACCTACATACGTGTAAATATTCAGTAAATTTCCTAGCAATTGTAGTGCAGTCGATTCTGTATTTTCTAAAAGCTTCTCAGTTTCTCTGCTGCAGGTGTCATGCCATTTGTACCTGGCTACCTCACAAGTTAGTTCTTACCACTGGAAAGTTGTTACCTCTGGTCTGACTATGAGATGACCATGACCTCTTTTTATTTATCTCTTTACCTTGTTCTCGTAACACAAGCTCCTTACAGGTATTTGAACTCCGATCTTACAGCTGGCATTGTAAAGCATTACACTACCCTGCTGCGGAGTTGAGGTTACCATCAGATCCAACGTGATTACATAACAGGTTGGCTTTGATAGGCCGACTGGCCTGCTCCTGACCTCAGTCCGTATGTTAGTGTGATGAGTAGATCAGCATCAAGCATCTCCAGATGTGGGAGCCCCACCGAATTTGGATGTGTAACTCTAGTTAGTTGATATGATCACCCTGCTGGTAACAGGAGGAGGTCTACTCCCGGTACGGTTGGGACAGTGAGGGGTAGAACTTTACGTGGTTTTGAAGGGTCACCCAGTCACTTAGCCTGATTCCCTCTAAAGCTAAAGGTTGAGAGTGTAAAAGGAAATAATAAATTTTTAGCAGTGAATAGGGAACTCTCGATTCTGTAGCACAGATGGGGGATGAGCACGTAGCAGAGAGATAAAGGGGGGGGGCCCTACAGGGTTGGTACCAGGAACTGAAAGTCTGTAACAGGCTCAACCAGCTTGATCCACAAACTATTGGCTAAAGTAAACTCACCAGGGTGGTGGTAGAGGCAGATACATTAGGAACATTTGAGAGACTCTCAGACAGGCACATGATGATAGAAATGGAGGGCTATGTGGGTGGGATGGGTTAGATTGATCTTGCACTTGGTTAAAGGACTGGTATATCGTGGGTTCTATGCCTGGTCACTAGCCCCTCATAAAGCCCCAGGACAGAAGTTTGCCACTGTATGCATAAGGTAAAAGCAGAGCTGCACACAGCCCACATGGAACATCGGTGCGGAAGCTTAAGACTGACAGTGGGCCCTCACCTCTCAGTGTCAGGGCTCACATCTTCCTTCTGAGCAGCTGATGGATCTTCCTTGCTCTCAGACTTGGCCACAGGATTCAGGAAAATATAAGATTCAATGTTCTTCCAAAGGCTGAAACTTGATTGAAAATCAGAATTCAGAACCAGGATTTATTACCCCGACATACATGATGTGAAATTGTTGTTTTGTAGCAGCAGTACAGTGCAAAGAGATAAAATGACTACAAGTTATAAAAAACAAAAGGAATAATGAGATAGAGTTCGCGGGTTCATGGACTGTTCAGAAATCTGATAGCAGAGGGGAATAAGGTGCTTCTGAATCATTGAGTGCATGGCTTCGAGATCCTGTATCTCCTCCCTGATGGCAGCAGTAAGTAGAGGGGATGTCCCAGAGAGCAAGGGTCCTTAATGATGGATGCTGTCTTCAAAGGCATCAACTCAGCTACAGTCATATTGCAAACACGAGAATTTGTAGATGCTGGAAATCCAGGCAACACACATAAGATGCTGCAGGAACCCAGAAGGCCAGGCAGCATCTATGGAAAAGATTAAACATTTGACATTTCGGCCTGGTGAAGGGTCTCAGCACAAAATGTCGACTGTTTACTCTTTTCCATAGATGCTGCCTGGCCTGCTGGGCTCCTCCAGCATTTTGTGTGTGTTACGGTAATATTGACTGATTGTAAACTCAGCCAGCTCCATCACAGGCACAAGCCTTCCCACCAATGAGGACATCTTCCAAGAGGTGGTTTCACAAGAAGATAGCATCCATCATGAAGGGCTTCACCATCTATGACATGCCTTCTTCTCACTACTACCAACAGGGAGCAAGTACAGGAGCCTGAACATTTCAGGATAAACCTCCCCCCCGCCCCGCCTTCAATAATTCAGCCACTTTCTTGTGGCACTGCAACTTAAAGATGTTCTTGATGGTAGGGAGGATTACGCCTGTGCTGGAGTCTACAACTCCCCTGTAGCTTCTTCAGACCCTCTGCATTGGAGTTTCAGATCTCGGGCCAGGAAACTGACGGGGAGAGTCCCTACCCTGAGTAGCAGTGTACCCCGAGGCAAGCGGGCAGAGGAACGAGTAAAGAAGGAACAGGGAATGACCACAAGTGTAGTTTGCAGACAGAATGGAGCCCAGCGTGGGAAGTGTGCAGCAAGAGCTCAGTGGAGAGGTTGCAATGGGACACAAGAACTCGCAGTTGAAGAAATCCAATGGAACCCAGAACAGAGGCAGAAGCCGACAGAAACAAGTGGAACCGGGTGGAAAACATTTGTAAAGCTGCAGGGAATAGGAAGTGGATTTAATCTCAATTCTGTTTTTACCTGGCATTGACACAATGGAGCAAGTGTCCCCCCTCCTTTTTATTTATTTAGCGAAACAGCACGGTAACAATCCTGCGCCATCCAATTTCACCCACATTTCCAATTAACCTACAAGCCCCCACCCCTTTGGAATGTGGGAGGACACCCACGTGGTCACAGGGAGAACGTACAGACTCCTCATGAACTGTGGTGGGAATTAAACCCAGGTCACTGTCACTGTAAGAGTGTTATACTAACTGCTACACCAGACCATCCCTAAACATACCATCCCCACAACTCACTAATCCTAACCGTCTTTGACTGTGGGAGGAAACCAGAGCACCTGGAGGAAATGCATGTGGTCATAGAGAGAACACACAAATTCCTTACAGGCAGTGGCGGGATTCGAACTCCAATCAGTGAAAGCTGACGCTGTAAAGCGATGTCTATTTCTGTAATAACACCAAGCAAATCCAGCAGATCCAGTTAGAACCCATTATATGGAACACCCTGCAGAGAACCAAAGAGCACCTCAGAGAAATGCAGGACTGAACTGCAGGTGGACCCGCAGACGATGGAGGCCTGATGTCTGTGAAACTGAGGCCCCAAGGCCAAGGAGTGGAGGCCCGAGTGTGGTCTGTATTAGGATTGGAGGCCTATCTTGTGTGTGAGCGGCTGGGAAAGAAGTTTGTTTTTGTATTTGGTGGCATATATGTACTTTGATAATAAATTTACTTTACACTTTGAAATGCGTTTTGCTGTAGTTGTCCTTGCTGCTTGTGTTGTTCTGCAGAACACTGATCTTTGCTGCTGTAATGTGTGACAACACCTGCAGGCTTTCTCCAGCACTTCCTAAGCTGTGCTGGTTGTTAACACAAAAGGCACACTTCATTGTATGTTTCGATGTACCTGTGATAAATAAATCTGAATCTGAATAAATGGGAGAGAAATAAATAGAGCACAACGGGGGTGGCACAGTAGGGTTGAAGTTAGTCTAACAATATTACAGCACCAGAGACCTGGGTTCAATTCCCACTACTCTCGGTAAGGAGTTTGTACGTTCTCCCCGTGACCGCCTGGGTTTCCTCCCACATCCCAAAGGCAAATGGGTTGCTCGGATTATTGGTCACATGGGTCACATTGGTCACATGGACGGATTCCTGTCACAGTATGTGGACAGGCCGACCAGGGGGAATGCCATACTAGATCTAGTACTAGGTAATGAACCGGGTCAGGTCACAGATCTCTTAGTGGGTGAGCATCTGGGGGACAGTGACCACCGCTCCCTGGCCTTTAGCGTTATCATGGAAAAGGATAGATTCAGTGAGGACAGGAAAATTTTTAATTGGGGAAAGGCAAGTTATGAGGCTATAAGGCTAGAACTTGCAGGTGTGAATTGAGATGATGTTTTTGCAGGGAAATGTACTATGGACATGTGGTCGATGTTTAGAGATCTCTTGCAGGATGTAAGGGATAAATTTGTCCCGGTGAGTAAGATAAAGAATGGTAGGGTGAAGGAACCATGGGTGACAAGTGAGGTGGAAAATCTAGTCAGGAGGAAGAAGGCAGCATACATGAGGTTTAGGAAGCAAGGATCAGATGGGTCCATTGAGGAATATAGGGAAGGAAGAAAGGAGCTTAAGAAGGGGCTGAGAAGAGCAAGAAGGGGACATGAGAAGGCCTTGGCGAGTAGGGTAAAGGAAAACCCCAAGGCATTCTTCAATTATGTGAAGAAAAAAAGGATGACAGGAGTGAAGGGTAGGACCGATTAGAGATAAAGGTGGGAAGATGTGCCTGGAGGCTGTGGAAGTGAGCGAGGTCCTCAATGAATACTTCTCCAGTATTCACCAATGAGAGGGAACTTGACGATGGTGAGAACAATATGAGTGAGGTTGATGTTTTGGAGCATGTTGATATTAAGGGAGAGGAGGTGTTGGAGTTGTTAAAATACATTAAGACAGATAAGTCCCCGGGACCTGATGGAATATTCCCCAGGCTGCTCCACGAGGCGAGAGAAGAGATTGCTGAGCCTCTGGCTAGGATCTTCATGTCCTCGATGTCCACTGGAATGGTACCGGAGGATTGGAGGGAGGCGAATGTTGTCCCCTTGTTCAAAACAGTTAGTAGGGATAGTCCGGGTAATTATAGACCAGTGAGCCTTACGTCTGTGGTGGGAAAGCTGTTGGAAAAGATTCTTAGAGACAGGATCTAGAGATATTTAGAGAATCATGGTTTAATCAGGGACAGTCAGCATGGCTTTGTGAAGGGCAGATCGTGTCTAGCAAGCCTGATAGAGTTCTTTGAGGAGGTGACCAGGCATATAGATGAGGGTAGTGCAGTGGATGTGATCTACATGGATTTTAGTAAGGCATTTGACAAGGTTCCACACGGTAGGCTTATTCAGAAAGTTAGAAGGGATGGAATCCAGGGAAGTTTGGCCAGGTGGATTCAGAATTGGCTTGCCTGCAGAAGGCAGAGGGTGGTGGTGGAGGGAGTACATTCAGATTGGAGGATTGTGACTAGTGGTGTCCCACAAGGATCTGTTCTGGGACCTCTACTTTTCGTGATTTTTATTAACGACCTGGATGTGGGGGTAGAAGGGTGGGTTGGCAAGTTTGCAGACGACACAAAAGTTGGTGGTGTTGTAGATAGTGTAGAGGATTGTCAAAGATTGCAGAGAGACATTGATAGGATGCAGAAGTGGGCTGAGAAGTGGCAGATGGAGTTCAACCCGGAGAAGTGAGAGGTGGTATACTTTGGAAGGACAAACTCCAAGGCAGAGTACAAAGTAAATGGCAGGATACTTGGTAGTGTGGAGGAGCAGAGGGATCTGGGGTTACATGTCCACAGATCCCTGAAAGTTGCCTCACAGGTGGATAGGGTAGTTAAGAAAGCTTATGGGGTGTTAGCTTTCATAAGTCGAGGGATAGAGTTTAAGAGTCGCGGTGTAATGATGCAGCTCTATAAAACTCTGGTTAGGCCACACTTGGAGTACTGTGTCCAGTTCTGGTCACCTCACTATAGGAAGGATGTGGAAGCATTGGAAAGGGTACAGAGGACATTTACCAGGATGCTCCTTGTCTTTCTTCCCGGACCTCCTGTCCCATGATCCTCTCGTATCCCTTTTGCCTATCACCTGTCCAGCTCTTGGCTCCATCCCTCCCCCTCCTGTCTTCTCCTATCATTTTGGATCTCCCCCTCCAACTTTCAAATCCCTTACTAACTCTTCCTTCAGTTAGTCCTGACGAAGGGTCTCGGCCTGAAACGTCAACTGCACCTCTTCCTAGAGATGCTGCCTGGCCTGCTGCGTTCACCAGCAACTTTTATGTGTGTTGCTTGAATTTCCAGCATCTGCAGAATTCCTGTTGTTTACCAAGATGCTGCCTGGTTTAGAAAGTATGCATTATGATCAGAGATTAAGGGAGCTAGGGCTTTAATCTTTGGAGAGAAGGAGGATGAGAGGAGACATGATAGAGGTGTACAAGATAATAAGAGGAATAGATAGAGTGGACAGCCAGCGCCTCTTCCCCAGGGCACCACTGCTCAACACATGGCTTTAGGTAAGGGGTGGGAAGTTCAAGGGGGATATTAGAGGAAGGTTTTTTACTCAGAGAGTGGTTGGTGCGTGGAATGCACTGCCTGAGTCAGTGGTGGAGGCAGATACACTAGTGAAGTTTAAGAGATCACTGGACAGGTATATGGAGGAATCTAAGGTGGGGGCTTATATGGGAGGCAGGGTTTGAGGGTCGGCACAACATTGTGGGCCAAAGGGCCTGTACTGTGCTGTACTATTCTATGTTCTATGTAATTGGACCAATGCAGGCTTGTTGGGCCAGAAGGGCCTGTTACCATGCTGTATCTCCAAATATATCAAATCCTGCACAATCAAACCGGAATCCATCACTAACTCACCGTCCGCGACATGCCCTTTTCTCATTACTACTGCCAGGGAGGTGAAGACCCACATTCAGAAACAGCTTCATGTCCTCCACCATCAGATCTCTGACAGAACCAATAATTATCGAATCAGTGATCACAATGAAAATACGCAGGGTCAGTAACCTATGGAGTCCAGCTAGTGGATGAAGTTTTCATTGGGAGATCGGGTTGTACACTGGGATAAGTGCGGCGTGCTTTGAGTACCTGATGTCTTGCTTTCCATTAGGCTGACAGGTCGGAGGGCTACATAGATCCTTCGCTGCTTTCTCCTCTTTGATTGGCCTGTGAAAATACATGTGATTGGATAAGGTCAGTGTTGTTTTGTCCACTGATATGTACATGCTGCAACTGACATCTTATTGGTTGGATCTACTTGTACAGACACTGACGGATAATCAGTGACAAATGTTATGTCCTTTATTATGGACATTCATGTAACTTCTTTGATTGGACACTGGGAGTGAGAACTTCATCCATTCCAGCCCGACGTCTTCTAGTGAAGAATCATCTACTCCAGCCCAACATCCCCCAGTGACAAATCATCTACTCCAGCCTAATATCTCCCAGTGAAAAATTCATCCACACCAGCCCAACATCTCCCAGTGAAAACTTCATCCACTCCAGCTCAACATCTCCTGTCGTTAACAATCCTAACATCACACTACCCCTCTGCTTCCCATGCTCATTTCCCAACTGCCCTCGTCTCAATGGGTGGGTCCCACATTCTCACCCAGAGAAAACTTCTGAACTCCTACCTGGATTTATTGGATATTCCTGATCTCTAGCTCCCTGACCTGATCATGGATTGACCCTTGGAGGACTGGGGATAAAAATGCTCAATCATGTGGGTATAGGGATGATTATAGCTCAATGCTGTTTGAGATGTCTCTTTCACTAACTCAGTGTGGATGCAACTTCCAGTCACCCTGATAGTTGGAACAAGAAGAGGGTGTGTCTCAGATGGTAAGGGTCCTTAGTAACTCTACAGATGTACAAGAATATAAGAGGCAAAGGCAGAGTGGAGAACCATATTTCCCAGGATGGAAATGGCTAAGGAGATTGGAGGGAAGTATGGGGTGGGGGTGGGGGGGGGAGGTTGTCAGAGGTAGTTTTTTTTTAGTTTTTTAGTTTTTTTATTTTTTTTTACTCTCACAGAGAGTGGTGGGTGCATGGATCACACTGCCAGGGGTGGTGGTAGAAGAGGCAGATACATTAGGGCCATTTAAGAGACTCTTAGATAGGCACAGGGATGACAGAAAAATGGAGGGATATGTGAGAGGGAAAGGTTAGGTCGATCTTGGAGTGGATGATGGTGATGTTGTGAACTTGGATTTTCAAAAGGCCTTTGACAAGGTGCCACACACAAGGCTGTTTAACAAAGTTACGACCCCATGGTATGACAGGAAAGATTCTAGTATGGATAAAGCAGTGGCTGATTGGCAGAAGGCAAAGAATGGAATAAATGAAACCTTTTCTGAATGGCTGCAGGAGACTAGTGGTGTTCCACAGGGGTCTATATTGGGACTGATTCTTTTTACGTTATATGTCTATGATTTGGATGATGGGGTTGATGGCTTTGTTGCAAAGTTTGAAGGCGATATGAAGATAGGTGGAGGGGCAGGTAGTTTTGAGGAAGTAGAGAGGCTACAGAAGGACTTACACAGATTAGGAGAATGGGCAAAGAAATGGCTGATGGAATGTGGTGTTGGGAAGTTTATGGTCATGCACTTTGGCTGAACAAATGAAAGAGTTGACTATTTTCTAAATGGAGAGATAGTACAAAAAAAATCTGAAGTGCAAAGGGTCTTGGGAGTCCTTGTGTAGGATTCCCTAAAGGTTCATTTGCAGGTTGAGTCTGTGGTGAAGAAGGTAAATGCAATGTTAGCGTTCATTTCAAGAGGACTAGAATATAAAAGGATATCATGTTGAAATTCTATAATGCACCCTGGTGAGGCCTCACCTAGAGTATTGAGAGCAAGTTTGGGCCCCTTATCTTAAAAAGGATGTGCTGAAACTGGAGAGGGTTCAAAGGAGGTTCATGAAAATGATTCCAGGACTGAATGGCTTGTCATATGAAGAGTGTCTAATGGCTCAGGGTTTGTATTCAATAGAATTCAGAAGAACAAGGGGTGACCTAATTGAAACCTATGGACTGGTGAAAGGCCTTGGAAGAGTGTATGTGTCCTATGTCAAAGACCAGAGGACACAGCCTCAGAACAGAGGGGTGTCCTTTTAGAACAGAGATGGGGATGAATTTATTTAACCAGAGAGTGGTGAATTGGAGGAATTCTTCGCCACAGGTAGCTGTGGAGGCAAAGTCTTTATGGATATCTAAGGCAAAGGTTGATAGATTCTTCACTGATCAGGGCATGAAGGAAAACAGGGAGAAGGCAGTTGATCAAGGCTGAGAGGAAAATTGGATCAGCAATGATGAAATGGCAGAGCAGATTCATGGGCCAAATGGTCTAATTCTGCTCCTATATCTTATGGTCTGATGGTAAAAACTCAGCACATCATGAACTGAAGGGGCTGTACTGTGCTGTAATGTTCTATGTTCATACTGGAGGCAGCAAAAAGAAAACAGAATGCAGAATAAAGTATTGTAGTTACAGGGAAAGTGCAGCAACCTTGACGGGTAAGTAAGGAGATCAAGGGTTTACCGTTCTGGGTACGAGAGATCCATAAAAGAGCCCTTTAACTCCCATTCAGTCCCATCCAGAACAGAGAAACTTCGGGGTCCTCCAAACCATACTGGCCCAATGTTATCACCTCACTACCTACTTCATCTTAACCTTGCTGTCATGTCACTGGGAATCCTGAAATCCCTCTGGAACATACACTCAGTGGCCATTTTATTCGTACCCCCTTACCATAAGACATAGGAGCAAAATTAGGCCATTTGGCCCATCGAGTCTGCTCCGCCATTCAATCATGGCTGATCCTTTTCTCCCCTCCTCAGCCCCACTCCCTGACCTTCTCCCTGTAACCTTTGATGCAGTGGCTAATCAAGAACCTATCAAGCTCTCCTTTAAATACACCCAACAACCTGGCCTCCACAGCTGCCTGTGGTAATAAATTCCACAAATTCACCACCCTCTGGCTAAAGAAATTTCTCTGCATCTCTGTTTTAAATGGACACCCCTCTATCCTGAGGCTGTGCCCTCTTGTCCTAGACTCTCCCACCATGGGAAACATTCTATCCACATCTACTCTGTCTAGGCCTTTCAACATTCAAAAGGTTTCAATGAGATCTTCCCCCATCCTTCTAAATTCCAGTGAGTACAGACCCAAAGCCATCAAACATACCTCGTATGATAACCCCTTCATTCTCGGAATCATCCTTGTGAATAACCTCTGAACCCTCTCCAATGCCAGCACATCTTTTCATAGATGAGGAGCCCAAAGCTGTTCACAATCTCAATGTGAGGCCTCACCAGCACATTATAAAGCCTCAGAATCACATCCCTGCTCCTATATTCCAGACCTCTTGAAATTAATGCTAACGTTGTATTTGCCTTCCTCACCACTGATTCAACCTGCAAGTTAACCTTCAGAGTGTTCTGCACAAGGACTCCCAAATCTCTTTGCATCTCAGATTTTTGGATTTTCTTCCCATTTAGAAAATAGTCCGCACATTTATTTCGTCTACAAAGTGCATGAACATGCACCTTCCAGCATTGTCTTTCATTTGCCACTCTCTTGCCCATTCTCCTAATCTGTCTAAGTCCTTCTGCAGCCTTCCTGTTTCCTCAACATTAACCACCCCTCCACCAATCTTTGTATCACCTGCAAACTTGGCAACAAAGCCATCTATTCCATCATCTAAATCATTGATATACAGCATAAAAAGAAGTGGTCCCAACACCAACCCCTGCGGAACACCACCAGTCACTGGCAGCCAACCACAAAAGTATCCTTTTATACCCACTCGCTACCTCCTACCAATCACCAATGCTCTAACCATACCAATAACTTTCCTGTAATACTATGGGCTCTTAACTTGGTAAGCAGCCTCATGTGTGGCACCTTGTCAAAAACCTTTTGAGAATCGAAATTGACAACATCCACTGCATCCCCTTTATCTTCCTGCTTGTAATCTCCTCAAAGAATTCCAACAGGTTTATAGGGCAAGATTTTCCCTTAAGGAAACCACGCTGACTGTGTCCTATCTTGGACTGTGTCACCAAGTACTCCATAACCTCATCCTTAACAATTGACTCCACAGCTTCCCAGCTCTGAGAGGTTAGGATAATCAGTCTACAATTTCCTTCCTGCTGCCTCCCCTCCTTCTTAAAGGGTGGAATGACATCTGCAATTTTCCAGTCCTCTGGAACCATGCCAGAGTCCAATGATTCTTGAAAAATTATTACTAATGCCTCCACAATCTCTACCACTACCTCTTTCAGAACCCTTGGGTGCAGTTCATCTGGTCCAGGTAACTTCTGCACATTTAAGTTTTTCAACTTTTTGAACAACTTCTCCCTTGTAACAGCAACTGCACCCACTTCTCTTCCCTCACACCCTTCAACACCTGGCACACTGCTTGTGTCTTCCACATTGAAGACTGATGCAAAATATTCATTTAGTTCATCTGCCATCTCCTTGTCCCCATTATTATTTCTCCGGCCTCATTTTCTAGTGGTCCTGTATCCACTCTCATCTCTCTTTTATTTTTTATATACTTGAAAAGGCTTTATCTATCCACCTTGATATTGTTTGCTAGCTTGCTTTCATATTTATTCTTTTTCCTCCTAATGTTTATTTTAGTTGCTTTCTGTAGGTGTTTAAAAGCTTCCTAATCCTCTGCCTTCCTGCTAACATTTGCTTTGTTGTAAGCCACACTCTTTTGCTTACATTAGCTTTGACTTCCCTTGTCAGCCACGGTTGTTCTATTTTGCCATTTGAGTGTTTCTTTGTTTTTGGAATCCATCTATCCTGTGCCTTCCTCATTTTCCCCAGAAACTCACGCCATTGCTGCTCTGCTGTCATTCCTGCCAGCATCTCCTTCCAATTTACTTTGGCCAACTCTCTCATACCACTGTAATTTCCTTTACTCCACTGAAATACATGCTATGCCAGACTTCACTTTCTCCCTATCAAATTTCAAGTTGAACTCAATCATATTGTGATCACTGGCTCCTACGGGTTCCTTTACCTTACGTTTCCTAATCACTTCCAATTCATTACATAGCACCAAATCCAGATTAGCTGATCCTCTAGTTGTCCCAACAACAAACTGCTCTAAAAAGCCATCTCATAGGCATTCAACAAATTCACTCTCTTCAGATCCATTACTAATCTGATTTTTCCAATCTATCTGCATGTTAAAATCTCCCATAACTATCATAGCATTGGCCTTTTGACACGCCTTTTCTATTTCTCATTGTAATCTGTAGTTCACATCCCAGCTACTGCTTGGAGGCCTGTATATAACTGCCATCAAGGTCCTTTTACCCTTGCAGTTTCTTAACTCAACCCACAAGAATTCAACATCTTCTGATCCTATGTCACATCTTTCTAATAATTTGATGCCATTCTTTACCAGCAGAGACCCCCCCCCCCGCCTATCTTCCTATCCCTCCAGTACAACATGTAATCTTGGAAATTCAGATCCCAACAACACCAATCTTTCAGCCATAATTCAGTGATTCTGCATCCCTAATGCACTGATACTCATCCTGCTGGCTGCAATAATGCTCAATCATCTGCCTGCCCTTCCTGACAGTCTAACTGCTCACTATCTTTGCTTTTTTACCATCCATCCTACCCTGAGTCACTTCACTTCGGTTCCCATCCATCTGCCAAATTAGTTTAAACCCTCCCCAACAGCTCTAAGAAAGCTGCCCTCGAGAATATTGGCCACCTTCTGGTTCAGGTGCAACCCGTCACTTTTGAACAGGTCATACCTCCCCCAGAAGAGATCCCAATGATCCAAGAATCTGAAGCCCTGCTCACTGTACCAGCTTCTCAGCCACGCATTTATCTGCCAATTCATCTTGTTTCTACCTTCACTGGCACGTGGCACAGGTAGCAATCCAGAAATTACTACCCAGGAAGTCCAGCTTCTCAGCTTTCTACCTAGCTCTCTAAATTCTCTTTTCAGGACCTCTTTGCTTTTCCTTCCCATGTCATTGGTACCAATATGTACCAAGACATCTGGCTGCTCCCCCTCCCCATCCAAAATGCTGTGGATGCGATCCAAGACATTCCTGACCCTGGCACCTGAGAGGCAACATACCAAACGGGTGTCCCGTTCACGTCCACAGAACCTGCTGTCCCTAATAAACTGGCCACTGGGTGTATGTTAGGGGTCTTCCGCTACCCTAGCCCATCATTTCAACGGTTGACGTGTTGTGCATTCAGAGAAGCTCTTCTGTACATCACTGTTGTAACGTGTGGTTACTTGAGTTACTGTCAGCTTGAAGCAATCTGCTCATTCTCATCTCATTAACAAGGCATTTTCACCCACAGAACTGCCACTCACTGGATGTTTTTCCCTTTTTTGGGCCATTCTCTGTAAACTCTAGAGTCTGTCATGCGTGAAAATCCCAGAGGATCAGCAATTTCTGAGATACTGAAATCACCCTGTCTGGCACCAACAATCATTGCGCAGTCAAAGTTGGTAAGATCACATTTCTTCCCCATTCTGATATTTGGCCTGAACAACAACAGAACCTCTTGACCACGTCTGCATGCTTTCATGCATTGAGTTGCTGCCATTTGATTGGCTGACTAGATATTTGCATTGACAAGCAGTTGTAAAGGTCTGCCTAATAGAACACGTGCCGGAGATGTACCTACCTGAGATTGTCATTCCTGTCCATTTGAAAAGGGAAACACTCATAAAAACTCTCTGCAGTGGATTCCGTGCAATCGACAGCATCTTCAGCTCTGTCAATTCAAAAGCAAGACAATGAGAACACCCTGCCTCAGCATGGTAGCGATGCAGTTAGTGCAATGCTTTACAGTGCCAGTGATCTGGGTTCAGTTACTGCTGCTCTCTGTAAGGACCCTGTGTATTCTCCCCAAGACCATGCAGATTCCCTCTCACATTCCCAAAGACATAGGAGTTAGGGTTTGTGAACTGTGGGCGTGCTATGTTGGCGCCAGAGGCTCGGAGACATTTGCGGGCTGCCCCCCCAGCACGTTCCTGATGTAATCAACTTATTTCACTGTATGTTTTGACGTACATGTGACAAATAAAGCTAATCGTTAATACCTTCTCTCACTCTCTCATCTTTAGTGCTGACCACCACACAGATCAGAGGGCAACAGAACTTTGGCTCAAGAGATTGCACAAGGGAAATCACCATTCAGTCTGATAGCTCCAATCAGTCCCATTCACCTGTTCTGCCCTGCAAACCATTCCCTCCACCTGCTTAGTCACGGAGGTTCCTTTCACATCTACTTGCAGGCTGCCCCTGCCATCTTTGAACTTTTTTACTGTGCCATGGCCTGTTCTTCATCAAGTTATGGTATTGGTGCACTGTTGTAACTATATGTTATAATTATGTGTTTTTTGTTAGTTTTTCAGTCTTGGTCTGTCCTGTGTTTCTGTGATATCACACCGGAGGAATATTGTATCATTTCTTAATGCATGCATTACTAAATGACAATTAAAGTGGACTGCATGTCCTCATAATCTAATCTAATCTAATGTGTGTTAATGATAATTGCATATTTCACTGTATATTTTGATGTACATTTGACAAATAAATCTGAATATGAATCTTTAGGTTGTGTTGTACAGTCCTACCCCAGCCCAGGCCAGAACCCAGAGGAAATAAATGTCAGGAGAAGACATTCTGGGAATAACGGTATCTGGTAGTAACCACACCGTATACACTGTATGTTGTCGGCAGTGCTCACCACTGCCAGTGGTGGAGGGATGGGACGTTTAGTTGGCTGATCAAGTGGGTTGTTTTGTTTTGGCTCAGACAGTACAAGGTTCATGATAGTAGAGAGTATTCAGACACACTCCAGACTTGTGCCTTGTAGACAAGGACAAAGAAAAGGCTTGCCGTGTGGTGTAAACTACACTTAAAGGGACATTCACACGTGTACCATCTCCATTAAGGGTCTCAGCCCGATGGTTGACAGTTAATTCCTCTCCACAGACACTGCCTGACCTGCTGAGTTCCTCCAGCATTTTGTGTGTTATTCTGGAATTCCGGTATCTGCAAAACCTCTTGGGTTTACACCCTGACAATACAGGCTGCTCAGTGTTAGGGAAAGAAAGTGGTATCAAAGCTGTTACCTGGCTGTAGAGGAGACATCCTGCTGGAATGGGAAAGTTTCACTCAGGATAGTACTGGTTAGAAATTCATCCAGCTGCTCAATGGGGTCAGCTGACCTGTAAATGAAAATCGTGAGTTAGTAAACATTGGACAACTCCCACCCCCCACACCTCTGGTCTCCGACCACCTGTGGAGGAAGACCCCAGACACTGTAAGACCGAGAGATGTAGTATCTCAGATGATCTGTAGAGGGTCCAGAACATGGATGGAATCACAATGAAGGCACCCCAGAGCCTCTACTTTCAGAAATTGCACCAAAGAATTGTACAGACTTTTTATAGATGTACGGTAGAGAGCTTTCTGACAGGTTGCAATGCAGCCTGGTACTGAGACACCAATGCACAGGATCACAAGAGGCTGAGGGTTGGATATTCAATCTGTTCCATCATGGGCACAACCTTCCCACCACTGAGGAGATCTTCGGGAGAAGTGGTGTCTCAGGCAGATTCCATCATTCAGGATTCCCACCATCCAGGACATGCCCTCCTCTCATTGCCACGATACACAGGCCTGAAGACACACTCAACAATTCAGGAACAGCTTCTTGCCCATCATCAGATTTCTAAACAGTCCTTGAACACTGCCATGTAACACCCTTTTGTTTTACTCTATTTATTTTGTAATTTATACTATTTTTATATCTTTGCACCTTGCTACTGGTGAAAAGCAACGTGTAAGACAGTGAAAATAAACCTAAAAAATCCTAATTCTGATTCAAGTTTAATTGTCATTCAACCATACACGTGAACACAACCAAATCTCACAGCCAATCCTCTGGGACCAAGGTACAAAACACAATACCAACATCACACACAGCACATACTTGTTCATTATATGCCCTATCATATGATGTGGGCGATCATGGTCTTTCCATGACCATGATTGTTCTTGGCAAATTTTTCTATGAAATGGTTTCCCATTGCCTTCTTCTGGGCAGTTTCTTTACAAGGCAGGTGATCCTACTCTTCAGAGTTTTGAAAGACAGAGTATGCTGCCTGGTGTCAGTGGTCGCATAACCGGGACTTGTGATCTGCACTGGCTGCTCATACGACCATCCACCACCTGCTCCCCTGGGTCCACGTGACCCTGATCCAGGGATGGGTTGGGGGCGGGGTGCTAAGCAGATGTTACACCTTGCCCAAGGGTGCCCTGCAGGCTAGTGGAGGGAACGAGCGCCTTACATCTCCTTCTGGTAGAGACATATCTCCACTCCGTCACCCAAACATAATGCACACATAATTATAACAGCAGAAAAACTTAAGTTACAAAAAACGTATTAAAAATATAGTATAGCCAAAGTCCCTGAGTGTCACAGCCCGTACACTGATGGTGCATAACTGTTAACCTGGAGCCATTTCTGCAGGAATAAGCCAGCAGCAGCTCACCACATCGTGCAGTGCGGCCACAGATGAATGCAATCCCGCTTGTTCCCCACTGAGCCAACACTGGAGAGCAGCACCGACAGAAGAGGCCAGCACACAGCCAGTTCTGGCGTCTCCTTCCCGGTGGCTGCAACAAACAACCCTGAGGTATGAGGACTGATTCCCCCCACCACTGAGGCCACGCTGCTCTCCCTCTGTCAGTCTCGCCAATGAACCTGTCAATCAGACTCGCAGCATTCTGCAATATCAATGTCCATCAGGGTCCTGACATCACAATAAAAATGTCCACGCCAGTTATGTCCACTGTTTGTTGGACCGTGCACTGCCTCCACGCACCGTCTCTGATGCCATGTGGCTGAAGCAGGCTGCAATAGGATACCTAACAAGTCCAGCTCTGCCACTATCCAGCAACTCGCTAGTGGGATAGACCTGCGGCACCTGATGTTCTTGATAACTAGCAGTGTCTTGCGATCATGCAGACAACATAAAGGATGAACAATTACACTTTTGGTTGGGCCCAGAGCGGCTTCTGCGTCCGAGTGTGCCGCCATCTCACCGGAAGATTTAAACTTCTACATAGGTGCGTCATAGATATTATCCTGCCTGATTGCACCATGGCCTGAAATGGCAATTGCAACACACAGGAACACAAGAGACAAGTGGCTACAGCCCACTTCTTCAGTATCTGCAGTACTCTGTAAAATTTCAGTCACCCTCTCACTGCAATGGTGTGGTTAAACAGGAAAGAGAGCAGTAAAGATTTATGGAGAGGCTGGACAGGCTAGTCCTCATTCCTTTGGACACATGTAGACAATACTTCCTCTGGTGGAGAGTCCAGGACCAGCGGACACAGCCTCAGAATGGAGAGGGATCTACTTAGAACAGAGATGAGGAATTTCTTTAGCCAGAGGGTGGTGAATCTGTGGAATTCTTTACCACTGATAGCTGTGAAGACCAAGTCATTGGGTGTATTTAAAGCAGAGGTTCATAGGCTCTTGATTAATCAGGGTGTCAAAGGTTACAGGTAGAAGGCAGGAGAATGGGATTGATATATCAGCCATGATGGAATGGGAGAGCTGACTTGATGGACTGAATTGCCTAATTCTGCTCCTTTGCCTTCTGGTTTTATGGAGGTAGGAGAATGAGGACTGACTTTATAGAAACATTTACAATTATGAGCACCATCGATAAGGAGGGTGGTAGCAGCCTTTTCTCCAGAGTACAGAAGTCCAAAACTAGGGGCAGAGATTTAAAAGGAACCTGAGAGGTAAGTTTTTCACACAGCGGGTGTTATGTATGGAATGAGCTGCCAGAGGAAGTGGTTGAGGCTGGTACAACAGGATCACTTAAGAAGAACTTGGACAGGTACATGGGAGGGCAAGGCTTGGAGGGACATAGGCTACCACTAGCTGGGTGGGCACTGTGGTCAGCATGGATTAGTTTGGCTGAAGAGCCTGTATCAGTGCTGTGTTGCTCTTTGACTCTGTCAGCTGCTCTCCATCAACTATCAGGTTCTTGAATTGACTGCATAACCCGAGCTCTACTTCAGCAATGGAGCATCACAGGCCTCCTCTTGTACTACAGTGGACATGTCTCTGATTGAAATTTTCAACTATTGTTTTGCTGTTTTTTTATTCACAATGTTGTATAATTTACTGTATGTGTCATTATGCTCTGTGTTTCTGCCCAAACTTCAAAATTCAAAGCACACTTATTATCAAGGTACATACAACCGTGAGATAAGTTTTCTTGTGGATGATAACGGTAAACAATAGAATCAATGAAAGACCACACCCAACAGCACAAACAACCAATATGCAAAAGACAACAAACTGACAAATACAGAACATAAAAATTATAATAAATAAGCAATAAATATCGAGAACACAAGAATTAAAGGTGGTGGTTTCTACCTGCTGAACCGTGTCTACGCCCACCTGGACAAGCCAGCGAGCACTGTGAGGGTCATGTTTTTTGACTTCTCCAGTGCGTTCAACACCATCCGCCCTGCTCTGCTGGGGGAGAAGGTGACAGCGATGCAGATGGATGCTTTTCTGGTGTCATGGATTCTTGATTACCTGACTGGCAGACCACAGTACGTGTGCTTGCAACACTGTGTGCCCGACAGAGTGATCAGCAGCACTGGAGCTCCACAGGGGACTGTCTTGTCTCCCTATCTCTTCACCATTTACACCTCGGACTTCAACTACTGCACAGAGTCTTGTCATCTTCAGAAGTTTTCGGATGACTCTGCCATAGTTGGATGCATCAGTAAGGGAGATGAGGCTGAGTACAGGGCTACAGCAGGAAACTTTGTCACATGGTGTGAGCAGAATTATCTGCAGCTTAATGTGAAAAAGACTAAGGAGCTGGTGGTAGACCTGAGGAGAGCTAAGGCACCGGTGACCCCTGTTTCCATCCAGGGGGTCAGTGTGGACATGGTGGAGGATTACAAATACCTGGGGATACGAATTGACAATAAACTGGACTGGTCAAAGAACACTGAGACTGTCTACAAGAAGGGTCAGAACCGTCTCTATTTCCTGAGGAGACTGAGGTCCTTTAACATCGGCCAGACGATGCTGAGGATGTTCTACGAGTCTGTGGTGGCCAGTGCGATCATGTTTGCTGTTGTGTGCTGGGGCAGCAGGCTGAGGGTAGCAGACACCGACAGAATCAACAAACTCATTCGTAAGGCCAGTGATGTTGTGGGGATGGAACTGGACTCTCTGACGGTGGTGTCTGAAAAGAGGATGCTGTCTAAGTTGCACAACGTCTCCCATCCACTACATAATGTACTGGTTGGGCACAGGAGTACATTCAGCCAGAGACTCATTCCACCGAGATGCAACACAGAGCGTCATAGGAAGTCATTCCTGCCTGTGGCCATCAAACTTTACAACTCCTCCCTTGGAGGGTCAGACACCCTGAGCCTATAGGCTGGTCCTGGACTTATTTCCTGGCATAATTTACATATCACTATTTAACTATTTATGGTTTTATTACTATTTAATTATTTATGGTGCAACTGTAACGAAAACCAATTTCCCCTGGGATCAATAAAGTATGACTATGACTATTCAGCCAACGACAGCGGTGTCATCAGCAAACTTAAATACGGCATTAGAGCTGTGCTTAGTCTCAGTCATATGTATACAGTAGGCAGAGCAGGGGGCTAAGCACACAGCCTTGTGATGCACCCATGCTGATGGAAATTGTGGAAGAGATGTTGCTGCCTATCTGAACTGACTGGGGTCTGCAAGTGAGGAAACTGAGGATCTGATTGCACAAGGAGGTATTGGATCAGATTGACTAGTTTTCAGGAAACAATGGTATTGAATGCCAAGCTGTAGTCAATAAAGAGCATCCTGATGTATGAATCTCTGCTGTCCAGATGTTCCAGGGTTGAGTGAAGAGCCAACAACATAGCACCAGCTGTGGATCGGTTGTGCTGGTAGGCAAATTGGAGAGAATCCAAGTCACTTCTCAGGCAGGAGTTGATGTTTCATCACCAACCACTCGAAGTACTTCATCACAGTGGATGTAGGTGCTACTGGGCAATAGTTACTGAGACAGATTACCACATTCTTCTTAGGCACTGGTATGAGGGAAGCCTGCTTGAAGCCTCAGACCGCTGAAGCAATAGGTTAAAAACACCAGTGAGCACTCCAGCCAGCAGATCAGCACAAGTGTTTAGTACTTGGCAGGTACCCCATCTGGGGCAGATGCTTTTTGTGGGTTTACCCTCCTGAAGGCTGCTCACACATCAGCCTCAAAGACTGAAATCACAGGGTCACTGGGGGTGTGGGAGTTCATGAAGGTGCCTCCAAGTTTTGATGGTCAATGGAAGCACAGAAGACACTGAGCTCACTGTCTTGTTATCACCTAAAACATGCATCTTGGTTTCACTTTGTAAGAGGTGATAGCATTTCAAGACCTGCCACAACTGACGAGCACGCCTCAGTGATTCAAGTCTGGTCCAGAATTGTCACTTGCCATGTGAGATAGCTTTCCGGAGATCCAGGCATGATCTCTGGTATTTAACTTGGTCACCAAACCTGAATGCCTCTGATCCGGCCCTCAGCAGATTGTGTCCTCATGGTTCATCCAGGGCTTCTAGTTGGAGAAGAATGAATGATTTTGTGGGACCACACTCATCTACAACTATTTTTATAAATTTCATAACAGCCTCGGTGTATTCATTCAGATCCACAGACGAGTCTTTGAACACTCCAACTCGAAGCAATCCCACAGCCACTCTTCTGCCTCCCAAGACTACTACTTTTTTTGTCCCCACCTGTGCAGCCTTGATCTTTAACCTCTGCCTGTATGGAGATAGGACAGCCAAGTGATCAGATTTCCCGAAATGTGGTCCAGGAATGGAACAATAGGTACTTGCCATCATGGTACAGCAGTAGTGGAGTGTGTTGGGGTTAATATAATGTCCAGGCAAGGATAGTTTACAGACCACGCGAGAGAGGTCTTTGAAGAGCATAGCTCCACTTTGCACAAGAGCCAACTGACACACACAACAAGGATGCAAAGGATTCTCGGGTGACACTTACTACTGGGCAGTTACTTTATTGAAGGTCAATAATACTTCAGAATTAGTATGTAGATTCTACTGGCTATTAATACTTGCTTTATCTTAGTAACAGAACCAGAAGGTGGTGAATCTGTGTAATTCATTGTCACAGACGGCTGTGAAGTCCAAGTCACCGGGTATATTTAAAGTGGAGGTTGAAAGTATCCTGATAAGTAAGGGCATCAATGGTTACAGGGAGAAGGCAGGATAGTGGGGTTGAGAGGGATAATAAATCAGCCATGATGGAATGGCAGAGCAGATTCAATGGGCTGAATGGCCTAACCCTGCTCTTATGACACTGTGACTGGTGATCAACGCTCCCTCTAATTTACTTATTTTTTATAAACAGCTGCACGGACCAACCATTACTCTGAGCAGGATGTATGTTTTCGTCTACACGGCCTGAAAACTGCGTGGCACTTCATATAAAAGAAAACCCCAGCTGCGTGGCAACAAAGGCTACGTGTGCAGGAGCATTTCACTTACTGGGTGGCCCCGCACTTGTGCAGCTTAGAGGAAAGTGTTGGCGACTGATTATGCAAATAAGGAACTTGAACATCCATGACTTAACCGACTAGTCAATGTCTGTATCCAACTAGTCAGTTTCTATATAAAAATATTATGCGTTCAAAGTTTCAAACAGTTTGACAAGAAGGACTATGGTGCTCTCCTTGCGCACAAGTAAAGAATGATTAAGGCCGAGTACAAGTTTTCAGGGTAGGGTTAACTGATGCCAGCCCCCAAACCCCACCAACACAACCCAGTAATAAATGCCATGGTCTCAAGCTCAGTGAGACATCCCAGGTCACCAGATCTGGGACATCCTGCGGTCAAGGAGTGGGGAAGGGTGAGGATTGCGTTCTGGGATCTCTGACCTGATTACTGCCTCAGCCTTGTGCATGACTGCTCCCCAACCTCACCCCACCTCCTGCTGAATTGACTTTATTACTTACATCCTTCATATACATGAGGAGTAAAAATCTTTATGTTACATCGCCGTCAAAATGTGCAATTTACAGTAAATAAATACGTAGTATGTACAACAGGACAGTCAATATAACACAGAAATACTGTTATGTCAGCATGAATTAATCAGTCTGATGGCCTGGTGGAAGAAGCTGTCCTGGAGCCTGTTGGTCCTGGCTTTTATGCTGCTGTACTGTTTTCCAGATGGTAGCAGGGGAACAGTTTGTGGTTGGGATGACTTGGGTCCCCAATGATCCTTTGGACCCTTTTTACACACCTGTCTTTGTATTTGTCCTGTATTGTGGGAAGTTCACAACTATAGATGTGCTGGGCTGTCTGCACCACTCTCTGCAGAGTCCTGCGATTGATGGAAGTACAGTTCCCATACCAGGCAGTGATGCAGCCAGTCAGGATGCTCTCAATCGTGTCCCTGTAGAAAGTTCTTGGAATTTGGGGAGGGTGGGGCCACACCAAACCTCTTCAACTGTCTGAGGTGAAAGAGGCACTGTTGTGCCTTTTTCACCACACAGCTGGTATGTACAGACTATGTGAGATCCTCGGTGATGTTTATGCTGAGGAACTTAAAGCTGTTCACCCTCTCAGCCCCAGATCCATTCCTGTCGATAGGGTCTAGCCTGTCTCCATTCCTCCTGTAGTCCACAATCAGCTCCTTTGATTTTGCGACATTAAGGGAGAGGTTGTTTTCTTGACACCACTGTGTCAGGATGATGACTTCTTCCCTGTAGACTGCCTCATTATCATTTGACATTAGGCCAATTAGTGTAGTGTTGTCAGCAAATTTAATTAGCAGATTGGAGCGGTGGGTGTCAACACAGTCATGGCTATACAGAGTAAAGGAGGGGGCTTAGTACAGAGCCTTGAGGGGCACCTATGTTGAGGGTCAGAGGGGCAGAAGTGAGGGAGCCCACTCTTACCACCTGCTGGATCAGTTCTAAAAATTGACCCTTCGTCACCCACGTAAGGCTCCCTCAGCACAGTCCCTTTCATTGCATGACCTTCCCTCAGATATGAGGAGGGACTTGGATTTTGCCGTGGATTGGGGAGGGCAATGTCCTGGTGACAATCCCACCCCCACATCCCTGACCCACAGGTTGGGAGCCCCTCCTGTAAATAGGGATCCTCCGTTGGCGGGATCATCATAGCTGTCCAAGATGAATACGCGAGCCAGGGCAGCACGACACGGAGAACAAGATGTTGCCCACGCAGCAGGCTCCGCCTCTCCACACAATGATGAATCCAAAGTTATGGCACAGACCGATACAATTTGGCAGCAACTTGCAGGAGTTGCCAGTCAGCATTAAATTTAACGTAGGGCTGCCTTCGTGACTCCAGCTCTGGATTTTCCCTCAGGGTTTACTCCCGAAGCCCTCCCCTAAGTGAGTATAGCCATAAGGCAGCGTAGGTTCGAGATCAGTTTTCCTTCTCCTAGACGAGCTGTCAACCACGGCTGATGAGCCCCATGGTTGGCTTGTTTTAAGATGCCAGTAACCCACCTTTGCCACGTCTACCGTCAGTAGAAACAGTCCACCAGGCCACACGCAGGCAGAAGCTGGAAATGGTTGTCAGAGGCTACTTGAGACACAAGCCGTTTATTAGGTAGTGGGAGTTTGTGCCCATTACCCTCTCCACTGCTATGACAACCTTAAGGAACCCCCTCCTGTAAGAGGGTAGGTGGCAGGGTGGAGATGAATCTGTACCAAAGGGGGTAAAAGGAGCTCCTTCTGTCTGCTAACCTGTAGCACCTGTTTAGGTACCCCCTGCCTCTGCCCTCCCACCCCCAAGATCAGGGCCACGTGAAGCCATGGGAGCAGGTGGTGGATGGTCGTATGAGCAGCTGGTGGACATCACAGATCCTGGTTATGCGATCACTGATGCCAGGCAGACGATCACTGAAGAGTATCGATGATGGCTGGGGTCACGCGTCTTGTAAAAGTGCTGCCCAGGAGAAAGCAATAGCAAACCATTTCTGTAGAAAAGTCTACCAAGACCAATCATGGCCATGGAAAAGACCATGATCGCCTAACACCATACAACACGGCACATAATGAATAAACCTGTAAGAGGGGATCAGGAAGGCAGGAGCCCCTTCTGAGGTGACCACCACCCACTGACTCAGCCATGCCTGACAAGAGTCTCCCCATGCCCACTCATCCTCTCAAACTACCAGCACCCCCTACCCCTGCTTCCCACGCCATTGGCTGCTGTCCCATTGTTGTCTCAGAGCCCAGTTAGTGACACTGAACAGGAGAGAGTTTGAGGTTGTTGGGGGTCCCCCCGGGGACACTCACAGCCCACCATCCCGCCCTGCAGGAGGTCCCAGAAGCGAGGCATGGACCCTCTTCCGCCGCACGATGCTGGGCCGAGTTCCCTCACCCCCGCTGGGTCGCCGTGCTAACCTCTCCCGCCAGCCGGGCCGATGCCGCTGATCGGCCTCCTGCTGCCGTCCGCCGCCTGGCTCTGCCGGCAGCTGCTGCTGGCCACCGTCCGGCTGTGCTGGGCCCCTCTGCTGGGCGGCCTGTGTCTGCTGGCCTGGGCCGCCTCGGCGCTGGCCGAGAGCGTTGCCGGCCTGTGGGCGATGCAGCTGTTGTGGCGGCTCCACGCCTGGCTCTCCTACCACATCCTGGACACCCAGCTGTGGCTTCTCTACCGGGCCTCGGAGGGGGGCAACTGGGCGGCGTACCTGGCCTACGATCGCCTCCGCTGGCTGTCGAACGGCTCGGCCGGGCTCCTGGCCTTCTGCTCCTACCTGGCGCGGCGCTACGGCCTCTGGCTCGACTACCTGTGGAGCGACTACCTGCGGTGGCAGGCGTACGCCGCCAGGGAATGGTCTCTCCTCCTCGCCCGTGTCCTGCTGGAAGCGGCCGCGGCCGTCCCGCTCGGCCGAGCCTCGGGCTGGCTACGCGCCTCGCAACGCTTGCAGGAGGCCGGCCTCGGCCTGTGGTGCGCGGCCGAGGAGTGGGCGCTGTGGCTGGGCGACGCCCTGGCCGCCCGGCTCGGCTGGCAGGCGTACGCGTGGCACGACGCGGCGCTGCGCCTCGGCTACACCGTGTCGGAGGCGGCCGCCAACGGCTGGAGAGCGCTGGACGACTGGGGGACGTGGTCCGCCTGGGCGGCGGGCGACTGGGCCCTGTGGGGCGGCTACCTGATGCTGAAAGTGCCGCTGGAACTCGCCTATCTGCTGCTGGACGTCACCCTCGGCCGCTCAGCCCTTCTTTTCAGGGTTGCCCTGTTCCTCGTCCACGTCTTGCTGGACAGCACTCTCTACCAATCGCAGACGCTCATCGCCTGCACCACGTGGCTCTCGCTCGTTCTATTGGACTGGAGTCTGTGGATGTTCCGCCTCCTGCTGCAGCTGCTCCAATAACGTTACTCGAATTTGATACACTATTTTCGCAATAAAAAAGGTTAAAAGCCCGGTTGTCTCCCTTCTCCGACGTCGTCCCGACTAGCTTTCCCACCTTTCCGAGGTCGTGCGTGAAAGATGAGAGGGAAATCATAAACACAAGAGGTTCTGCAGATGCTGGAAACCCAGAGGAAGACACACACAATGCTGGAGGAACTCAGCAGGTCAGGCAGCATCTGTGGAGGAGAATTGAGATAAAGGGATCATCCTGAAACGTCCACTCTGTATTCCTCTCCTTGGCTGCTGCCTGGCCTGGTGAGTTTTTGCGTGCGTTCCTAGGATTTCAAAGTACATTTATGATCAAACTATGTATGCAGTATACAATCCCAAGATTCATCTTCTCCACAGAAACCACGAAACAGAGAAAACCACAGAACCCGCTTAAAGGAAAACATCAACCCTGTGCGCAAAAAAAGAAACAAATCACGCAAACAGCAACAAGAAAGCTCGAGCGAAAACACAGACTTGAAGGAGTCCACGTTCAACTCAGCTCAATGTTCATTAGTCCAATCCACAAACCAAAACCTCGACAGCACTGAGGGAAAAAGAGAGACCATTCAAACACAGGGGCCTTCCCCCAGGCGCAGCGAGTTGAACACTGTCCCGTTGGTACATGGCGCTGAACACTATCCCGTCTTCTGCTCTCGCCTCAATATTTCAATTTTCCTCAGCACTTTACTTGGTGAGAAATGGAGTCAATCGTGGGCTTGCATGGTCTCTAAGCTTCTCGGCCTCAAAGCTCCTCTCCTCCTGGAACCTTCTTGGAGGCAGCAAAGCCCCAGGTCGCTCAATCAGCCCAAAAACACACCATCAAACTGTAGATCGCAGGCTCTAACGGGGCCAGAACCACATTTAAAACAACATAAAGTGAAGGGAGCAGTTTCATGGACCATCTAAAGAATGTTGCCTGTAGTGGAGTTATCCGCTGGAACCATCTTCTTCTTAAAGATTTCCAGTATCTGCAGAATCTCTTGTCATTAGGACGATACCGTCGATGTTTCTGGCCCAGACCCTTCATCAGGGTGGGAAAGGTACGGAGAAGAAGACAGAATGAGGTGGGGGAGGAGGAGGAGGACAAGCTGGCAGGTGAGGGAGGGGCAGTTTAAGGGGGGGAATGTGTAGAGCAGTGTTAACTTTTTCTTTCTACAGATGCTCGCTGACTTACTGAGTGTTTGAAAAAACCAAAGCTCAAAGTACGTTTATTATCATGGTATATATACTATATACAACTTTGAGATTTGTCTACTTACAGGCAGCCGCAATACAGAGAAACCCAACAGAACACACTAAAAAAATACCGTCAAACACCCAGTGTGCAGAAAGGAATTGTGCAAACAATAAAAAGTAAGCAAATAACATTAAGTTCACGGAAGTGAGATCAGAGCCACGGAGCCAGTCACAGCCGACCCAGGAGCCCGTTAGATGCAGGCCACAGCCTCAGCTCAGCACAGAGATGGGTAAACCTGGTGGAGGAGTGGGCTGAACACCGGCCCCAACACCCTGACACTTTCAGTCTGGCCCGGTACATAAATTGGTCAAACGTCAGCTGGTTCCTCACCCTCAGGCCCCGGACCTGCCGCATCCATTTGGCCCGTACACGCCACACCGCAACCGTCCTGCACCTTCGAGATTTCAGTTCACACCGCAAAAACGCCAGGTTGTATAGGCGGTTGAAAAACTCTGATGCAAAAAGGAAGTTACAGGCTTTTGTTTGCAGTGATTTGTTTTCCAGAAAAAAAAGGTGATTTATAAAGTACTTAGTAGTTTTGTTTGCTGCCAGTAAGTCATTGCTGTGTTTCACCAGCACTGACTGAAAGGGGAATTGTTTCAGATTTGCAGCATCTGCAGATTATTTTCATTCACAATTCTACAAATGGGGAATAGGTTGCAAGGGGTGGTAGTGGAGACAGGTGCAGATACGATCGCTCAATCTCTGTCCTCAGAGCCTGTACTTCCCTTCCTCTCTGACGTAACCCTGGCCTCTGCATTCAGAATCACGTTCATTATCACTTACATATACTCAGTGGGAACTTTATTAGGTGCACCTGCTCATTATTGCAAATATCAAACCAGCCATTCATGTAGCAGCAAGTCAATGCAGACATGGTCAAGAGGTTCAGCTGTTGGTCGGACCAAACATCAGAATGGGGGAAGAAATGTGATCTAAGTGACTTTCACTGCGGAATGATTATTGGTGCCGAATGGGGTGGTTCGAGTATCTCAGACACTGCTGATCGAGGGATTTTCATGCACAACATTCTCTAGAATCCACAGAGAATAGTGCAAAAAACAAAATCAAAATCCTGTGTGTGGCAATTCCGTGGGGAAAATGCCTTGTTAATGAGAGAGGTCAGAGGAGAATGGCCAGACCAGAAAGCAACAGTAACCCAAATAACCACACGTTTCAACAGAAGAGATACCCGAACATTTTGAACCTTGGAGTGGATGGGTTACAGCAGCATAAAACCACAAACACACACTCAATGGCCACGATACTGAGTGTTGATTTGCGGCAGCAGTACCATGCAAAACTTTACAATTACTCTAAGTTTCAAAAATAAATATATAGCGCAAAAGACAAATAATGAGGTGGTGTTCCTGAGCTCACAGACCGGCCGGAAATTTGGTTTTAGAGGGAAAGAAACTATTCTTAAAATGTTAAATACATGTCTTCATCATGCCAGTAGCTTCCTCGGTTTTCACTACTGTCAGTCATGCAAGTCCCGGGTGGAGACTCAGGAATACTGTCACATACAGATGTAGAAGGATTCTTCATCGCTGTGTGATTTTGTTTTACCAGTCAGTGTTGTTAGGCCTGAACCCCAAACGTGAGGGACCAGAGGACCATTCTTAGTCTGGCCTCTACTGTTTGACCTGTTTGGTATGGGTGATCCTATCAAGAGCCAAAGCAGAAAGCCCTGACTCCAGCCAGCAGAGCTCTCCAGGTTATTGAGGCTCACAAGTCTCCAAACCCACAACAAGGTTGTGGTCGTCTTGGCTACTGACACAATGACGATAGAGGACCTTCATTGCAGCTTTAAACGCCAGCAGTGTAAAGGGTAGTTAGTGTGTGTGTGGGGGGGGGGGGATGTACCTTCAGTCTCCTGTACCTCCTCCCCAATGGTAGGAATGCATTTTTCCTTTTGTAGTCTCTCAGTATTTTTATTTTGGGATTGAACTGTCTGGATGGCATGTAAAACATGTTTTTCACTGTACTTTTGTACATCTGACAGTCATACACCAATTTAATAGATGCCCAAATATTCAGGGGATTAAGGGATATGAATCATGTGCAGAGAGGGAAGTGCATAGCAGGAACAAATGAGGTGCTTATGGTGTATAAGAAATACAAGAGAACACTTAAGGAAGAACTCAGGAGGGCTAAAAGAAGGCATTAAGTTGCCCTATCAGATAAGATGAAGTAGAATCTTACAGGATTCTATAGATATGTTAAGAGTTAAAGGATTGCAAGGGACAAAATTGGGGTCCTCTGTAAAATCAGAATGATCATCTATGCATTGAGCACAAAGAGGTGGGTGGGACTGCAGCTAGAGATCATGGGTTAAGAATGAAAGATGAAATGTTTAAGGGGAACATGAGGGGAAATTTCTTCACTCAGAGGGTCCTGAGTGTGTGGAATGAGTTACCAGCACAAATGATTTATGCAAACTTGATTTCAAGTTTGATACCTATGTGGGTGGAAGGGCTACAGTCCTGGTGCAGGTTGATGGGACTAGGAATTGTAATTGGTTCAGTATGGACTAGATGGGCTGAAAGGCCTGTTTCTGTATTGTACCTTTCTATGACTCAAGGAGTTTGGATTATCGGCATCCTGTTCGGCACAGAGATTGTGGGCCAAAGGGCCTTATCTGTGCTGTTCTATTCTCTTGCTTTCCTGTGTTGGGTTTCTCGAGGAGAGAACGACCACTCCCCCTCCACACACAATTTCCAACGGAGAATGAAAAGCTGATGGATTCCCACAGGGATTGGCAAGGTGGGTGCTTAGAGGAAATTCTCCCTGGCTCTAGAAAAAAGAGGCTTGGTTTCTGAATTAGGGCTGGGCCGTTTCAGTGGGAGATATGGGGGGGGGGATTATATTGGTGGAACTTTGGACCTCTGCAGAGAGCTGTGGAGCTCGGCCACTGCCTATGTTCCCTGGTGGAGATGATAGTAACTCAGTGACTGTGGAACTGAGATCAAGATCTCACTGACTGATAAATAAGACTGCCACTCTAGCATGGATGGTCCCAAAACCGGCTGCTAAAGGAGGAGCATTGGGATGGGGCCAGCAACCCCATCCCGTAAAAGCCCAGAGCTACAGTAATGCCAGCTGAAGCTCCAAAGACCTCACCCCCAGGAGAGGAAGGATCTTCTCCTGGAAGATGTATGAAGTGTGTGAAAGCAGGAGCCACAGGGCCGATCAACCTTGGCAGGACAAAGGACTGTAAGAAGTTGCTCTTTGTGGCCTATGATCCAGCAGAGGCATAGGCTTAAGACCAAGAACAAAGACTACCACCGGTTCCTTTCTGAACCCCAACCACTCGGTACGACTGAGGGAGCGTCGGCCGCCCCTCACTTTATTGGGGAGGGGAACGTGGTGGGGAAATTGAGGAATCCTAGTGAGTTGGCACCGACTCCACCGAGCCGGAGGCAGATCCAGTTCCCGGTGCCAGAGGGGAGAGGGAAGCCCGCGGGACGTGGGGATCCCTTAAGAAACGGGTCTGCTGGGGGATGACGGTGGGCGGTCATGATGACAGAGGTACCAGACCGAGTGGTCTCACGTTAAAAATGTACAGACGGGACGAGGCCATTTAGACCCTTGAACCTGCTCTCCCTTACACCACGCTTCCCGTAGTGCGGAGATCCCCTGTCCTGAGATTCCTCGCCAGGTCTCCAGCGGTTCGGAGATCCCTTCCCCGGCTCTCCGGCGGTGCGGAGATCCTTTGGTATCGCCCGTCCCACAATGTGACCTTCCCCTGGTATTTTGGAGTCAATCCTCTGGTCTGGGGCCTCTGTCCCCACGACCGTCCACGGTCAACCCCAGACGACCCGTATCTTGTGGGACCCCCACATCCCGTAGGCTTCCCTCTCCCCTCCGGCGTGGGGATACCGGATCTGCCTCCGGCGCTGTTCCGCGGGTGGATCAGGTGTCAGCTCGACTCCCCTACCATGTTCCCCTCTCCCCTCCGACTCTCATGGTCACTTCTTCTCTCCCGTCAGCTCGCCGGGACTTTGCCGGTAAACTCAGTAAATGAAAGGTGGGAGGAGGAGTCATTCCTCCCTCGGCCACCCCCTCCAGAACTGATCTCCCGTATCACACTCCCGGGACCTCCACAGAGAGCCTCGCAGGTAACGCGGCAGGGAAACTGCACAGCAACGTCCCGAAAAACAATGGGGAAAACTCCCGGGTAACATTTCAATAACTGTCTCGGGACACTGGAGGACAGCGACCGGCTCTCCTTCCCACTTCGGATCCGCTGGGACGGTACCTCTCGGCCGGGACCCTCTCCCCTCTCCCCCTCCACCCCCCCACCTCCCCTCCGCCGCGTTCCTGGGGCCGGATCCCCGACACTGTCCCCCACAGCAGGTGTAGCCGCCCCAGTCCATCAAGGGCCGGAGCCGCGCATCGTAAGGCATGGCAGGGGAACTGGGCGTGGGCGGGCAGGGGAACTGAGGGAGATGGAGGGTCGATAAAAGCAGTAGGGGGCGGGAGAGCAAGAAGCGGAGCTTGGGAGGGAGTTGGGTGCACTCAGGGCGGTGGGGGAGGGAGCTCGATCGGTGAGGCAACTCCAGCGGGTGGGAAGAGCTGCGGGATAAGGAGGTGGCTGGGGGTGCAAAAGGCAATGGAACACTCGGTGCACAAGGGGTGAGGTTAATGTGGGGGGGGGGGTGGTGAGCCGGGGACGGGGGATCCATCCCACTTTAGACCCTCCCCCTCCCCCACACCTCCACGCCCCGTCGAGCCCCCGCTCACCCATTGAGCTCCGGGCTGCCCGCCGCCCGCTGCAGGGCAAGGCTCAGGGTCGCCTGGCGGAGCAGCTCCTGCACGTCAACTGGACCGCGCTGTGGCGGGACGTCCTCCATCGCTCTGTTGGGTCCCGGCCAGCTGTGGGCCCGGGCAGATGTCCCGCAGTGAGCCGGGGGAGGGAGGGCTGCCAGCTGCTGCCCCGGTCTTCCCACAAATTACAGCTGAAGAAACCACCCCGGATTTCCATCAAAGTGCAAAACAGGGAAAGGGAAGTTGAAAACACAAGCCACGCACAAGAAGATTGCACAAGGTACAGTGGCCGCTTGCAGGAAGCATCCAGAACACGACCCAGTGGTGACCCTGAGTGGCATCCTGTCGGAGGCAGAGATTCGGCTGAGAGCGAAGAGAACAGCCACGGTCGCCCTCTGTGGGACGTCGCCACTCGTTAGAGAAATCTCCGCGCAGCGGCGGAAATTGCCCCAAACTCTCAACCCGTCAGGCAGCAATTGATACCATGGGTCTGTGAGAAAAATTCAGGTTAGCTTTCAATTGGAGGGATGTGTAAACTTAGTGATACCCCCTGCAGCTAATAAAGTAGCCGCTGATTGTATGTTCCTGGTCTTCTGCCGCTGCTGGTTGGCGTGCTGTGCATTCGGAGATGCTCTTCTGCACACCACTGTTGTAACGTGAGGTTATTTGAGTTACTGTCACCTTCCTGTCAGCTTGAACCAGTCTGGCCTTTCACCTCTGACCTCTCTCATTAACAAGGCGTCTTTTTGCCCACAGAATTACTACTCGCTAAATGTTTTTTTTTGTTTTTATGCATCATTCTCTGAACTTTAGAGACTGCTGTGCATGAAAATCCCAGGAGATCAGCAGTTTCTGAGATACTCAAACCACCCCGTCTGGCACCAACAATCATTCCACGGTGATGCTGCCTTTCCGCTGATGCTGCCTGACCCGCTGAGTTCCTCCAGCATTTTGCATATGTTGCACAGAATGCAGACTGCAGTAGCACTGTTACAGAGAAGGTACAGTTTAATATCTTCAAAAGTCCATTGAGCTTGTTCATAAAGAAGTGGACAGTGTCATGGTCCGGTCCATAAAATCCGCATTCCGGTTCACGGTCTGGTCCATCGAATCCTTATTCTGGGTTTTCCTGTTTTCCCTTGTTCCACTGGGTGCTTTAATTGAGGCACCTGATTCTCGTTTTGGGCTGGCACATAAATACCTCTTAAACCAAGGATTCCTGGCTGGACTGTTCCCTTCCCCTCCCCATCTGAATCCCTGGCAGTTACTTTGGCAGCTTATCTCAACAGTTACTTTGGCACCAACCTTTGTTTGTAATCTTTGTCTGTTACCTTGCCTGCAGCCTCGCCTGCGTCCTCGTCTGTATCGCCGTCTAGTTCAACCGCTGGAGTGAGACCGGAGCCTTGCTACGCCAAGGTAAGGAACTATCTATCGTTGAGTTTGGAACTGTCTCTTTGTGTCCCTGTGTTTAGTGTCCGTGTCAAAGAAAGGGTCCTGGCCCTGCATCCTAGAAAGGGTCCCGGCTTTGTACCCAACAGCCTAACCAAGCCGAGTCAAACCTAGTCTAAGAGCCTCGCCCAGCCTGGTGCTGTAGATTCCTCATCCAGTCCAGGAGTCTCTTGTCCAGTCCTAGCCACGTCCAAGGACCTCGTCCAGTCCTAGCCACGTCCTAGAACCTTGCCTTGTTTAGGCTTAGCCCAAGAACCTCATCCTGTCCAAGTCAAGGGTTTGTGTTCTCATCCTGTGCAGGAGTTCTGCATCCAGTCCTGTAGCCACGTCTTGTCCTTGCCTAGATCTGGGGTCCGAACCCGAGTCAAGACCCAGGTTCCAGGTCCCTGTCCAGTCTCTGTATTGGAGTCCTAGCCCAGGCTCCTAGTTCCAAGTTCCTTGTCCTGGTCCCGCTTTCCTAGTCTTAGTCCTATCCCAGGCCCAGTGCCCTTGTCTCGTCCAGGGCCTGTGTCCATGTCCAGCGTCATTTCTTCCTGACTCCCTTTGCTTTCTTGATAAACCTTGTCCTGTTCCTAGTACTTCAGTGTCTGTGTCTTGCATTTGGGTCCACTTCCAATGCCCCCTTATGACAGACAGAGTTTTAGAAATTTGGGGGGAGTGGGGTTATTTGTGCAGGAAAATGATATTGAGCTAAGAAATCAGATGAGGTTTCCTTGGATGCTTGGTCCTGGTCCTGGTCCTAGGTTTGAGATTGGAGAAAACAGCAGAAAGTTGTAAATTTGGCCAGCTCTACCCTGGGCATCAGTCTTCCTGACATTGAGGACATCTTCAAAAGGCGATGACTCAGAAAGGCAGCATCCATCATCACACAAAACAAAATAACTCCTTTCACAACATATGTCAGTGATAATAAACCTGATTCTGACTCTGAGGGAATAGTCGGACTCCTATTTCTGTTTCTTCTGTTTAGGAGGCAGCTGTGTGGTAGTGAAATGAATCTCCTCACCTGTCATTACTGTAGTGGACATCTGACCTTCATGTTAAATAGGGGATTCTTCTAATGTCCTGAATTTGAGGATTACCCCTTAACTCACTAATTCTCGCTGCATTTTCCACTTTGCACAATTATCATATTTTAGCCATAAGTATAACTGTAGGACAAGAAGCAAAATTAGGCCATTTGGCCCATCGAGTCTGCTTCACCATACCATCATGGCTGATCCAATTTTCCTCTCAGCCCTAATCTCCTGCCTCCTCCCCATATGACTTCATGCCCTGACCAGTCTAGAATCTATCAACCTCTGCCTTAAATATACATAAAGACCTGGCGTCCACATTTGCCTGTGGAAAAGAATTCCACAGATTCACCACTCTTTGGCTAAAGAAATGCGTTGTATCTGTTCTAAAAGGACATCCTTCTATTCTGAGGTTGTGTCTCCTTGTCTTAGACTCTCTCACTATAGGAAATATCCTCTCCATGTTCACTCTATCAAGGCCTTACACCATTCAACGGTTTTTAATGAGGTCACCCCTTATTCTTCTAAATTCCAGCGAATACAGGTCCAGAGCCATCAAATGCTCCTCATATGATAAACCATTCAATCCTGGAATCATTTATGTGAACCTCCTTTGAACCCTCTGCACTTTCAGCACATCTTTTTTAAGATAAGGAGCCCAAACTGCTCACCATACTCCAAGTGAGGCCTCATCAGTACTTTATAAAGTCTTAACATTACATCCTTGTTTTTATATTCCAGTCCTCTTGAAATGAATGCTAAATTCCTATTTGCCTCTCTCACCACAGACCCTCCCTCAGTACCACCCCTCCCACAGTGTGACCCTCCCTCAGTACCACCCCTCCTGCATGTGACCCTCCCTCAGTACCACCCCCCCACAGTGTGACTCTCCCTCAGTACCACCCCCACCGCATGTGACCCTCCATCGGTACCACCTCCCCCCTGACAGTGTGACCCTCCCTCGGTACCACCCCCCCCCACAGTGTGACCCTCCCTCGGTACCACCATCCCCCCAACAGTGTGACCTTCCCTCGGTACCACCCCCCCCCCACAGTGTGACCTTCCCTCGGTACCACCCCCCCCCACAGTGTGACCTTCCCTCGGTACCACTCCCCCCCCACAGTGTGACCTTCCCTCGGTACCACCCCCCCCCCACAGTGTGACCTTCCCTCGGTACCACCCCCCCCCCACAGTGTGACCTTCCCTCGGTACCACCCCCCCCCACAGTGTGACCCTCCCTCAGAAGAACCCCCCCCTCACAGTGTGACCCTCCCTCAGAAGAACCCCTCCCACAGTGTGACCCTCCCTCAGAAGAACCACTCCCATGCTGGCAGGTCATTGTGTATACATTTTATTTAGAGATGCAGAGCAGAACAGGTCCTTCCAGCCCTTCGATTTGCACCACCCAGAAACCCACTTATTTAATGCTAGGCTAATTATAGGACAATTTTCCATGACCAATTAGCCTACTAACCGGTACGTCTTTGGACTGTGTGAGGAAACCAGAGCACCTGGAGGAAACTCACATGGTTCATGGGGAGAATGTACAAACTCCTTACAGATGACGGTAGAATTGAACTCTGGAAAGGCCCAAGTTGTAATTGTGTCATGATAACCGCTACATTACCGTGGTGTCTACATTCTGTTTTCCTTTGGTACCAACCTCCTCTTTCCCACCATTGAGCTCACCTACATGGAGCACTGTCACAGGAAAGCAGCGTCCATCATCAGGGTCCCCCACCATCCAGGCCATGCTCTCTTCTTGTTGCTGCCGTCAGGAGCCTCAGGTCCCACACCAGTAGGTTTAGGATCAGTTATTACCCCTCAACCATGAAACAGAGGGAATAACTTCACTCAACTTCACTTGCCCCATTACTGAACTGCTTCCACAGCCAATGGACTCACTTTCAAGGATTCGTCATCTCACGTTCTTCATATTTATTGATTATTATTATTATTATTATGATGTTTGATTTTGTTTTCTTTCTGTTTGCAGTTTGTCCTTTGCACATCTGTTTTCTTTCCATCTTGTGTGCAGTTTTTCATTCTCTACTGTACTTATTGTGAATGCCCACAAGAAAATGACTCTCCAGACATTTCATGACGTACTTATTAATACTTATTAACATACTTATTACAATATACTCATTAATAGGAGGGGAATAAAGGGTCGACAATTTGGGGAGAGACCCTTCATCAGGAGCCTCTGCCTTCTCAGGCAATTGGAGAATTAAAAGTCTCCAATACCATTCTCTTCCTGTCTCTGTTATTTTATTTACAAGTTACAAACTAGCAAGCTAACTCAGTCACAGACTGAGATACCCTGGCAGTTTCGATATCGTCTTCCTCTGGTTTTCCACGGGCAGGGACCAGGATACTTCTGGAATGTTGGAGAAGCCGGTAACAGTTGTGTTGGTATTATTTTCTATTTGCACAGGTTGTCTTTTTTATATAGGTTGATTCTCAATCTTTATCTGTTTGTGTACAGTTTCCTATGAATTCTATTGTATTTCTTTATTTTTCTTGTAAATGCCTGCAAAAAATGAACTCAAGGTTATATATGGCAACATATAAATACTTCAATAATAAATTTTACTCTGTAGTTTGTGATCTTAGGGTACAAGTAAATGGTTCATGCAAAGTCCACAGGACTCTACTACTCATGTTCTCAATATTATTTGTGAATTACTATTTTGTTTTTCTTTTTGTAATTGCACAATGTGTTGTCCTTGCACGTTGGTTGTTGTCAGTCTGTGTGTGTAGACTTTTCATTGACTCTGTTGTATTTCTTTGTTCTACTGTGAATGCCAGCAGCAAAATGAAACTCAGGGTAGTATATGGTGACGTATGCATACTTTGACAATAAATTTACTCTGAGCTTTGAAAGTGACAACAAGTTAGAAAGGGAGGTAAAGAAGGTGTTTTCAGGTTGTTGGCAGTCCGACAGCTGACCCTGCAGGGAGGTGCACCCAATGCCCCTGCCCTCCGCCACCATCTCCTCACCTGATCCTGACCTCAGATGACCTTGGCAGTGGCAGTAAGCGGGCGTCTGCGGGGCCGTCTTGCCAGTTCAGTTCGTAACTCGCGTAGCTCCTCTTCCTCCTTGCCAGACTTAATTTCCTTCAGTAGGGGCAGCATGGTCCGCCAACTCCGTGCTGCCAGGGCATCACACAACAGTGGGTTAAACCCAGTCTGAATAGACAGGTTGGTGTGGGCCAAGGGCGAAGCGGGGCAGGTCAGATCAAGAGGGAGGAAGGAGAGGGGGAGGCCAGTGGGGGTGGAGAGAGGGGAGACTGGTAGTTGGAGGGGGAAGCGGAGACAGGGGGAGGAGAGATTGGAGTTGGGAGGGCAAGGGGTAATGAGAGTATGGAAAAGGGAATATAGCAAGGATTGTGAAGATATAGAGTGTGGGGGTGATGTAAGGGGGAGGTGGTGAGGGTGTAGAGAAGGGCAGAGGGCAGGAAGAAAGGACAAAGAAAGGGGTGTGAACTGTCAGAGTGACAGAGGAGCAGGTGTAGTAGAGGAGGTATTGCTCCTTACCTCCACGAGGATTCTTCCCCCTGATGGTCGAGTTTGACCTCATCACCTCAGAGATTCCTGGTTCTTCATTGATGAGCCCAAGGTCAGTGTTCCACCTGTTCCAGTTTACCTCGTCCACCCTGCACAAAGTGGCATGGACAGGCTTGTTACCCTTTGGTGTCTGAGCCCTGGGAGCAGTGCAAGAACATGCCCCCAACACCCACAATACCCAACAATCACAACAGCGGCCCTGCCAACACTCAGCCACCTAATACCCATCATCTCCAACACCCAGTGACCTTAACATCAAACACCATATGGCCCCGATATTCAAACATCCAATGACCCCAATACCCAACAAATCCTAATACCCAACAACCCCAATACCAACACTGTGACCCCAATACTGTATCCAACAATCTCAATACCCAACACTTCCAACACCCAATGACCCCAAAACCCAACACCCAATGACAATACCCAACACCCAATGACAATACCCAAAACTCAATGACCCCAAAACTCAACACTCAGTGACTCCCACTATGCAACTCACCCAACACCAGCCCTCGCAACACTCAATGCACTCAACAATCCCAATACCCAACACCCAATGACTCCAATACCCAACACTTTATGACTCCAATACCCAATATTTTATGACTCCAATACCCAACACTCAATGACCACAATGCCCAACACCCTATGGCCCCAATACCAAATGACCCCAATACCCAACACCCAATAACTCTAATACCCAACAACCCCAATACCAATACCCAACACCCAATGACCCTCAATACACAACTCACTGAACGCCAGCCCTCATAATGCTCACTGCACTCAACACCCTCAATACCCAACACACAATGACCCCAGTATGCAACACACCCAACACCAGCCCTCATAACACCCACTGCATTCAACACCCACAAAACCCAACACTGTGACCCCAATACGCAATACCCTGAACACAACACCCTGATGTATCTCTCTATGGACAGCTGACTTTGGAGACCAATGCTGTGCCCTGGTCTAATTCTTCTTTACCTGAAGCACCATCTCAGATCCTCCTGTCCGTCCAGGGTAACCCCGACAACCACAGGCTCCCCTGATCGGAACTGTGCCCGCAGGCATCGTGGCAGACTTTTCTCCAGATCTAGGATAGTGATGGCTCTCTGGCAAAGACACAGAGCCGACATTACAGAAAGACAGGCAAAGGGGAAGGCAGGATGGCCTGACTGCAAGGGTCAAGGTGCGTTTTTCAACAAAGTACTTGTCAATTTGTTTCTGAAATGAATTCTGCTAAAACTATCAAATCTAATTCAAGCAACAATTAAACTGGACTGACAGAAGTTTAATTTTACTCCAAAATAATCAAAGAAACACTGAAGAACATATCACCACGCCAGTGATCGGTAGATTGGGGTTCAATTCCCACCGCTGCCTGTAAGGAGTTTGTACGTTCTCTCCATGACCATGTGGGTTTCCTCCCACATTCCAAAGATGTACAGGTTAGGGTTAGCGTTATTAAATTGTGGGCATGCTATTATGGCACCAGAAATGTGGCAACACTTGCGGCCTGCCCCCAGCTCACTGATTAGATTTGATATAAACAACACATTTTACTGTATGTTTAGATGTACTTGTGACACATAAAGATAATCTTTTAGTCATGACTAGGCTGTGGAGGGACAGGAACGGTCAACATTTCAGGCCAAGATCCTCTATCAGAACTAAGAGTGGAGAGGGAAATTAGCCGTTAGGTAGGTGAGAGCGAGAGTGAGAGAGAGAGAGAGAGAGATGGATGGATGGAGAGATGAGACTGGTGCCGAGTAGCCTCTCCCCTGATGGGAGTGGGACAAACAGTCCACGAGCAGGGTGGGTGGGCTCCTTTATAATATTGCTGGCCTTTTATTGGCACCTTTCTGCATATTTGCCCTTGATGTTGGGTAGGCTGGGGCCTGTGATGTGTTGGGCAGTTTTAACTGCCCATTGTAGAGCCCTCCTGCCTGCCTTAGTGCAGTTTCTGTATCACAGAGTGATGCAGCATGTTAGGATGCTTTGAACTGCGCATGTACAGAAGGACATGAGTATTGATGGTTTGACAGTGAACTATCTAATTTCAGGAAACCCATCACCCTCTTCCCTATGTTCCCATTTCCACTCTCACTGGTCAGCTCTCCATCCCACCCCTCCCTCCCTTTCCCTATGGTCACCTTTTCTATCATTTCTTCACAAACCTCACCCCCACTGTCACCTACTCACTGCCCACCCCCATCCAGATCCAGAGTTACAATCACTTTGTCCTCCTTTACACTCGTACTGAAGAATGACAATAAACAATCTTGAATCTCGGGCTAAGGGCTACTCCAGCAGAATGTGAAATGTTGACCTTCTAGTTCCAAATACGTATGGGCCTGGCCTCCCTATCCAAGGACAGAATAACAGAGAGATGCAATTTGCATCCTAGGAGAATGGGGACAGATTTTCTAATAATGAGATACTCAACAGACTGGATCTGTGAGACCTGTCAGACTGATCAGACCTGTCAAAGTCAAAGTAGATTTATTATTGAAGTATGTATATGTCAGGGGTCCCCAACCTTTTTTGCACCGCGGACCAGTTTAATATGGACAATATTCTTGCAGACCGGCCGACGGAGGGGCAGGGTGTTAATCACGACTGGAATATAGGTGATAAATCAACTATAAGTCACTTACAAGAGGCTAATACACTCAATTTTGTTTCTAAAAGCGTTTATCTAACGAATTTAATATTAAACACATAGTGCATATTTTCCTCGCATGAATATAGTGGTAAGTCAATTATAAGTCAATAGCATCATAACATTTTAAGTAACATTTGGATATTAAACGTTTGTTTTTTACTCATTGAGTAGTTGTAGGTTAATGACCAACTGATCACCTCGCGTGCGTTCAAGTTCAACAGTGGGCGTTTGACAGGGAATGAGGAAAGGTGCAGCTGACTCGTATCGTTTCCTCTTGTTTCCTCGTGGCCCGGTAGCACATGCTTTGCGGCCCGGTGGTTGGGGACCACTGGTATATGTCACCGTATACTATCTGGAGATGCATTTTCATGCAGGCATTCACAGTAAATACGAAGAAACACAATAGAATCAATGAAAAAAACGCAAACAAAGATGGATAAGCAAGCATGGTAGTGTAGCAATTAGCACGATGCTATTACAGTTCGAGTGTCAGAGTAGGGAGTTCAATTCCAGCATCCTCTGTAAGCAAATTTGGAAATTCCTCCCTGTGTGTGTGGGTTTTCTGCGGTGCTCCAGTTTCCTCTCATATTCCAAAGATGTATGTGTTAGTAGGTTAATTGGTCACTGAAAACTGTCCTGTGATTAGGCCAGGGTTAAATCGGGGGATTGCTGGGCAACGCGGCTCGAAGAGCTGGAAGGGCCTGTTCCGTGCTGTATCTCTAAATAAACTTAAAATCAAAATTAAAAACAAACTAATTTGCAGAGGACAACAAATTGTGCAAATACAAAAAGAAAAACAAAATAACCATAATAAATAATAATGATAACACGATTTGTAGAGTCCTTCAAAGTTCAAAGTAAAATGGAATTGTAAAGTGAGCCTATCGGTTGTGGACTGAGTTCAGAGTTAAAGTGAGTGAAAGTTAGCCATTCTAGTTGAGAAACCTGATGGTTGAAGAGTAATAACTGTTCCTGAACTGGTGGTGAGGGTCCTGAGGCTCCTGTAGCTTCTTCCTGACGGCAGCAAAAAGAAGAGAGAATGGCCTGACTGGGCTAAACAAACTCAATTAGGCAACTTGGTTGACATGGACAAACTGGGCTGAAGGTCTGAAGTGTTGTCCTTACCCTGAGGGTATATGATGGGACAACATAGAGAAAGACAAGTCTGTCCTTAGCGTGAGAGTGCACGATGAGACAACGTAGAGGAAGGTGACTCTGTCCCTGCCCTGAGGGTGTATAATTGGACAACGTAGAGGAGGGTGACTCTGTACCCTTCACCCTGCTGGAGAGCCTGAAGAACATTTACCTGAAGTTTCCAGATACTTTTACTGTCCTTGGAAACCGTTTCCACGGTTTTGCTCATCCGGGCGATGAGCATGTTGAGCAGGAGGATGTAGGTGAGGATGACGTATGATAACAACAGGAAGGTGAACACCTCCTTGAACCTGTAGTCCTCCGTGAATTCCAGGTCCCCCATCCCGATGGTGAATCGGAACAGCTCTAAGGAAGTTGTCTCAAAGCTCTTGTAGGTGGTGTCCTTTCGGCAGCCGGGCTTGGTGTTGTTGTACACACCGTCCTCGATCAACACCACTAAAGCTGTAGCAGGAAGGAGGTGGGTTATGAAAGCATGCCTGAGGCAACCATACGAAAGCCCTTACAGTGGCGGGATTGAATGCAGGTTGTATGTTAACGTGCTGCCCCATGGTAAGACTGTAACCATCCACCTTACCTATGTCCCTCTGAGTTTTACAAACCTTCATAAAGTCACCCTTCAGCTTCCACTGCTCTAGGGAAAACAATCCTAGCCTACCAAGTTTCTCACTGTAACTCAAACCCTCTGAGGCTTGGCTGCCACAGTAAGCACGATGCAATTACAGCTCGGGGCATCAGAGTTCGGAGTTCAGTTCTGACGACCTCTGTGAGAATTTCTGTGAGTTCTTCCCGTATGCGTGTGGGTTTCCTCCAGGTGTCCTGTCTTCCTCCCACAGTCCAAAGGTGTGCTGGTTAGTAGGTTAATTGGTCATTGTAAATTGTCCTGTGATCAGGCCAGGGTTAAATAGGTGGGTTGCTGGGTGCAGCGGCTCATTGGGCCTGTTCTGCTCTGTATCTCTAAAATTAAATAAATCAATAAAAATACTGACACCCCTCAATAATTTAGAGATCCACAGGAGACTGCAGATGCTGGAACACAGAGCAAGAAACAATCTACTGAAAGAACGTGGTGGGTGGTGGGGAAAACTGTCAATAGTTTGAGTCAAATCCCTGCATCACGATTGAGAGGAGAAGGGAGATGGTTTGCATACCGATGGCCGTGGAGACCAGGTCATGGGGTGTGCGGTACTTATTGCAGAGGGTGATAGCTTTTTGCTTAGTACACTGTCAACGTCTATGGAGAGAAGGTAGGAGAATTGGGTTGAGAGGGATATAAACCAGCCATGATAGAATGGTGGAGCAGACCTGATGGGCTGAATGGCCTAATTCTGCTCCTATGGACTGACCCCATTTCCTCCACACCACCCCTCAGTACATAACCTTCCATCCCCTTACACTCTTAAATTAAAATAGCTATACACTCTAGAGATACAGCATGGTAACAGGCCCTTCCAGTCCAACGAGGCTACTCCACCCAATTCCACCCATGAGACCAATTAACAACTCTTCATTGCCTTCCATAGATGCTGCCTGGCCTGTTGAGTTTCTCCAGCATTTTGTGTGTGTTGCTCTGATTTCCAGCATCTGCGGAATCTCTTGTGTTTATGACCAACTCAGCCACTAACATCTTTGGAATGTGGGAGGAAACTGGAACACCCAGAGGAAACCCACATGGTCACAGGGAAAATGTTTGAAGCAGGTTCACGAAAATGATTCCAGGGTTAAACGACTTGTCATATGAACAGCATTTGATGGCTCTGGGCCTGCATTCAATGGTATTCTGAAGAATGAGAGGTGACCTCATGGAAACCTATTGAATGGCGAAAGGCCTTGATAGAACAGATGTGGAGGCGATGTTTCCTATGGTGGGAGTATCTAAAGTCAAAGGACACAGTGTCAAAATAGAGGGGCGTCCTTTAAGAACGGACATGTGGAGGAACTGCTTTAGTGGCAAATCTGTGGAATTCGTTGCCACAGGCAGCTGTGGAGGCCAAGTCATTATGAAAATTTAAGGCAGAAGTTGACAAATTTTTGATTGGTCAGGGCATGAAGGGATATAGGGGGAAGGCAGGAGACCACTATTTTTCAGTCATCTGTCAATGATTTAGATAGTGGAATTGATAGCTCTGTGGCAAAGTTTGTGGATGAAAGATAGGGGGAGGGGTAAGTAGTGCTGAGGTAGGTAATGTTGAAAGGACTAGATGAGGTGGATGTGGAGAGGGTGTTTCCTCTGGTGGGGGTATCCAGAACTAAACGGCCCAGCCTCAAAATCGAAAGGGGGGGGTGACCTTTTAGAATAGAGATAAGGAGGAAATTATTTAGCCAGAGTGGTAAATCTGTGGAATGCTCTGTCACAGACTAATCAGGAATCTATCAACTTTCACTTTGAATATACCCAAGTCCGATTAGTCATCAAGGGATATGGTGAGAGGGCAGGTGTATGGGGTTGAATGGGATCCGGATCAGCCATGATGAAATGGCAGAGAAAATTTGATGGGCTGAATGGCCTAATTCTGCTCCTATGTCTTATGGAGACTGGGGCTGAGAGAAAAAATGGATCAGTCATGATAAAATGGCAGGGGAGATGAGACGAGCCAAGTGACCTAATTTTGTTCCTATTACTTAAGGTTTTATTGTAGGATTTTCTGTTCAAAGGGATTGGTGTTTCCATCCCAGGCCATGATGCAGCCAGTCAATACACCCTCCACTACACATTTACAACTACCTGTTACAAATGTGGAGAGCATTCTGACGGGTTACATCACCATCTGGTATATGGGTGTCACTGCACAGGATCAAAATAAGCTGTACAAAGTTGTGGACTCAGTCAGCTCCATCATGGGCACCAGCCTCCCCAGTATCCAGGACATCTTCAAGGAGCGATGCCTCAAAAAGGCAGCATCCGTCATTAAGGGCACCTATCACCTAGTACATGCCCTCTTCTCATTGCTACCATCAGGAAGGAGGTACAGAAGCTTGAAGACACACACTCAATGATTCAGGACAGCTTCTTCCCCTCTGCCATCTGATTTTTGAATGGGTATTGAACCCACTTACTACTTTTTTTTCGCTTTGCACTATTTATTCAATTAAACTTTTTTAGTATAATGTGTATAACATATATATATAAATACTGTACTTAATTGTCATTTACAGTTTTTATTATTATGCACTACTGGCACATAACAACAAATTTCATGACATATGCCCATGATATTAAACCTGATTCTGATTTATTGGTTCCATCAGCGAGTACACAGCTCGAGGCCCGGAGGTCAAAGTCCTGTGAAGTTTAGACGTTGAAGCCCAAAGATCAAAGACCTGGGGTCGGCCTGTCCTGAGGTTGGAGGCCTGATGCCTGATGTTTGCAAATGTGAGAGTCTAGAGGCAAGGACTGGGGGCCGGAGGCCTGGAGGCAGCCTGTCCAGAGGTTGGAGGCCTCTCTGTGTGTGAGTGGGTGGGAAAGGGTCTGCTTTGCTCTTATAAACACAAGATCTCAGCCCAAAATGCTCACTGATTATACCTCCCCACAGATGCTGCTTAACCTGTTGAGTTCCTCTAGCATTTTGAGTGTGCAACTATTGATGCTTGCGTTGTTCTGCTCAACACTGAGAGCATGTTTTGTTGTCACCCCCACCCCGCCCAACATGATCTTATGCTGTACTGGTTGTTAAAGCAAACAACAGATTTTTCTGTATATTTAACATACACGTAGTCATAGAAAAAGGCAGCACAGAAACAGGCCCTTCAGCCCATCTATTCCATTCTGAACCATTTGAACCTGGACCATAGCCCTCCATATCTCTCCCATTCATGTACCTACCCAACCTTCTCTTAAATGCTTGAAACTGAAATTGCATGCACCACTTGTGCTGGCAGCTCATTCCACACCTTCACCACCCTTTGAGTGAGGAAATTTCCCCTCATGTTCCCCTTAAACTTTTCACCTTTCACCCTTAACCCATGGCCTCTGGCTGTAGTCCCACCCAACCTCAGTGGAAAAAGCCTGCTTGCATTTACTCTTTCTATACCCCTCATAATTTTGTATGCCTCTATCAAATCTCCTCTCAATCTTCTACATTCCAAGGAATAAAGTCCTGATCTTGTGATTAATGAAGGAATCTGAATTTGGCACTGATGTGGCCCAGATATTGATTTAAAGGTAAAAGTCACAATGCAGGTAAATGGGAGAAGTATAGACACAGAGACATACACAACTACAGAGCAAAGTCACATCCACTCATGCATCAGTGAGTCTCATGGTTTCTTCCATCCCTGAAAGGCATACAATTAAGCTCACCTGCTCCAAATCCAAAGAGAAACACGACATAGACAAGAAGGAAGCTCATCAGGTCCGTCAGGATGATCTGTGGGGAACACATAAATGGTGTGAGGTGTCCGCTGGAGGGGATTGTCAAGTGCCTTGATTTGTCTACCATTACAGGCCAGATTTCTTGGAGGCCACCCATTTCAATTCAGTTTTTCCCGTTCCCATTCCCATTCTGACATGTTGGTCCATGGTCTTCTCCACCACCATGATGAGGCCACACTTGGGTTGGAGAAATTCCTCCTATTGCATCTCAGTAGATGTCAACATGATGGCATGAACATCGATTTCTCTGACTTTCAGGAATTTCTCCCCTCCTCTCTCTTTTTCCATTCCCTATTCTGGTTCCCCTCTTACTCCCCTTCTTCACACGTGCCCATCACTCCCTCTGGTTCCCCTTTCTCCAATGGTCCACTGTCCTCTTCCATCAGATTCCTTCTTCTTCAGCCCTTTACCTTTTCCACCAGTCACCTCCCAGCTTCTCCCTATACCACCCTTTGCCCACCAACCCACCTACTACCTGCCAGCTTGTACTCTTTCCCCTCCCGATGACCTTCTTACTCTGGCTTCTTCCCTCTTCCTTTCCAGTCCTGATGAAGGGTTTCAGCCCAAAACAACAATGCCTTCCATAGATGCTTCCTTTCCCTCTTATTTCTCTATTTCTCTCCTTTCTTCCCATTGGTTTGTTTCTTCCCTCCATGTCTCTTATCTGCCTTCTTCTTTTTCTAATTAAAGCCAGCCTCTCGCTCTCACTCTTTTTTCTGATCTGTCACTCTCCTATCCTTTCCTGTTCTTCCTGTCTCTCTCTCTATCCCTCTGTAACTAAAACCAGCCTCTCTTCCACCCCCCCATACTTCTGATCTCTATTGCTCTTCTCTCTTTCCCTCACTTCTGTTCCTCTCTCTTCCTCCCACCTTTCTCTCACCCCACTGCGCCCCTTCATGTGCTGGATCTGGGTGGTGTTCAGTCAGTTCACTTTACCTTTTGCATCATCACACTGTAGATGCCCATTTGCTGGAAGCCTCGTGTGTAGTACAGTGTATTGATCCAGCCGATCGCCAGGGAAATCACCAGGAAGCCCACATACTCTGCCCGCCCACATGTGTACAGCACAGCTGCAGCCAGCAGAACCACAGACTGGATGAAGCTGCAAGGAACAGGCACGTGGGATTCAATGGGAAATATTAAAAGAGCAGAGTATTGACTTTGACAAACAGAAAATTAGGGCATATTCTTGAGTTAGGGTATATCGTAAATATTTTCACCAGCAACCAGTCTTCAGACATGAACATGGATTGTAGATTGAATTTAAAATGCAGCCCTGAACAATGGTTTTCCTGGAGCCGCAGGCTGGGGTTGATTGCAAACCAGACAATGCTGATTAACATTCATTTTGGGTGTCTGGAGTGTGGGTGCAAAGAAGGAGGTGTGTGAAAACTATATGTAATTCAAAGGAAGCATTGTAGGTACATTGTAAATATAGGATTGTCCTGCTGTTACCTTTGATCTTTAGCATATAAAAATGTCATGTTATGTTGGGTTGAACAGGCTTCTTCCTGCAAAGGTGTCTCAATATGAAGCCTGCTGCTCATTTTTGTTGAATGAGACACTTTTGTATCCACTAGCTTCAGCGTCTCTCTGGTGACTTTGTTCATGCTACAAGAGTAAAGACATTCGGCAGGTCGGGCAGCATTTGTAGAGAGGAAACATTTCAGCCTGAAGACCCTTGAGTCAGAACCCAAGGGGAGTCTGAATGAGCACCTGAATGGGCCAGGACTAGGGGGCTGCAGGCCAAGTGCTGGAAGGAGGTCAGTATGGATGGGGGAGGGGGGACTGCATGAATGGCCTGGATCCATGCTGTATGAGTCTGTGTGAACACCAGCTTCTCCCTCCAGAGGCTGGCTAGCCTGCTGCTTTTTCCAGGTAAGAATCTATATCAGTACAACACTACAGAGGCTCTCCAGCCCATGATATTGTGCCAATCTTTCAACTTACTCTAAGATCAATCTAACCCTCCCTCCCACATAGCCCTCCAGCTTCTGCGTGCCTATTTAAGGGTCTCTTAAATGTCCCTAATAAATCTGCCTCGGTCACCACCCCGGCAATGGATTTCAGGAACTTTCTACTCTGTTTTAAAAAAAAAACTACCTCTGACCTCTAAACTTCCCTCAACTCACTTTGAGTATCATCTGGAGTTAGTCATTTCCACCCTGGGAGAAAGTCTCTGGCTGTCCACTCGATCTATGTCTCTTGTTTCATTGTATACCTCGATCAAGTCACCTTTCATCCTCCTTTACTCCAAAGAGAAAAGGTTTAGCTGCCTCAACTTTTCCTCATAAGACACTCTCTAATCCAGGCAGCATCCTGGTAAACCTCTCAACTTTCTCTAAAGCTTCCACATCCTTCCTATAATGAAACGACCAGAACTGGGCACAACCACCCATTTTAGGTGGAATTCAGGAAACAAAGACCCAGTTAACACAGTGCTTTCAGACGTGGCACACTGTTGATCTGCAGTTACCTCGGTAAGGTTCACAGCTCGGCTGTGATGCAGAGTTGAGAGTTGAGGCTCCAGCCAGAAGGTGTGAATTTCCACAGCGGAAGGCAGAGGAAAGCTAACAGCAGGAATCTAAATGTCCAGGTCCCAGGAAGGCTGGTGGCAGACCAGCCTGGGTGAGTATTCCTCCAGTCCCTGCCTTGCCAGGTTGTTTTCCCTTTCACATGTCCACTCTGGCGGGGGGAGGGGGGAGATGTAGGGAAGGTGGCATAAATAAAGGCACCAGAGGGGGGTGATGAGGGAGAGAAGGGTACGAGAGGGCGTAGAGAGGAGGAGAAGGGTGGAGGGGGAAAAGGGTGAAATAAGAAGGGGGAAGGGAGAGGGGAGAGAGTGGGAGGAGGGAGAAAAGAAGAAAGGGGAGAGGCAGTTGGAGGGAGGAGGGGAGGGGGAAGGGGGAGAGGGGGAATGTGGGGGGAGGAGGGGGAGAGTGGAGAAAGGAGGGGAGGTGGAACGAGAGGCCAGTTTATTGGACAGAGCAGAGGCTGTCCGGATGGAATGGCTGCTGGCCGACCTGGAGTGCACAACGAGAGCCAACTGAGCAATGCGACATTTAGGGACTTACAAGAGAATATCACAGTAGCCATCGATAGATATCGACTTGGGAGTCCTTCTCCTCCGTAGAAACACCTCTTCAATCTGAGGAGGGAGCAAAGGACACGCAATCATTTCTGATAATCCAAAATTGGCCTCATTAAACTGACAGCCATCTCTCAAACCAAGCACAACCTGGATCATGTCTTAGTAAACTCCTGTTCCTGAGATTAGTAAAGATACTTATCCAAGGGTTTTGGAAGTGGGCAGTGGAGTGTTCTGCCTGGTGATGTTCCAGGGGTACGTCCATGTCAGGATACCCTGACGAGGGAAGGCACAGTGCCCATGGTTACCAAGGAGATATTCTGGGACCACCGGGTGCCACAGGGATAAATCACATTGTAAGTAAGGATGGAAGTGTTTTAATTTACTTCATATTAGTCACTGTTCTTGTCTCTGTTTGTTGTCGTATTGTAGATTTGTAATTTGCAAGAAATGCAGTTTTGTGAAAAAAAGACACAACTTGCATGAGCAAAAGTGATTTAAATGGTCTCTGTCCCAAGGGGATATCAGAGATTTCTGATGCTGCAATCTGGATCAACACACTGGTATCCAGAACATCTTCAAGGAGCAATGCCTCAAAAAGGTGATGTGGATCAATAAGGAGCCCCATCACCCAGGTCATGCCTTGTTCTCATTGCTACCATCAGGAAGGAATGTGAAGGCACACACTCAGCGATTCAGGAACAGCTTCTTCCCCTCTGCCGTCGGATTTCTGAATGGGCATTGAACCCATGAACACTACCTCACTACTTTTTAATTTCTATTTTTGCACTACGCATTTAATTTAACTATTACTTCTACACAGTTTACAATTCACCAGTTGCTTCTATTATCGCTGTACTGCTGCCGCTGTTAACAGATTTCATGTGATATTAAACCTACTCGTCCAGTGGTTCAGCCACTCCAACACAGACAGTGGTGGCCCTACATTGGTTAGGGTCGACCATGGATGTTTTCTTTCTTTGTACATAGATACAGCATCCAAAAGGCCCTTCCAGCCTGTCGAGCTGCACCACCCAGCAAGCCCCAAGTCTAACCCTAGCCTAATCACAGGACAATTTACCTACTACCTGGTGCACCCTTGGACCATGGGAGGAAATCCACACGGGGAGAACGTACAAACTGCTTCTAGGCAGCAGCAGGAAATGAACCGGGTCACCAGTGCTGTAAAGCATTGTGGTAACCACCACACTACCGTGCCAGCCCAGCTGTCCACATCAAAGGCGATATGCAGGCCAGGGTGGTACAGTACAGGGAGCAAGCTGTTGCCCATGCAGAAGGCTCCTCCCTCTCCAGCCAGCTGATGAATCGAAAGAAAGAGCAGTTTGGCACCAGCGGTGTCGCAGGAGTTGCTGATCTGTGTCAATCTCAACAGAGGACTGTCTTAGAGACTCCAGCTCCAGAGTTCTCCTTAGGGTTTACTCCTGAAGCCTCCCCATGAGTAGCTGTAGCGCCAAGGCACTGGAGATTTCCTTCTCCTAAATCAGTTGTCAACCACAGTTGACGAGTCCCATTGCTGGGAGTGACTAGCTTCAAGTTGTCAGTAACCTGCATTTTCTGCTCGTGGAAACAGTTCACATCAGCCTCAGATATTGGAAGTAAAGGGCAGAATGTCCTCTTCCTGTCCTGGGCTGACAGAAAAGAGGGGCCAAGTAGCCTGGGACCAACCCTGCTCCACCCCGGGACTGAGTAGTGCAAGTTCTCACCCCCTGGAAGAAGAGGTAGAGGGCTCCAAGCACCATCACACACTGTCCGCTCAGACGCAGGTATCCTTTGACGTTGCGCTCAATCTCAAAGGGAGGCTGCAGCAGGAACAAAGTGGGACAAAGTTTATCTGCAGAGGGTCTGTGTGAAGTGGCAACCCCAAACACAGATGATGCAATACTCCCTTTCTCCCCTCCCAAAGTGTGACTCTTCATCAGTCCTACTCCTCCCACAGCGTGACCCTCCCTCAGTACCACCCCTCCCACAGTGTGACCCTCCCTCAGTACCACCCCTCACAGTGTGACCCTCCCTCACTACCACCCCTCCCACAGTGTGACCCTCCCTCAGTACCACCCCTCCCACAGTGTGACCCTCCCTCAGTACCACCCCTCCCTCGGTACCACCCCTCCCACAGTGTGACCCTCTCTCGGTACCACCCCTCCCAGTGTGTGACCCTCTCTCGGTACCACCCCTCCCACAGTGTGACCCTCCCTCGGTACCACCCCCCCCCACAGTGTGACTCTCCCTCAGTACCAATGTGTAACCCTCCCTCAGTACCACCCTTCCTACAGCGTGACTCTCCCTCGGTACCACCCCTCCCACAGTGTGACCCTCCCACAGTGTGACCCTCCCGCGGTACTGCCCCTCCTGCAGCGTGACCCTCCCTCAGTACCACCCCTCCCATTGTGACCCCCCTCAGTATCATCTCTCCCACTGAGGGATCCTCACTTGGCATTATCCCCTACCATATGATGCTCTCTCAGTCTCCCCTCATGCAGTAATGCACGATCAGCATGCAGTGTGTGGACTCCACAATGACCCCTGCAGCTGGGACTGAGGGGTAAGGAACCACACCTAACACCCAGCCTGGCCTACCATCACAGAGAGATTTGCCGCACCTTCCTGCCCTCGATCCGGTTGTAGGCTGTCACAGTGAAGATGACCATATAAGCCAAATACACGATGAACTTGAAGTAAAAGATGAACCTGGCAAAGTTGTTCCACTTCTCCTGAAGCAGGTGTTTCAGAGGCTCGAGGAACAGCATCTCATGTCGGTTCTGGCAGAGGGAGAGAGCATTAGCAGAGCTGGGGTGAGTACAGACACACCGGCATACTGAAATTCCAACTGGTCACAGCAGGGGGAGCTGCAGTCCACTGTTACTGAATCCAAGAACAGACACAGACAGATAGACACAGACACAGACACAGACACACACAGAAATAGGACGGTGTGTATGAGGCTTCACTCTGTGCCTGACCCCAGGTGTATGTTATGGGTGGTGTAGAGGGAGTTTCGCTCTGTATCCGGTTCTGGGAGTGTGTGATGGGACGGTACAGGGGGAGTTTCCCCTCCTAGCCCCTTTCCCATACCCACTGACAATCCCAAAGTGCAGAGGAAAGCGGGACCATCCAACGACGCCCCCCACCAACTCTCCCGACTCCTGGTCTGAGCACGGGGCTGGGGAGGGACTCGTCATTTACCGGCGTTTCGCTGCCATACACGATGATCTCCAGCACTGAGTTCTTCTCGTATGTGTCGAGGGACGAAAGGTCATACAGCGAGGAGTGTACTGGTCCGTACGCCCACTCCTGGAACTTCCTGGACAGGTGTCGGCATTCCTCCTCCCGCATCTCTCTCCCAATGATGTGCTTGAGGATCTGAGGAGACACACCATCCACAGGGATTTACAGTGAGAGAGCATAACGGGAGGACCAGGAGAGTGGAGCGAGTTTGTCAGTCAAACCCCCGACAGAGACTGGCACTGGCTCTATCTGACGTGGGGCTGATGGAGCATCGCACTGTGTTGGGGGGGTGGTACTGAGCGAGGGTCACACTGTGGGAGGGGTAGCACCGAGGGAGGGTCACACTGTGGGAGCGGTGATACCGAGGGAGGGTCACACTGTGGGAGGGGTGGTTTTGAGGGAGGATCACACTGTGGCGGGGGTGATACTGAGGGAGGGTCGCACTGTGGGAGGGGTGGTGCCGAGGGAGGGTCGCATGCGGGAGGGGTGGTGCCGAGGGAGGGTCGCACTGTGGGAGGGGTGTTGCCGAGGGAGGGTCGCACTGTGGGAGGGGTGTTGCCGAGGGAGGGTCGCACTGTGGGAGGGGTGATACCGAGGGAGGGTCGCACTGTGGTAGGTGGTACTGAGGGAGGGGTGGAACTGAGGGAGGGTCACCCTGTGGGAGGGGTGGTACTGCGGGAGAGTCACAATGCGGGAGGGGTGGTCCTGAGGGAGGGTCGCATGTGGGAGGGGTGGTACTGAGGGAGGGTCACACTGTGGGGGGGTGGTACCGAGGGAGGGTCACACTGTGGGGGGGGGTTGTACCGAGGGAGGGTCACACTGGGAGGGGTGGTACCGAGGGAGGGTCACACTGTGGGAGGGGTGGTCCCGAGGGAGGGTCACACTGTGGGAGGGGTGGTCCCGAGGGAGGGTCACCCTGTGGGAGGGGTGGTACTGAGGGAGGGTTGCACTGTTGTAGGTGGTACTGAGGGAGGAGTGGTACTGAGGGAGAGTCACACTGTGGGAGTGGTGGTACCGAGGGAGGGTCACAGTGTGGGGGGGTGGTACCGAGGGAGGGTCACACTGTGGGGGGGGGGTGGTACCGAGGGAGGGTCACACTGGGAGGGGTGGTACCGAGGGAGGGTCACACTGTGGGAGGGGTGGTCCCGAGGGAGGGTCACCCTGTGGGAGGGGTGGTACTGAGGGAGGGTCGCACTGTGGGAGTGGTGGTACCGAGGGAGGGTCACACTGTGGGGGGGTGGTACCGAGGGAGGGTCACACTGGGAGGGGTGGTACCGAGGGAGGGTCACCCTGTGGGAGGGGTGGTACTGAGGGAGGGTTGCACTGCGGGAGGAGTGGTACTGAGGGAGGGTCGCACTGTGGGAGGGGTGGTACTGAGGGAGGGTCACACAATGGGAGGGGTGGTACTGATGCAGTTCTCTGTCACACTCTGGTTAACCATCCTGTCTACCTATCTGTCCTCCTCACCATCTCTCTGACCTGTCACACTCTCCTTCACTCTCTATTCTGTCACACAGCCCCTGCATTTTCAATCTCTCTCTCGATCCTCCTTTGCTCCTCTTCCTCCCGCCTGTCATAACCCCCTCTCTCTCTCTCTCTCTCTCCGTCATGTCACACCCTCCCCCTATCCTCGATCAAACTCACCCTGTATCCCTGACCCCCTGTTGCACTTCCCCCTCTGTCTTCCCCCAAACTTTCCTTCCACACATCGCCCTTTCACTCCAAGCTCCCTGTGAAAACAGCACCAGGATGATGGGATGTTCGACCATGAGGAATTGGGGTGTGTGTGGAACCCACTGGGACCTGCCCCCTCCCCCCAAGCCCCAGCACCCACCTCAATCTTCCCGGTCTTGGCGGCCAGCTTGAGGGGTGTCAGCCCCTTCCTATTCGCCATGCTTTCCAGGCTGAGCTGAGGTCTGAGCTTCACGCCCATCCTGAGGAGGTGGTCGTACATCTCGGTGACGAACTTGGTGTTCTCCCGGCTGTTGTCGGAGATGGACACCAGGGCGTGCAGTACGTTGTTGCCCCTGGAGTCTACGGCGCCAATGTCGGCCTTGCGGTAAGGGTTCTCCAGGAGGTGGTCCACCACCTCCAGCTGGTTGGTGCAGGCAGCCAGCGAGAGGGGCAGCTCCCCTGTTCGAGAGACCCCTGGTCAGATCCACCCAAAACAGCGACTGTTTATTCCCCTCCATACCTGCCGACTTCCCCCAGCATTTTGTGTGTGACTCTGTGTTATGATTTGTTTTCTCTTTCACTTAGATTCCTCCCTATGACAGTACCGCAAGAAACAGGCCCTTCGGCCCACACCCTCCGCCCCGCCCACGATACCCCAACCATACTGGATCGATTGCAAGAGTGTAGCAAGTGCGCATGCGCCCAATCGATCGCGCGGTGACGCGATTAAGCCTCCTATCTTTTTAACGCGGGCTGTCGCGTGCGCATGCGCGTTGTTTTGGCGGGATCGGGACCGGGTGGTCGCTCCCGCTCTGTAAGTTGCCCCACGTGCTCCCTCTCTAACTTTACCAACCTACTACTTGCTCGCATATCATACAGTGGACAAGTCTGAGACATACGCAGTGTGTGTAATTTTATGTATTGCATTGTACTGTTGATGCAAAAAAAAAAGGCAGATTTCATGACATATGTGAGTGATGACAAACCTGATTCTGATATGGGTCTCTATTGTGGACTGAGGGTGGGAAGTGGGCAGGGAGAGGGGAAAGGGAGAGGGAAGAGAGCAGAAAGTGCCAGAGAGGTATTATGTAATGATCAGTATGTCAGTTGTTTGGAATCAAATGACCTTGCCTGGTGTATCAGGACTGGGTGTGTCTGCACCCACACCACCACCCACCCCTGACACTCCTTCTCTGCCACCTGTCCTATGCCCCTCCTACAGCGCTCAACCCTCACCATTCCCGACATCCTTTGCTTCTTCCAGATTTACAGATGTGCTCTCCGCTCCACATTGACAAATACAGTACTGTGTAAAGTCTTAGGTACTTTAACTACTGTGTATATATATATATGTGTGTGTGTGTGTACACGCCTAAGACTTGTGCACAGTACTGTGTATGTAACAATATCAACAAATCACAATTGAATGTACATGGTAATGATTGAATGAGTTATCTTATGATGAGTGTTTGATGTCTCTGGGCCTGTACTCACTGGAGTTTAGAAGAATGGCGGGTGGGGGAAGATCTCACTGAATACTGAAAGTCCTTGATAGAGTGGATGTGGAGAGGACATTTCCTATAGTGGGGAGAGTCTAGACCAGAGGGCACAGCCTCAGAATAGAGGGACGTCTCTTTAGAACAGAGATGAGGAGGAATTTCTTCAGCCAGAGGGTAGTGAATCTGTGGAATTAATTGCAACAGATGGCTGCGGAATCCATTGTCCCAGCTGTGGAGGCCAAGTCTTTGGGTATATTTAAATGTTATCGAGAGAAGGCAGGAGAATGGGATTGAGAGGGATAACAAATCAGATATGATCAAATGGTAGAGCAGACTCAATGGGCTGAATGGCCAAAATTTGCTGCTATGTCTTATGGTATACAATGCATCCCTCTGTTCCCTGCCTGTTCATGTGTCTGTCTAAATTCCTCTTCTTTGACTACAGCTGGCCACTCAATACCATCATCCCCTCAAAACCAATCAATAGGTTTCAAGACCTGGGCCTCAATACCTCCCTGTGCAATTGGATCCTCAATTTCCTCACTTGCAGACCCCAGTCAGTTCGGATTGGCAACAACATTTCCTCCGTCGTCCCCATTAGTACAGGTGCTCCACAAGGCTGATGGCTTAGCCCCCTGCTCTACTTGCAGGAGCAAGCAGACTTATAACTGTGAGGTTAAGCACAGCTCCAATGCCGTGTTTAAATTTGCTGACGCACCACTGTCATAGGCCAAATCAAAGGTGGTGACGAATCAGCACAGCGGAGGGACAATGAGAATCTGGCTGAGTGGTAACTCAACATCAACCTCTCACTCAATGTCAGCAAGACCAAGGAGCTGATTACTGGCTTCAAGTGGAGGAAACTGGAGGTCCATGAGCCAGTCCTCATCGGGGGGGGGTCAGAGGTGAGAGGGTCAGCAACTATAAAATCCTCAGTGTTATCATTTCAGAGGATCAGTCCTCGGCCAGTACATAAGTGAATTTATGAAGAAAGCACAGATACACCTCTACTTTCTGAGGAGTTTGTGAAGATTTGGCACGTCATCTAGAACTTTGACAAACTTCTATAGATGTGTGGTGGACAGTATATTGACTGGTGGTATCACAGCCTGGTATCGAAACGCCAATGCCCTTGAACAAAAAATCCTACAAAAGGTAGTGGATACGGCCCAGTCCATCATGGGTAAAGCCCTCTCTATCACTGAGCACATCTCCACCGAGTGTTGTCGCAGGAAAACAGCATCCGTCATCAAAGACACCCACCAACCAGGCCATGCTCTCTTCTTGCTGATGCCATCAGGAAGAAGATACTATACAGGAACCGCCAGGTTCAGAAACTCTTATTACTCAAACATCAGGCTCTTGAACCAAAGGGGATAACTTCACTCACCCCATTGCTGAACTGTTCCCATAACCTATAGACTCCCTTTTAAGGACTTCTCATCTCACGTTCTTAATATTTATTGCTTTTTTTTTCTCTTTTGTATTTGCACAGGTTGCTGTCTTTTGCACACTGGTTGTCTGTCCACCCGGTTGAGTGCAGTCTGTTATTGTGTTTCTTGAATTTACTATATATGCCCACAAAAAATGGATCTGAGGGTTGTAAATGGTGACATATATGTATTTTGATAATCAATTTACTTCGAACTTTGAACCACTCCCCATGCATCAAGTTCCAAGTAATTACCACCTTTGTGTAAATAGAACTTATCTTGCATTTCTTCCTTAAATCTTCTGTCTTTCATTAAAGCCATGCCCTCTGGTATTTGACATTTCTATCTATATTTCATAACTTCATAACCTTCTGTCAGGATGAGATCAATCTCACCCTTCTCTTTTACTTTGCCGTCTATTTTTCTATCATCTATGTATCTATCCAAGAGTTTCTTAAATGTTGCTAATGTATCTGCCTTTACCACCACCCCTGGCAGCACACTACATGCACCTACCACTCTCTGTATAAAAAAAATACCTAGCTTTGACATTCCCTTATACTTTCTTCCAATCACCTTAAAATTATGCCCTCTAGTATTAATAATTTCTGCTCTGGAAAAAACTCATCTGGCCTGTCCACTCTATCTATGCCTCTTATCATCTCGTACACCTCTATCAAGTCACCATTCATCCTCCTTTGCTCCAAAGAGGAAAGTCCTACCTTGCTCCACCTTTCCTCATAAAACACTCTCTCTAATCCAGGCAGCATCCTGGTCAATCTCCTCTGCATCCTCTCTAAAGCTTCCACATCCTTCCTATAATGAGGTGACTAGAACTGAACACAATATTCCAAGAGTGGTCTGATTGGGGTTTTATAAAGCTGCAACATTACCTTGCTGCCCTTGAACTCAATCCCCCAACTAATGAAGGCCAACACAGCAAACGCCTCCTCAACCACCTTGTCAGATTGTGCGGAAACTTTGAGGGATCTATGGATGTGAAGCCCTCTGTACCTCCACGCTGCTAAGAATCCTGCCATGAACCCTGTACTCTCTCTTCATTTGACCTTTCATAGTGAATCACTTCATACTTTTGTGTCTAGGGTTGGCTGAGAGACCCCAGAAGCAGCAGGGAATGGAAGACCCAACATACACCACCTTAATCACTACCTCAGTGTCGCAACATTTGAATCACTTTGCACTATAATGGACGTTCTTGTTCTTATTGTGTTCTTTCTTGTATAATTTTGCACAATTTATGTTTTTCTTCTGAGTGTTGTGCCTCCAGGGCTATGCGCCCGTGACACTGCTGTGAGTAAGGATTTTCATTGCTTCTGTACACACATGGATGTATGCACCTAACAGTAAACTCAACCTTTGAAAATCTTGAAGAACATCATCACAGGTTAGCAGCTACAGTCCCATCCAGATGGAAGGTCAGTACCCAACCTCCACCTGGGAGAAACTTCCAATTTCCCCTCAGAGGCCCCTCTGAGTACAAGATCTACACTAAACATCACCCCAGCAGAGAGTGATACACCAGCCTGAGGCAGCATAGTGTGGCAACCTCGGTGGGAAACTGTGTAGGTTCCCACAGAGCGTGTAACCCAAATAACTTAGTGAAAACAGACTGCATTCAGGCCAAAGGCTCACCACACATCACAAGACTCTGAGTAATGATGTGTGCTAAGCTCACGCTATATACTCTGGCTAATGATGTTGTGTGCTAAGCTCACGCTATATACTCTGGCTAATGATGTTGTGTGCTAAGCTCACGCTATATACTCTGGCTAATGATGTTGTGTGCTAAGCTCACGCTATATACTCTGGCTAATGATATTGTGTGCTAAGCTCACGCTATATGTGCTGGCATCTGTTAAACTGCCACAAAAAAAAGATGCTGTTCAGTGGCCACAGACCCTCATAAAGACAAAAAAGATAAAGACAAGTACATCAAAATCTGTTCTTGGTGCTAATGGCCAGCAGTCTGAGGCTTGGCTGGGGGCAGCCTGCAGGTGTTACCATGCTTCAGGTGCCAAGAACTCACTAACCCGAGCCTATATGTCTTTGGAAGGTGAAAGCAGAGCACCCAGAGGAAACGCATGCGGTCGTGGGGAGATTGACGGACAGTGTATGGTATTGAAGCCAGGAGTATGACACTGTAATAATGGTACGCTCGCTGCTACGTTACTGTGTCACACAATTACAGCCCTGGTTCTGTGAACCTTGAATCACAGCCCAACACAGACCCATCTATTTGTAGAATGATTTTTGGATTAAAGACCGTTTATCAGCACAGGATTAAGTGAGCTAGCACTCTTTCTTTGGAGCGATGGAGGGTGAGAGGCGACTTGATAGAGGTGTACGAGATGATAAGAAGTACAGATGGAGAAGATGGCCACTTTTCCCCAGAGTGGCAATAACTAATTCTGGAGGGCATCTGGTTAAAGTGAGTGGAGGGAAATTTAGGGGAGATACCCATGATAGGAATTACAGATAGAGTGGAAGGTGTCTGGATACGCTGACAGAGGTGGTGGTAAAGGCTGATACAACAGGGACAATTAATTGCCACAGATGGCTGTGGAGGCCAAGTCACTGTGTATATTTAAAATAGAGGTTGATAGGTTCTTGATTAGTCAGGGTGCCAAAGGTTATGGGGAGAAGGCAGAAGAATGAGGTCGAGAGGGAGAACTCTTAGGCACACACACGTAAGTAAAATGGAGGGTTATGAGTTGTGTAGGAGGCAAGGATCAGATTGATAGTGATGTAGGTTAAAATGTGGGCCCAACATTGTGGGTCAAAGGGTCTGTGTTGTGCTGTACCATTCTCTGTTCTATTTGACCATCTATTTAGGGCTGATTCTCACTCAAATTGGTGGATGAAGGGTCTCCACCTTAAACATTGACTGTCCATTTCCCTCCACAGATGCTGTCTGACCCACTGAGCTCCTCCAGCTGATTTTTTTTTAAGCTGCTGTTGCTTGTGTCTCAGTTTTCACACCCTTTGTTTTGGAATCCTACCCCTCCTCACCCCATAGAGGAACGACTGACCTCAAAACACTCCTCTGCTCGTATACTCTTCATCGAAGCACGAGAGTCTGTTCAGCCTGTGCTCAAAAATTAGTGTGGTGGCTAGCACAAGGCTTTACAGTGCTGAGGATTGGGATTAAATTCCCACTGCTGTCTTTAAGGAGTTTGCATGTTCTCCCCATGACCATGTAGGTTTCCTGTGGGTGCTCTGGTTTCCTCCCATATTCCAAACATGTACAGGTTAGGGTTAGTCAGTTGTGGGAATGCAATGTTGGCACGGGAAACATGGTGACACTTGCGGGCTGCCCCCAGCACATCCTCAGCGGTGTTGGTTGTTGATCCAAAATGACACATTCACTGTACATTTCAATGTGCATGTGACAAATAAAACTAGTTATAGAGAAAGTGCATTGCAGGTAGCAAATAAACAGCAAGAGTTTTCTATCATCTACCTGATAGGAGGAGGGAGAATGTCCTTGATTGTGTGTGTGTGTGTGCCTGTATCAGTTCTCGACCTCGAGGGATAGCCACGACGGCATGTGTATGTGAGTGTGTGTGTGAGAGTGAGTGTGTGCCTGTATCAGTTCTCTGTGCTGTACTCCACTCCCAATCCCATCTCTTCCCCATCCATGTTTGCCAGCTCCCTCTCTGTCTCCCACTTTTCCTTCTCCCCCTCCCACAGTTCCCCACCCAGCGCATACCCAGCTCTCCATACCGAAGTAGAATCCGGTCTGGCCCTCCTTGGCCTTGAAGAACAAGCCGCTGGCCTTGGAGTGGACATTGGCTCCGTTCCGGATCAGGAGTGCCACGAAGTGCAGGCAGCGCCGCTCGATGGCGATGTGTAGGGCTGTCTGACCTGGTGTGGAGTCGAGACAGGGTCAGTCCACAGCCAAGCTGGGTGACAGCAAGATGGACAGCCAGGAGTGACAGGGGTTGTGTGAGGGCACACAACTCCCCTCCTCCGGCTAGTCTGTAAAATGATATCCCCACTCTCATGACACAGAGAAACATCCCTTGTACACAGAGTGGTCACCTCCCCATTCTGACCCACTCACCCCCACCCCTGCTCAGCAACACTATCACAGCCCTCCCCACCATCCACACCCCATTCCACCTCTCCTCCTCCACCCTATCCCTCCTCACCACCCCAACCCTTCCCCATTAGACCATAAGACATAGGAGCAGAATAAGGCCATTTGGCCCATTGAGTCTGCTCTGCCATTCAATCATTGCTGATCCTTCTCCCCTCCACAGCCCCACTCTCATCCTTCTCCCCATAGCCTTTGATGCCATGTCCAATCAAGAACCTATCAATCTCTGCCTTAAATACACCCAATGACCTGGCCTCCACAGCTGCATGTGGCATCAAATTCCACAAATTCACCACCCCCTGGCTAAAGAAATTTCTCCTCATCTGTGTTTTAAATGGACACCCTTCTATCCTGAGGCTGTGCCCTCTTGTCCTAGACTCCCCCACCATGGGAAACACCCTTTCCATATCTACTCTGCCTAGGCATCTCAACATTTGAAAGGTTTCACTGACGTCCCTCCTCATCCTTCTAAATTCCAGCGAGTACAGGCCCAGAGCCATCAAATGTTTCTTGAGTGTTAGCCATTTCATTCCTAAAATCATCCTTGTGAACCTACTCTGAACCCTCTCCAATGCCAGGACATCTTTTTTTAGATGAGGAGCCCAAAACTGTTCACAATACTCAAGGTGAGGCCTCACCGCTGTCTTATAAAGCCTCAGCATCACATCCTTGCTGTTATATTCCAGACCTCTCGAAATTAACGCTAACATTGCATTTGCCTTCCTCACCACCGACTCAACCTGCAAGTTAACCTTTAGGGTGTTCTGCACAAGGACTCCCAAGTCCCTTTGCATCTCTGATTTTTGCATTTTCTCCTCATTTAGAAAATAGTCTGCACATTTATTTCTACTAACAAAGTGTATAACCAATAATTTTCCAACATTGTTTTTCACTTACCCAGTCTCTTCCCAATCTCCTAATCTGTCTAAGTCCTTCTGCAGCCTTCCTGTTTCCTCAACATTATCTGCCCCTCCATCAATCTTCATCTCATCTGCAAACTTGGTAACAAAGTCATCTATTCCATCATCTAAATCATTGATATACAGCATAAAAAGAAGCAGTCCCAACTCTGACCCCTGCGGAACACCACCAGTCACTGGCAGCCGATCAGAAAAAGATCCTTTTATTCACACACTATGTCTCCTACCAGCATTGGTCAGCTCTAACCATGACATTACCCCAATCTAGCCCTCTTCAATAATCCAACTCTCTCCCATGACCCCCAACCCTCCAACATTACCCCACCCCAACCATCCTCACCACCCCATCCCTCCCCCATTACCCCACCCTATCCATCCTCACCACCCCAAACTTCCTCTCCACCACAACCCTCCTCCATTACTTCACACTATATCTTCTCTCCACCCCAACCGTCTCCATTATCCACCCTATCCCTCCCCTATCTCCCCATTACCCCACCTATATTTCCCTACCATCTCCACCAACCTCACCCCATCAACCCCACTCCCACTCCATTACATCCCACAACAGCATCCCAATCCACTCTCCAAAATCCCACTGCTCTCTACTTCTCTTTCACCCTACATCATCCCAATCCACTTCCCAAAATCCCATTGCACCCCACTTCCCTCCCACCCTACACCATCCCATTCCACTCAGCCCTCCCCCATCCCACCACCCCTATATCTCCTGTGTTCCCACTGTCTCTCCGTACCCTTGTAGTAACTGTCCATGTAGGCAGCATTGATGAGTTCCTCCAGGTTGTCTGTCTTCTCTGCGATTTCCAGTAGTATGGGGACGGTGTCATTCCGGTTGTTACTCAAATTCAGCAGAGCCTTCAGCAATGCAGTCTTCCCCGTCTCTGGGTCTGAAGGCACACAGGGTGACATATCCCAGCATCAGGCAACAGTTAGGAGAACGTCTTCATAAGTCATCCCTGAACTGAAAGCACAACCTTTCTACCACCCTCTCTGGTTCATCCCTGATCACAACGGCATAACCTTCTCTACCATCCTGTCCAGTTCATCCCTGATCACATCAACACAACTTTCTCTACCATTGTCTCTGGTTCTCTCTCTAGGCACCATCTCTCCCTAAGCCCCTGATCACTAACCCCCATGCCACTGAAAGAACACAGGAAACAGAAACATTTGATGGCTCTGGGCCTGTATCCCATATTCCATAATTTAAAGTTTATCCTCTTTCTGGTAAGTTCTAATTTCACTATTGTCCCTTAATATCTTCTCCACCCTCCTCTCATTCAGTCACTCCACCCCTTTTCCAGTCACAGACCTTCCTGCTTCCTCTGCAACTTCAAACTCCCCTCTCTATCTCTAACTTCAAACTTCCCTCTGCAACTTCAAACCTCTCTCTCTATCTCTAACTTCTCCTTGTTCTGATGAGAATTCATCCACTTGAAATGGTCACTCTATTTCACTCTCCACAGATGCTGCCTGACCTGTTGACTATTTCAGTTTTCACTTCAGATTTCCAACGTTGCTGCTCAGATTTTGATTCAGATTTATTTATCCCACGTGTTTGGGAACATACAGTGAAATGCATCGTTTGTTTTAACAACCAACACAACCTAAGGATGTGCTAGGGACAATCTGCACATGTTACCGCACGTTCTGGCATCAATATAGCATACCCACAATGCTCGGCAGAACACAACAAGCAACAAGACAACAACAGCAAAACAAGCCCCTTTCCTCCCTCCCACCCACCCACACACACACATATGAACTGCCCTCCAACTCCAAGACAGTTCTTCAGGCTTCGGTCATCGGGTTTCCAGATTTCCAGTCGTCAACCAGCTCGATCTTCAGTATCGACCTCCAGACTAGTTGATGATGAGACCTCTGGGCATGCCGGCTGACCAGCCCTCGTGCCTCCTGTTTGCACGGACCCACCCAAACCTGGGGCAGCCCGGCATATCCACGGATGCAGTATTTAGAAGTTCAGTTACGACTGCAAGATGGTGGTGGTGGGTGGGGGGAGGATGTTCTGTCCCATCATGCTGTGGAGTTGTGGTCTGAACCACCAGTTGCTGTACTTGTGCCCACTTCTCCATTCTCAGACATCTCTGTAGGTTGGCCTCTGGGTGGAAGCCTAAACAGTGATGTCTTCAGGAGGGAGGGCATGGGAAGAGTAAGGGGTCAAAGGCAAGAAGCTCAGGGATCTGGCTTCTCCCGCGTTCAGGGGTCACCTAATGTAAACGGGTCAGGCTGGGAATGTGGGCGCTTCCTCTTCCTCTCCCACCCTGGTGGCGCTGCAGAATCTGTCTCATAATAGGTAAAATGGCTTATTGTTGTCACATATACTGAGGTTCAGTGTCCTTGTCCTGGATACTGACCATAAGGATGTGATGGTTGCACAGTGCATTGAGGTAGAACAAGGTAAAATAATAACAGAAAGCAGAATGGAGTGTTACAGTTACAGAGAGAGAGAGTGCAGTGCAGGTCATAATGAGATAGATTGTGTTGGGTCTCTGGTTATGCTGGCTGCTTTACTGAGGCAGCGTACAGACAGAGTCCATGGAGAGGAGGTTGGTTTCTGTCATGCGCTGAGTTGTCTTCGCAAGTTTATGACCTAGTCTGGGTCTCCTTCCCTGCATTGCAGGCTGAGGTGAAGGGGAAGGAGGCGTTTGCAGGACAGCGTGCGGTTTTGACTGCGCGGGTGTTGTGGATGTGTTTTCGCTGTGGGAGGGACAAAACAATAGGACCAAGTCCATGGGAAACTGCAAAGAGTTGTGAACACAGTCCAATCTATCACACAAACCAGCCTCTCCTCCACCGCCTCTGTCTACACTTACCCTTTTGTACCATCAGGCTCAAGGATAGTTATGAAACTAATGAACGGCTCTTTAGTACGATACGATGGATCCTTGACCTCACAATCTGCCTCGTTATGTCCTTATTCTGCACTGCACTTTCTCTGTAACTGTAACACTTTATTCTGCATTCTGTTTTCATTTTGCTACCTCAATGTACATAATGTATGGAATGATCTGTCTGGATGGCATCTTCTTGCTGTATCTCGGTACATGTGACCGTAATGACAGCCAGGAATAAATTCGATTGGGACGTAGGAATGTCGCTTTTGGCAGGAGAGTGTCCAAAGGGGCAGGGGTCAGCTGGATGAAAGGTGACAGGGATTGGAAAATTTAGAGGTTAGTAAGGAGCTAAAACCCCAGAACAGCACAGATGGGCCTTTTTCAGAACAGTGCGTCAATCCTGTTGGTATCCTTGCAGGTGAAGTGGGCTCTGAAGGGTGGGGGGAGGAGGCTTCAACTCAGACAAGCTGCGTCCTGATGGGCAGATAGGACCTTCACCCTTCATTCTAGTTGCCCGATCACACACTGTTGCAACTGGAAGTGGTTCGCTCAGAATGAAACAATAACCACGCAGAACCAAGAGGCAGGAAGCTAATTACATTTCTGACCACCACTCAGTGAGGGCAGAGTCCAGACACGTAGCAGACAGCTCCTGGCTGCAGCAGGAAGCTGATGGAGGGATAACGAGGGAGGGAGGGGAAGTGGTCTCCGGGAGAACGAGGGAGGGAGGGGAAGTGGTCTCCAGGAGCATGGGGAGGGGGCTTCCAGTGGAATCTCGATGCAGGGCAATGGTGTTCAGGGGACACTCTGTGCCCTGGTCTTACTTCCCAGAAACCAAAAGAGGATCTTGAGACCAACTGGTTCCTCATGATGTGGGTGAGGTGAGCTGGAGAGTGGCAGCACTGTGACATTAGCCAAGTGGGGGTAACTCAGGAACTTCCCACAACCTTATACTGAGTTCTGTCATAACACATCAGACAGGCCATTCACCCCACAATGTTATACTGGTCTTGATGCTAATTTATACTGAATGTCCCCCATCCCCTTCATTTTAAAGACTAAGATCAAATATATTTGCCATATACATTTACATGTATTAAGAATTTAATGTGTTGTGTTGGTGTGACACGCAACAAAAAATAACATTGAACAATTATAAAGAATGACATAAAAATAATTATATAACTGTTAATCTTCTGTATGTCTTTCATGGGAGGCTCATCCACAAGGGCTCTGCAGTGAATTGGCCATTTGGGTTCAGAAATGGCTTGCCCATAGGTGACAGAGGGTAGTGGTTCAAAGGATTTATTCTAGCTGGAGGGCTATGATCAGTAGAGTTCCACAGGGATCTGTATTGGGACCTCTGCTGTTTGTGATGTATATAAATGACCCATTATAGGAAGGATGTTGAGGCTTTGGAGAGGGTGCAGAAGAGGTTTATCAGGATGCCGCCTGGAATAGAGACTATGTGCTATAACGCGAGGTTGGACAAACTTGGGTTGTTTTCTTTGGAGTGGCGAAGGCTGAGGGGAGATCTGATTGAGGTTTATAAGATTAAGAGAGGCACAGATCGAGCAGACAGACAGTACCTTTTTTGAAAGGTTGAAATGTCTGATACCAACCAAGCTGCTGATGGTGACCAATGGCAATGTTTTGTAGACAGCTCATAAAACTGGTAGACACTCCATATACTTACTTTTCTAAACCACGATCGCTATAGTCCGTAGCCTGTAATTTCCCCTGACGAAGGGTCTTGGCCTGAAACGTCGACTGTACCTCTTCCTAGAGATGCTGCCTGGCCTGCTGCGTTCACCAGCAACTTTGATGTGTGTTGCTTGAATTTCCAGCATCTGCAGAATTCCTCGTGTTTGCGTTCCCCTTTAATGATGTTCTTTTTAACTGACTAAATGTCCTGGCACTTTTGCAATCTCCTGGGGGATTCGGCAAACTAGATTGACACAGCAATGTGAGAAAAATGGAAGGATATGGACAATGTGTAGGCAGAAAGGATTAGTTTGGTTGCCCATTTGGTTACTAATTTATTTGGTTCAGCATAACATTGTGTAGTGCTCTATGTCCTATAACATTAGAAGTATGGATATGGAATGAAATGTGCATAAATACCTACATACCAGCACGTATTTACAATGTAAACAGCAGTATAAAAAATGGTTTAATGTGCTTACAGTGTAGTTCAGTGATGGGGATAATAGATAGAGGGGGGTGGGGAGAGGCTAACTAGAATGGTTGATCAGATTAACTGCTTTGGAAAAGAAACTTTTAAGATGGTGTGAAGGTTTTGTTCGAGTAGCCCTATAGCACTTTCTAGAAGGGCGATTTTATTTAGAAACACATTCATGTGTCTGCCTAAAAGCCTCTAAAACTCCCTGAAATTGCCTGCTTCCACTACTGACCCTGGTAACCCATTCCAGGTACCTACCAGTCTCTGCATTTAACAAAAACCTTGCCCCCCCCCCACCAAACCACCTTTAAACTTCTACCCCTCCAACCTTAAAAGCATGTTCTCTGGTGATTGACATTTTGCGCTGAGAAAACATTCTGACTCTTATCCTCCCGTAATGTTAAAAACCTCTGTCAGATCTCCCCAGCTCCGACACTCTAGGGAGGACAACTCATGTTTGTCCAATCTTTTGCAGTTTATAGTTCAGTGATCCTGGCAGTTTCCTAGTAATTCTCTATTTTAGAGATACTGTACCACACTGTAACAGGCCCTTCTGGCCCAGTGAGCCCAATTACACCCACGTGACCAATTAACCCCCACACTTGTACATCTTGGGACATTGGGGGGAAACCTGAGCTCCCAGAGGAAACCCACAGAGTCAAGGGGAGAATATACAAACTCCTTACAGACCAGCAGCAGGATTGAACTGGTGTCACTGGTGTTGTACGGTGTGAGCAGAATGTGTCACATGGTGTGAGCAGAATTATCTGCAGCTTAATGTGAAAAAGACTAAGGAGCTGGTGGTAGAACTAAGGAGAGCTAAGGTACCGGTGACCCCTGTTTCCATCCAGGGGGTCAGTGTGGACATGGTGGAGGATTACAGATACCTGGGGATATGAATTGACAATAAACTGGACTGGTCAAAGAACACTGAGGCTGTCTACAAGAAGGGTCAGAGCCGTCTCTATTTCCTAAGGAAACTGAGGTCCTTTAACATCTGCCGGACGATGCTGAGGATGTTCTACGAGTCTGTGGTGGCCAGTGCGATCATATTTGCTGTTGTGTGCTGGGGCAGCAGACACCAACAGAATCAACAAACTCATTCGTAAGGCCAGTGATGTTGTGGGGATGGAACTGGACTCTCTCTGACGGTGGTGTCTGAAAAGAGGATGCTGTCTAAGTTGCATGCCATCTTGGACAATGTCTCCCATCCACTACATAATGTACTGAGTAGGCACAGGAGTACATTCAGCCAGAGACTCATTCCACTGAAATGCAACACAGAGCGTCATAGGAAGTCATTCCTGCCTGTGGCCATCAAACTTTACAACTCCTTCCTTGGAGGGTCAGACACCCTGAGCCGATAGGCTGGTCCTGGACTTATTTCATGATTTACTGGCATAATTTACATATTACTATTTAAATATTTATGGTTCTATTACTATTTATTATTCATGGTGCAACTGTAACGAAGACCAATTTCCCCCGGGATCAATAAAGTATGACTATGTAATAGTGTAGGGTAACATAATTGGGAGAAATGAACATATTTTATTCCTGATGCCATGACTGCCTGCTCGGCCTCTCAATAGCATCCCACTCTCCTCGGTAAATTCAGATCCTTTTCACCTGTTCCTACCTCCCAACGTGGCGTACAGCATCTTATGGTTCCTGTTGACCTATATTCAGCCTTGTTTGTTTTCACCCACCATGATGCACACCAACATTCTCTTAGGCCCCTTTGTAATGGCCCGATCTGTGTTTCAGAAAGGGGTGAGAAGACTTTTATCAAAGATAAGAAGGGTAAACCTGAATGTGTTTCGGTAGATTGTCTTAAACCGGCCCACCAAGATTTGGCGTATTCCGCTACCATGCCCCTGGCTTCACAACCTGACTGTAAGTGTGTCAGCCTCCGGACGAGCCAGCGGCACCTGCTGTACCTCCACCCCTGGAACACAGGACCCGAGCCGGGTGGCTCGTCTGAGCTCCAGACAGGCCCACAGTGCCAGTTTTAGTGAATTCTGGGGGGGGGGGGGCAGGGTACTGTGTGGGGTAACATAATTGGAAGAAATGTATATAATTCACAGCAACCGACATGAGTTGTGGTTTCACTTTAAGAGGCTGGTGTGACCTGATGAAAGGTCGGGTACAGCCCAATTCGGAAAGGTCGGGTACAGCCCAATTCGGAAAGGTCGGGTACAGGCCGAATCGGAAAGGTCGGGTACAGGCCGAATCGGAAAGGTCAGGTACAGGCTGAATTGGAAAGGTCAGGTACAGGCTGAATCGGAAAGGTCGGGTACAGCCCAATTCGGAAAGGTCGGGTACGGGCCGAATCGGAAAGGTCAGGTACGGGCCGAATCGGAAAGGTCAGGTACGGGCCAATTCGGAAAGGTCGGGTACGGGCCGAATCGGAAAGGTCGGGTACAGGCCGAATCGGAAAGGTCGGGTACAGGCCGAATCGGAAAGGTCAGGTACAGGCCGAATCGGAAAGGTCGGGTACAGGCCCAATTCGGAAAGGTGGGGTACAGGCCGAATCGGAAAGGTCGGGTACAGGCCGAATCGGAAAGGTCGGGTACAGGCCAAATTGAGGCAGTGGGGTCCAGGCCCCAGAGCTTATCGAAGTGGATGATGGTTTTGATGCCAGGTCAGATTGAAAAGGTCAGGGTGTCAAGGCCTGAGGTGAGGGATGGGCTGGTTTAGCTCGCTGCTCTTTGACATTTACTTGGCCCTGCACTGAACTAGGAATCTTGGACCCTCTCTGTGGACTTCAGTTCAGAATGCTATTTGCCTACAGTTATTGTTTGTATCATTTTTTTTCTACTCTCTCCACATCGGGGTGTCTGATGGTCGTTTTTTGGGGGTTCTTTTGGGTTTCTTTGTTTTGTGGCTGCCTGTTAGGAGATGAATCTCAAGGTTGTAAATTTTGATAATAGGTGTACTTTAAACTGATAAAACTCCTTACTGCCATACTCAGCACCCCTATCAGTGAAGCCACACATACCATACACCAGACATCCCACCTCTCCCGCAAGTTCTGGGAGTCCACCGCATATTAATAGTGGCTCCCTGATGCCCGCAAAGCATACAATACCATGGAAATCAATTTTTTTGAGAGCGAGTGAGCGAGAGAAAGCAAGCGAGAGCGCGAGAGCGACCATGAGAGAGAGGGAGAGAGAGAGAGAGAGAATGAGATAGAGAGGGAGAGAGAGAGGGGGAGGGGGGAGAGAGAGAGAGAGGGGGAGGGGGGGAGAGAGAGAGAGAGAGATAGAGAGTGTATGAACGCACACCATGGCAGAGTGTTCCAAAAAAAGAAAATATGAAATGTGCGTCACCCCAGACTACACTAAAGTGTACCCCTGCCTAAAAAAGGTCAAAATAATGACAGTGTTGCTCGCTGCACTGTTTGCAACAGTGACTTTTCTATTGTCCATGGTAGGTTAAGACTGTAAAAGACATGTTGAGGTGAGTTTAACAAGTGTCATTCGTTCATTAGCATAGCTAACGTTATTTAAACTAGCTGGCTAGCTGCTAAGGAGCTACTCTATTGTAGACATCCCACCTCTCCTGGAAGTTCCGGGAGTCTCCTGCAAATTGATGGTGCTACCTCCCTGAAATGAGTTTTTGCAGGGTGGGATGTCTGCATACACTAATGTAGCCACTTCTGGAAGTGACCCCTAGATCCCTCTATAAGCTGTGTTAAGCAACAGTGACCTTTACATAGCATCTGTAATCGTACACCAAACCTCTCCTACATAATAACTCCATCCACCAAGACAGACCCCAGTGCCTGCCCAATGGACAGCCGGTCACAGAATTTGTTGTTCCATCTGCTGGTGTTGGATTCCACATGGATCCCAATATCCCTTGATCTGTTTTGCCCCTCCTCCCTCCCCCCCCAACCCTGCGAGACTCTCCGCATTACAGGACGGAGGTGATCCTGACCCCATTGAGACCCCTCCTATTCCAGAGGCTCAATACTGTGACCTCAATTCTTCATTAAAGATTCAATAATACAGCCAATTACCCCCATTCACGAGAGAGGAGAGAGAGAGAGAGAGAGAGAGAGAGAGCGAGCATTACACAGGGGAGGGGTAGTACTGTGGGAGGGGTGATAAGGGAGTTGCCGCATTGTGGGAGGGACTGTAAGGAGGTGCTCAGTGTGGACGGGCTGTCACAGAGTAAGGGGTGATGAGGTAGTGTCGCACTGTGGGACTGGGCAGTATAAAAGGAATGCTTGACTCCATCGGAAACAAATCTTTAGAATTACTTTAATGGCTTCAAATCACCATGGAACTCTCTGGGGATGTCCAAGTTGCTCTAGAAATGTGCACATTGACAGCTGGTGTGGACTCAGGTGGGAAGGGAACCCGGTGCGGAGCGTACCTCTGAACTCCCAGTCAGTAAGGCGTTTGTTGTTTTGGATCAGGTACTGTAGGAATCCGTCAAATGCAGATGCGTCACCCTTGGACACCACTTCGAACAGCCAATGTCGCTTGTACAGACTGGGCTCTGAATTCCATTCTTTGCCCTGGTCCAAATCCGGGGACTGGCTCCTGATAACAACAAGCGATGCTTTATAAAACTGGCTTCTGGTCCGGCAACCCCTCAATGCTTTTAAATATTACAGTTGCTTTTAAATCCCTGCGTGGTCAATCAGTAAAAATGTAGAGTGATTCACTTTGAAAGCTCAAACTTGAAAGCAGGGTTCCCTAATGAATCTGCCTCTTCTAACACCCCTGGCAATGAGGTACCTAGCAGCACCCTCTCTAAAACTTCCACATCCTTCCTATAATGAAGTGACCAGAACTGAACACAATTCTGCAAGTGTGGTCTAACCCAGAGTTTTATAGAGCTGCAACATTACCTTGCAGTTCTTGAACCCAATCCTCGGGCTTATGAAGGCCAACACACCATATGCCTTCTTACCCACCCTGTCAACTTCAGCATCTTCTCTGAGGGGTCTGTGGATATGGACCTCAAGTTCCTTCTGATACACAAACAGGGGCAGCACGGTAGTGTAGTGACCTGCACTACAGTACCTGTGACCTGGGTTCAGTTCCCGCTGCTGTCCGTAAGGAGTTTGTACATACCCCCGTGACCGCATGGGTTTCCTCCGGGTGCTCCCGTTTCCTCCCACAGTCCAAAGACGTACCAGTTAGTAGGTTAAATGGTCGTTGTAAATTGTCCCGTGATTAGGCTAGGATTAAATCAGAGGATTGCTGGGTGGCGTGGCTCAAGAGGTTTATTCTGAATTACATGTCAGTAGGTAAATAAAGAACAGTGTTGGCTGCACACACACTCAAAATACTGGAGAAACTCAGCAGGTCAGGCAGCAGCTGTGCAGGGGAATAAACGGTGAATGTTTTGGGCTGAGGCCCTTCATCAGGACTGGAAAGGAGGGAGAAGAAGCCAGAATGGGAAGGTGGTGGTGGTGGGCGGGGGGGAGAGGAGTTAAAGCTGGAAGGTGAGAGCTGAGATCAGCTGAGAGGGAAGGTCGGTGGGAGAGTGAGGGAGGGGGATGAAGAAATGAGATGGGAGGTGATGGCTGGAAGAGGGAAAGGGCTGAAGAAGGAATCGGATATTTTTACTTTGACCACTTTGTACTAAAATAGACTTTGTTTTCTATTCTAATTCTATTTTTTTCCTGTGTTTAACTTATGAACGTTGTCTATACTGAGCATCTTCGACCAATAACCATGAATTAGTTATATAAAACCCTTCATAAACACAAGAGATTCTGCAGATGCTGTAAACCCAGAGCAACACGCACACAAAATGCTGGAGGAACTCTGCAGTTTGGGCAGCATCTAAGGAGGCAAGTATGCAGTCGACATTTGGGCTTTTCACTGTATCTCAGTTTGTGTGACAGTTATAAACCATTAAACTAACTGGTGATCTCATTCTCCTCCGCAGTTGGAAAAACCTTGCCCACTTTTAACTTGAACCAGGATGAGGGAATGTATCACTTCCCTCCTAGCTACTCTGTATTGGCTTCCTGTATCTCTTAGAATTTATTTTGAAGTTCTCTTTCTTGTTTTTAAAGCTCTCAGTGATCTGGGGCCAGAGTAAATCACCGAATCACTTTTGTTTTATAATTCTGCTCAATTCTCGGGTCTTCTCGCACTGGTCCCTTCAATGGTCCACTGGACCCACTGCAATTTGCCTATCGCCACAATAGATCTAAGGCAGGTGCATTCTCAATGGCTCGTCACACGGCCTTAGATCATCTGGACAATACAAACACCAATGTCAGGATGCTGTTCATTGACTATAGGTTAGCGTTTAACAGCATCAGTCCCATAGTCTTGATCAATAAGCTACAGATACTGGGCCTCTGTATCTCCCTCTGCAACTGGATCCTCGACTTCCTAATCAGAAGGCCACAGTCTGTGTGGATCGGAATAACATCTCCACCCCACTGACAACACTGGTACACCTCAGGGATGTGTGCTTAGCCCACTGCTCTACTCTCTCTATACCCATGACTGTGTGGCAAGGTATAGCTCAAATACTAAAGTTGCTGACAATACAACCATTGTTGGTCGAATCTCAGATGGAGATGAGAGGGCGTACAGGAGCGAGATATGCCAGCTAGTGGAGTGGTGTCACAGCAACAACCTTGTACTCAGTGTCAGTAAGTCGAAAGAGCTGTTGTGGACTTCAGGAAAGAGAGGACAAAGGAACAGGAACCAGCCCTCATAGAGGGATCAGAAGTGGAGAGAGTGAGCAGTTTCAAGCTCCTGGGTGTCAAGATCTCTGAGGATCTGACCTGGTCCCAGCATATCGATGCAGCTATAAAGAAGGCAAGACCGCGGCTATATTTCATTAGGAGTTTGAAGAGATTTGGTTTGTCAACTGAAACACTGGAAAACTTCTATAGATGTACCTTGGAAGCATTCTGACTGGCTGCATCATTACTTGAAAGTATATCGCCTGAATGAAAAGTGCTCTATAAATAAATTAGTATTTTCATTTTCTCTCAGCTCAAGCTGGTAAATCCTGAGGGATGGGCATAGCCAAGCACACTCATTTCTCAATTGCTAGGAACTTTTGGACTATTGTAGTGGTGCTTGGTATTGTGGCTCTCTGGAGATTGACATAGATTTTATTGTGTAGCCTTAGTTGTTTAATGCTATTGTGTAGTGACTTTGGGATGATACCAGTTGTTGTTATTACTATTCAAATACTATTAGTCTTTCAATTTCCTTTTTTAACTCAGCATATTTGCGGTGTTTTTCACTTATTGATTTCTGCATGTTGTGTGTCTTTGGAATGGCTGCATCTGTTCAGAAAGTTGTCCTTGCTTGTTTATCCGGTATTACTGTGGATTGTCCTATCTATAATAAGGGATCGGTGGTAATATAATTTATGGGACTCTGACTCTAAGCCTGGATCAGGCTTGTATTTACAGTGAGGGATGGTGTCCTTTATTATTATTATTATTATATTACTACTTACTTTTCCATCTTCTGGTGCGATCGGACAGTTTTTTTCTGTGACGTTGGGTAAAAGGAGTCCATGGGCACCTTGGTTTTCAAGCCATCATTCTCACGAAAGTGATACTGACGAGGTGCCCTCTTCTGATGTTTAGTGATGCCCTTGGCCGCTGTGGACTGCCCCGGGGAGGAGCAGGAATCGTCCAGCTCCTCATCGTCAATGAAAACCTCGTCTGTGTCAGCGCTCAGCATGATTTCAGCAGTGGTGTCCTCACTGGCTAGGCGCTTCATCCCAGTGCCACAAGTCCACTGATGCATGTAATGGTGGCAGGGATAGAGAGAGGCTGTCTCTATCAGATGACTTGTAAAAGAAAAACAAGAAGCAAAAAAGTAAATTCAATTAAAGCACATACTGGAGAATTAAACTCAAAAACTCTGCACGGTATCGTATCGCCATGACAGCGCCAGCGACCCAGGTTCAACTCCCGCCACTGCCCACAGGGTGTTTGTACGCTCTCCCCGTGACCTTCTGCGTTTCCCCGAGGTGCGCTCCAGTTTCCTCCCGCATTCCAAAGCTCTATGGGTTAATTGGTCACAAGGATGTAACTGGGCAGTACCGGCTCGTTGGGCTGGAAAGAGTCTCTAACCGTGCTGAATCTCTAATTAAATAAACACCCAGTTGGTTCCAGATATAGAAGTTTTATATGACTTGTCATTACATCTAGTATCTGGCACTGATCTACACAACACACCTGTTCATCTCCGAAATGTATTTTGTTGGAAATCAGCTGAAGTTGCAAAGGAAACTCTCAGACACTGCGGGACATGGGACAGCCTAACGAGTGATAGACTAAAATGCCTGTGGTATTGATGGACGTCTACGCAACAGTGGACTGGGCTCATCAAAGGCTCGGTCCAAGGGAGGGTTTGTGGAGGCTTGATTTATTTATTTAGAGATACAGCGAGGAACAGACCCTTCTGACCAACGAGCCATGCCAACCAGCAACTCTGTGATTAACCCTAGTCTAATCACAGGACAATTTGCAATGACCAATTCACCGACTCACTGGTACATCTTTGGAACGTGGAGGAAACTCGGAGGAATCCCACACAGTCACGGGAAGAATGTAAAAAACTCCTTACAGGCGGCAATGGAATTGAAATGGGAACTCCGATCCTCCGAGCTGCAATAGTGCGGTGCTAACCGCTATCCTATAAAAGGAGGTGCCTGTGGTGAGGAGTCATGGCTGAGGCTGGACCCGTGACTCTGAGATAAGTAAAGTCTTTATTGTTTGCGAGTTGCCTTGAGTCAGTGAGAGAACAGGACAAAACAGGAAAAGCTCTGTGTGACTGAGAGAATCTCGAAGGGGAGAGGCACCTTCCCTGTGAAGCTTGGAGAATTTTACCCAAAATAAAATAAACGGACAAACATTCTTATGGCTGCAATAATGAAACCAGTACAGGAAGGAACAGCACGTCCAGGTGTCCAGATCAAAAGTTCAAAGTAAATTTATCATCAAAGTACGTATATGTCACTATATACAACCTTGAAATTCATTTTCTTGCAAGCAGCCACAGTAGAACTGAGAAACATAATAGAATTGTCAATGAAAAACTAGACACAAAGACTGACAAATAACCAATGTGCAAAAGAAGACAAACTGTGCAAATAGAAAATAATACTGAGAACACGAGTTGTCGAGTACAAGAAAGTGAGCCCACAGGTTGTGGAATCAGTTCATTGTGTGGATGACTGAAGTTATCCATGCCGGTGCAAGAGCCTGATGTTTGAGAGGTAATAACTGTTCCTGAACCTGGTGGTGTGAGTCCTGAGGCTCCTGTACCTGCTTCCTGATGGCAGCAGTGAGAAGAGAGCATAGCCTGGGTGGTGGGGGTCCCTGACGATGGATGCTGCTTTCCTGCAACAGTGCTCTGTGTGGATGTTCTCAATGGAGGGGGGCTTTACCCGTGATGGACTGGGCTGTATCCGCTGCTTTTCGTAGGATTTTCCTTTCAAGGGCATTGGTGTTTCCGAACTAGACTGTGATGCAACCAAGTCAATATACTCTCCATTGTACATCCAGAGAAGTTTGTCAAAGTTTTTGATGTCATGCCAAATCTTCAGAAATTTCTAAGAAAGTAGAGATGCTGCCATGCTTTCTTCATAATTACACTTATTTGCTGAACCAAGAACAGCTCCTCTGAAATAATAACACCGAGGAATTTAAAGTTGCTGACCCTCTCCACCTCTGATACCCCGATGAGGACTGGCTCATCGACCTCCAGTTTCTCCTCCTGAAGTCAATAATCATCTCCCTCGTCCTGCTGATTTTGAGTGAGAGGTTGTTGTTATGACACCACTCAACCAGGTTTTCAGTCTCCCTCCTATATGCTGATTTGTCATCACCTTTGATATGGCCTGCGATAGTGGTGTTGCCAGCAAACTTGAGTATGCCATTGGAGCTGTAAGTGTAAAGCAAGTAGAGCAGAGGGCTAAGCACACAGCCTTGTGGTGCATCTTTGCTGATGGAGATTGTGGAGGAGATGTTGTTGCCAATTCAGAATGACTGGAGCTATCACGGGTGAGATGGGCTGAAGGGCCTCTTTCTGTGCTGTATTACTCTAATGCTCTATAAAGTCAGTGTAACCTTTCCCATGAGTTCTTGTTTACAACCCACTATTCACAAATAAACCATGTCGAGCTCTCTCATTGTCAGTTTTGATACAATGATCTGCCATGATTCCTCTTTCATTTGGAGATACAACATGGTCACAGACCCTTTCACCCCAATGAGCCTCACTGCGCAATTATGTAGGTGCTCACCAAAATATCTTAGAAAGCACCTTTTAAAAGAGAAATATCTCTCTGTATAATCTGGTCTAATTTTGTTAAACAGCATTTAATTCAATGATTCCTGCAGTCCTGATCGAAAAACTCCAAAACATGGGCCTCTGTACCTCCCTCTGCAACTGGATCCTCGACTTCCTCACCGGAAGACCACAGACTGTGCAGATTGGAAATAACATCTCCACCTCCCTAATGCACCTCAAGGATGTGTGCTTAGCCCACTGCTGTACTCTCTCTACACCCATGACTGTGTGGCTAGGCACAGCTCAAAGGCCATTTATAAATTTGCTGAAGGCTCAACCATGGTTAGCAGAATTTCAGATGGTGATGAGAAGGGATACAGGGGAGGGAGAGAGAGAGAGATCAGCTGGTTGAATGGTGTCACAGCAACAAACTTTGCACTCAACGTCAGTAAGACCAAAGAATTGACTGTGGACTTCAGAAAGGGTAAGAAAAAGGGACACACACCAGTCCACTTAGAGGGATCAGAAGTGGAGCGAGTGAGCAGTTTCAAGTTCCTGGGTGTCAAAATCTCTGAGGATCTAACCTGGGCCCAAAATATCGATGCAGTTACAAGGAAGGCGCGACAGCAGCTACATTTCATTAGGAGTTTGAGGAGATTTGGTATGTCACCAAAGACAATAGTAAAATTTCTACAGATGTACTGTGGAGAGCATTCTAATTGGCTGCATCACCATCTGGTATGGAGAGCCACTGCACTGGATCAAAAAAAGCTGCAGAAAGTTGTAAACTCAGTCAGCTCCATCGTGGGCACCAGCCCCCTCAGCATCCAGGACATCTCTAAGGAATGACGCCTCAAAAAGGATCCATCGTTCAGGACCCCCTTCACCCAGATCATGCCCTTTTCTCATTGTTACCTTCAGAGTGGAGGTACAGGAGCCTGAAGACTCACGCTCAACAATTCAGGAAAAGCTTTTTCCCCACAGCCATCAGATTACTGAGTGGAGATTGAACCCATGAACACTACCTCACAACTTTTTTGCACTACTTATTAAATTTAACTTTTTAATATGAGTATATTTATATATATGTACAGCTCTTAATGTCACATCAGCCAGTATCCAGTGTGATTCATTTGTGTGAGCATTAGCTCTCTGGACAAACTCTCACTTCTGCACTGGCCCTCCACAGCTCTGCAGTGTTGCTCTTCACCCATGTCTGGCTTGCCGAGCTGATCACGACATCTCGTTGTGTAAAGGGAACTACTCCCCTGTTCTTGCCTCTATCACAGCAGCCTATGTTCTCCTGGTTCTGGTCGCTGCTGGAGAAAGCCTGACATTTGGGATGTCCCCGTCGACTCTCACCAATTTTTATCGCTGCACCATTGAAAGCATCCTGTCTGGATGCATCACAGCTTGGTACGGCAACTGTTCTGTGCGTGATCACAAGAAACTGTGGAGAGTTGTGGACACAGCTCAGCACGTCACAGAAACCAGCCTTCCCTCCATGTCTACACTTCCCTCTGCCTCAGTAAAGCAGCCATAAAGTCAAAAGACATAAGAGGAAAATTAGGCAATTCAGGCCATCGAGACTGCTCAACAATTCCATCATGACTGATCTATTTTCCCTCTCAATTCCATGCTCCTGCCTTCTCCCTGTAACCTTTGACACCCTTATTAATCAAGAACCTATCAACCTCCATTTTAAATATATCAAATGACTTGGCCTGCTCAACGATCTGTGGCAATGAATTCCACAGAAGACCCCCCCCCCCCAACCTCGGACATTTTCTCTTCTCCTGTGTCCCAGTGAGAGACTAAACCCTGAAAGTATGTACCCCCAGGCTCAAGGGCAGCTTCTACCCCACTGTTACAAGTTCAAGTTCAAGTTTATTGTCGTCTGGCTGTACAACCAAATGAAGCTATGTTCCTCCAGACCACTGTGCACCCACAAAACATACATCACACACAGCACATAAATAAATTAATAGAATATGATTCAAAATTCATGTAATGAATAGCACAGGTAAACAGTAAACAGGCTAGCAAATGATTCCCTGCTTTGATTAGATGGACCTTTGACCTCATTATGAAATTGCACTGCACTTTCTCTGTAGCTATTACACTTCATTAACACAAAATTCTGCAGATGCTGGAAACCCAGAGCAACGCACACAAAATGCTGGAGGAACTCAGCAGGTTAGGCAGCACCTATGGAAATGAGCAAAGAGTTTTAATCTGTTGGGGTCGTCTATTGTATCCAGTGCTCTAAAAGCCTCCTTTACATTGGTGAGACCCAACATGAACTGGAGGCCTGCCTTGTCAAGTACCTCCATTCCATCTGCCAAAAGTGGAATTTCCTACTGGCCAAACATTTTAATTCATATTCTCATTCCTGTTCTGCCACGATGAGACCAGTCTGGGTGGAGGAGCAACATCTTACATTCCATCTGAGTAGCCTCCAACCCGATGGCATGAACATCGATTTCTCCTTCTGGTAAAAAATATCTCTACTATTCTCTTCTATTCCCCTACCTGGCCTCTTATCTCTTCTCCTCTCCTGCCTATCACTCTCCCTTGGTGGCCCTCCTTTGTCCCTTTCTCCCATGGTCCAGTCTCCTCTCCTGTAGATTCCTTCTTCTCCAGCTCTTTACCTTTGCCACCCACCTGGCTTCACCTATCACCTTCTAGCTAGCCTCCTCCTCCTCCTGCCACCTTCTTATTCTGGTATCTTTGCCCTTCTTTTCCAGTTCTGAAGGGTCTCAACCCAAAACGCTGACAGTTTGTTCATCTCCATAGACGCTGCCTGACCTGCTGAGATCCTCCGGCATGTTGTGCGTGTTGCTCTGTTAGACATCACTCTACATTCTTGTTTTACTGTGTACGACCTGGATGAACTGTGTAATGAATGAATCAGTGTGAAAGGCAGGTTCTTCACTGCACTTTTGTACATGTGACAGTAACAGACCAACTCCTTGCACTTGGCTCCCTGCCTGTGGCATGGTGACGTGAAACCCAGCAGCCTGCGCTCTGACCTGCTCACCAGGGCCACCGATATGGAACTCCACTTTCCAAAAATCCACATTCCAACTCTCTTTCAAGTAAAACTCAGAATTCTGATGCCACAAACAGAACAAGTTTAGGAACAACTTCTTCCCCTCCACCATCGGATTTCTGACTGTCCACGAACACTATTTCACCACTTCGCTCTCTTTTTGCCACTACTCATTTAATATTTTGTATTGCACTGTTCTGCTGCCGCAAAACAACACATTTCACAGCATACGATATGTCAGTGATAATAAACCTGATTCTGATTATTATTATCTTTATAGAAACCAAGAAACCTCACCTGCCGTCACTGAGGGGTAACACTGACAGATGTAGACACAGACATACGATCAATCATTGGAACAAGCCCAGAGGCAAAAGCGCCTCCTTCATTCCCTGTCACCAGTACTGCTTTGCAAGACCCCTTTTGCCGTGGTCGGGCTGAATTACAATTCTGCTTTGACAAATTCCTTTCACCAGCACTGTCTGGTGACTCTCTGCACCATCTCCCTGACCACTTCCCTTGTCTAAATGACGTCTCAATCCACCCAAAAACTACCACATTCACGAGATGAGATCAGTTTGTTCTAACCAAAAGAAGGAAGAAGAAGAAAAACTAGGAAAAAATAGACACAAAAATCGTTGAAATTCAGAATCCACGTCCTGGTCTTTGCCGTGAAATGTTCCTGATGTTTCACTCTCCACTTATGGAGTGACTCAACGAGCGTTTCCAGCAAGCCCTGAATTGATTTACACATTGTGTAAACGTAGAAAGATGCGATTGGGCAGAAGAGGTTTCAGAGATTTACAAGGGTGTCACCAAGATTAGAAATCTGCAAGATTAGATGGACGGGTTTCTTTTCTTTGCAATGGAGGAGGGTGAGGTGAGTCAAAACTAAAGTGCTGGATGAACTCAACGTGTCAGACAGCATCTACGGAGAGTTAATGTGTCGTATGTGACCCCTCATCTGGACTAAGAAGTAGAGGGTGGGGCAAGAACTGGCAGGTGAGGAGGGGTGATGGGCAGATGGAGGAGTGGAGAATGGGGATTGTGATCTATGACATATAGCAATATAAGAAATCTAGAGCAACACACACAAAATGCTGGAGGAACTCAGCAGATCAGGCACCACCTATGGGTGGGAATAAACAGTTGATATTTTGGTCTGAGACTCTGAATTCTGATGAAGGTTTATACCCCTCCATGGATGCTGCCTGACTGCTGAGTTCCTCCAGCTACAACTTACAGACTCACTTTAAAGGACTCTTTGCAACTCATGATCTCAGAATTATTTGTATTTGTACAGCTTCTCTTCTTCTACACATTGATTGTGAATCTTTGTTTATTGTAAATTCTATCGCATTTCTTTACTTTATCTGTAAAATTTTATAACCTTGCTTGAGCTCTTAGGTCTTCTGCCTTAAATTCTTCCCTTCAATCTAAACAACCTCTATCAAAGGATAATTTGCAGGTCAGCTTTTTTTGAACTACGCTCTTAACCTGTGGAATTCAATATCTAAAACTACAAAGGACTCAGTTGACACTTTTGAGTGAGGCCTCCGTCCATCAGGGTCAACCGTGGATGTTGCATCCTAGCGTCTAGATGCGCAAGCCTGGGGAGTACAATATGGAGAGCGCGTGGTCGCTCTTGCTCTCCACGCATCTGATGAACCCAAAGGAATGGTAGAGACTGACACAGTTTGGTACCAGCGTCGTCACAGGAGCTGCCAGTCAGCGTTGAACTCAACGTGAGACTGACTGCCTCTGGATTTTTCCCTCGGGGTTTACTCCTAAAACCTTTCCCATGAGCGGGTAGAGCCGCAAGGCAGTGGAAATTTAAGATCAGAGTTTACCTTCTCCTAGACGAGCTGCCAACCCCCATCTGCCCGAAGCGGCTGGTTTTAAGGCACCAGTAACCTATCTTTGCCCCTTCTCCTGTCAGTAGAAACGGTCCCACTGGGCTTAGTCACTAAGCCACACGTGAAGGACAGGAGCTGGACTTGGTTGTCAGAGGCTATTTGAGTGCACGCCATTGGGAGCATTTAGTAGGTAGTGGGAGCTTATCCCCACTATGACCTCCAGCTATAACAACCTTAAGCAACTGAGACTTTTAAACACCAGCTCAAAACCTATTTATTTAACCTTGCTTTAACTTACATCTTTTTGCCTTTTATTTTCACATTTTATCCCATTGTAAAGCACTTTGAACCTCATCTGGATGAAAAGAGCTCGATAAATCAGTTATTCTTACTTATTAAATGCAAGCAAGGAAATGATTCTCAGAGTAAGTGCTCTTTGGTAATAAATTTACTTTGAACTTGGGACAGAAGCTTGGAGGTGACAGAAAGCTGCAGATGGTGGAATCTGATAAGAGAGGAAGGTGACACTTGGAACCAAACCATAGAGATAGTTTGGGGGAGATTTAACTAAGTTGGAGAAGACTTCATTGAGGTCTGTATAATTTTGAGTGCAAGTAAACAGCATGCATTTCCCTTAGACGGGGGCTCGAATCCAATGGACATGGATTTGCCATAATTACTGGAAGGGTTAGATTGGGGAGGGGGTTGGATTTTTTGTTGTCATCCTCTCGGAAGGGGTGGGAGTTCTCGATGTGTTCCTGAGCAGTCTCTGGGCTCAGTGCTGGGAGGTGGGATTATGTGGTGTTACAGACACACAAAATGTGATACCAGGTGAGGGGAAGGTGGGGGGGGTGGGGGGGGAGAGGGATGGAAGAAGTAAGAAGCTGAGAGGCGATTGGTGGAAGAGATGAAGGACTGAAGAAAGAGGAATTTGATAGGAGAGGAGAGTGGACCTTGGGAGAAAGTGAAGGAGGAGCAGCACTGGGGGGAGGTGATGGGCAGCTGAGGAGAAGAGAAGGGGTGAGAGAGGAACCAGGATGTGGAATGGAAAAACAGAGAAGGGGAAGGTGGGAGAAATTACTAGCAGTTACAGAAATTGATATTCAGGTCATCACCTTGAGGCTTTCATACATCTTGACTGTCTGACATTCCCCCCCCCTCCAACTTCTTATTCCCGCTTCTTTCCCCTTCTGTTTCCAGTCTTGATGAAGGGCCTCGGGCTGAAACATTGACTGTTTATTCATTTCCATGAATTGTGCCTCACCTGCTGAATTCCTCCAGCATTTTGTGTGTGCTGCTGTTATTACAGTGTCTTGCCCTTTCCCTTCTCTGAGTCTTGTGGGACTCGGTGCTTTTGCCTGCACGCCAACATCACTGCCTTTCAGACTGAATTACCGTTGGCACCTTGCTCAGATCAGCACTGACATTAATGGTTTTAAGACAGGCTGTGGCTCAAATTGCGATAATTTGCTATTGAATGTGCAGCCGCTGGGCGGGTGTTTGGGGCCGACAATTACCAGGACTGAGTGCAGATCGGATGGAGATTGAGTCAAGGTCATGCCCACAGGCCAAAGGACGGCAGTGAACGAAACAAACCAGGTGGGAGAAAAATGGGTTTTGTTCCGACAGTGATAAATCTGCTGTGGAGTAAACTGAGTGTTTTCAGAAACTTAAGAGATTCCACACTGTTCGTTGGATTCCAGTGGCCAGTGTGGGATGTTGAACTCCCCCACAGATTGGTCAGGAGGTGCCAAAGGTGAATAAAACCAAGCACCTCCCTTCACCACCACCCTCCAGCTCTCCAGCCTAAAACTCTGAAATTTCCTTCCTAAATCTCCCTATTTCTCCCTTCCTTTAAAATAACCCTTCAATCTCTCCATCAGGGAGAAGATACAGAAACCTGAAAAATTACACTCAACATTTTGGGAATAGCTTCTTCCCCTTGGCCATCAGATTTCTGAACGGTCCATGAACCCATGAACTCTACCTGACTATTCTTATTTCTCATTATGGGCAATGTGAGATCACTGGGTAATAAAATGGATGAGTTGACGGCGCTAGCCAGGAGTCAGAGAACATTTTGGGAGAGCAGTGTTATGTGTTTTACTGAAATGTGGCTGCACGAGGACATACCCGACCAAAACTTTTCCATAAAGGGCTTCCAGACCGTTCGGGCTGACCGGAAGTGCACTGAGAGCGGTAAGCGTAAAGGAGTTGGGTGCTTATTGTTCTGGTTAACAACAGATGGTGCAATCCTGGTCATATTACGATCAAGGAACATGTTTGTAGCCCGGATATTGAACTTTTTGCTGTTGGACTCCAGCCATATTATTTGCCAAGGGAAATCTCACATGCAATTGTGGTTGTTGTGTACATTCCTCCCTCTGCCAACCCGGCGTCGGCGTGTAACATCATTTACACTGTTGGGCACAGGAGTACATTCAGCCAGAGACTCATCCCACCGAGATGCAGCACTGAGCGTCATAGGAAGTCATTCCTGCCTGTGGCCATCAAACTTTACAACTCCTCCCTTGGAGGGTCAGACACCCTGAGCCAATGGGCTGGTCCTGGACTTATTTTTGTCTGGCATGGTTTACATATTATTATTTAATTGTTTGTGGTTTTGCATTGCTACGTTTGTACTCTGTTCTTGGTTGGTGCAGCTGTAATGAAACCCGATTTCCCTCGGGATCAATAAAGTATGTCAATCTATCTATCTATTTTGCTCTACTTATTTATTTTTGTAACTTATGGTCATTTTTATGCACTGATGCCACCAAACAACAAATATCACAACGTAGAAGTTGAAGCTAAGTTTGGATTTAATTGTCATTCAACCAGACGTAGGAATACAGCCAAATGAAACAGCATTCCTCCCAGGCCAAGGTGCAAAACACAGAACCGACAGTCACACACAGCACAAAGCACACATTCGCTCGGTAGAAGACAAGCTGGATTGCATTCGTCTGCGGCAGCACTAGTGCGCGATGAGTTGTCCTTGCAGGACCGAGGTTCCAGGACACACCCCATCCAAGCACCATCGACCTTCAGGCCATGACACTCAGGCATAGTCTTGGACTAGATTATTTTTTGTGTGACCGTATATATTTTTTTCTGCTATCGTGACTGTGAAGCATACAGTATATGAGCTGTGCTGTGTGAAGAGAATCAGGTCTGTGCTCATCTGGGAAGACAGGGCTGTAATGGAGCCAGTTGGGAGAGACTGCTCCTGCTGGCAAGACAACGAGGGGAGAGAGATAAGTATTTTGTAGTGATCTGCATCAAGGAAACAGGTTCACAAGGTAGAGCACAACAACACAGAAACAGACCCTTCACTCTGTGCTGAACTGGGAACTTGCAGAAGAGGAATTGGGTAAAGACATGTCTAGAAGTTCACTCACACTGACGGTACCACGCTGGAGTATCGCCACGCACCCCCCCCCAGCCTCTACAATGAAATGCCCAGCAGGCTGGAGTGGACCTCCTGGCTCTGGCCTAGGGGCTCTAGGGAAAGTGTCCCTCAGGAACAGGACATACCAGGCAATTATTACAAACACTAGCACCTGCTGAATGGACTGAGTGGACTTTCTCCACGTACATCTCTGAACATCAGCAGGGTGGCTCCTGTAGCCTTCCTGAACCCAGTGAGGTAGCAGCAAGAGGTGAGCAAAGCCCCGGCTTAGACAGCCCCTGAGGTTGTCAGAGACGAAACAGCTACACACACACACAAAATCTGTCTTCACTTAGCTCTGCCTCAGTTCAGAAGGATTCTTCATTGCTTTTTCCGTAACAATGTTTTGTTTCACCAGTCAGGGTCGTTGGCCCTGAGCTGAACCTACGAACCTGGAGGAGCGATGGACCACTCTTAGTCTGGCCTCTACCCTTTGAGCTGTATGGCATGGGTGACCATACTGAGAGTCAAAGCATGAGGCCCTGCCTCCAGCCGACATAGCTCTCCGAGTCATTGAGGCACACAAGCCTCTAAAGCCAACGACAAGGTTGGAGGTGCCTCAGTAAAGTAGCCAACATAATCAAAGGCCCCACCCACCCAGGACGTTCTCTCTTCTCCCCTCTCCCATCGGGCAGAAGATACAAGAGCCTGACAGCACGTCCCACCAGGCTCAAAGACATTTCTATCCCGGTGTTGTGAGGATACTGAATGGTCTCCTACTACAAGGACACTTGACCTCACAGTTTACTTTGTTATGACTTTGCATCTTATTGTCTGACTGTGCTGCTCTTTCTCTGTATTGTAACACTTTATTCCGAGTTCTGCTATTGTGTTCCCTGTCCCACCTCACTTCACTGTTGTAAAAAAATGATCTGCATGAACGGTCTGCGAGACAACTTCTTCACTGTATCACAATAGTAAACAGGTTCCAAACATCACTCATAAATCCATCTTATTAAATATTTAAACACATAAACTTAAGACACTAAGTGCTTCAGTCTATGATACCAGCTTAATTACCAGAAATGACCAGCAGTGTGTCACTGGGATTTGAAGTTCGTCAGTAGTTGATTTTTCCTGGTCTCTTAAATTAGATGGAAACAGCTTTCAGATTCAATCCTTCTCTAAAAAAAGCTCGCCTCTTCCTGGCAGAGGTGGAGACCATCACTGAGCTGGGATCTTACGGTGACCCAGGTTCAATTCCCGCCGCTGCCTGTAAGGAGTTTGTCCGTTCTCCCCGTGACCGCGTGGGTTTCCTCCGGGTGCTCCGGTTCCCTCCCACAGTCCAAAGATACACTGGCCGTTATGTTAAATGGTAACCTGTCCTGCGATTACTCGGGAGTTGCTGGGCGGTGCGGCTCGAGGGGCCGATTCCGCTTTGTATCTCAATAAACAACAAAACTTCTCGGAGGTTCTACCCCGGGCCCAACGCCCTGATGCAATCATGAAGAAGGCACATCACTGGCTGTACATCACTAGAGTTTGAGGAGACTTGGTCTGTCACCAAAGACTCTGGCAAATTTCTACAGATGTACCGTGGAGAGCGTTCTAACTGGTTACATCACCGTCTGGTGTGGAGGGGCCTCTGCACAGGATCGGGAAAAGCTGCAGAGGGTTGTAAACTCAGCCAGCTCCATCATGGGCACCAGCCTCCCCAGCATCGAGGACATCTTGAGGAGCTGATGCCTCAAAAAGGCACCATCCATCATTAGGGACCCTCACCTGTTACTACAGGAGTCTGAAGACACACACTCACCATTTTCGAACATTGAATACTACAGCACAGTACAGGCCATTCGGCCCATGATATTGTGCTGCCCTTGAAAACACTCCAGGATCAATCTAATCCTTCCCTCCTACGTAGCCCTCCAGTTTTCTATCATTATGCCCCCTTTTATTAACCATTTCCATGTTGTACATCTCCATCACTCACCCCTCATCTTCCTCCACTCCAAAGAGAAAAGCCCGACCTCACTCAACTTCTCCTCTCCAGTGAATAGTGACTGCTATTGTGGGAACCTTCTTTTCTCCAACATAGCCGATTAGAGTAAAGGTTATGGGAGAGGGGGAGGGATGTCTGAGGCACACAGATGATAGCAAATGGAGGCTATGTAGGGAGGAAGGGTTAGATTGATCTTGGAGTAGGTTAAAAGGCCAGCACATGATGGGCTGAAGGGCCTGTGCTGTGCTGTGCTGTATGTTCTACTAAATCATGTAATCCAAGCTCTGCTGAAACAGAACAATTCCCAAATAAAATGTATTTTTAAAATATCAATTGATTGCAAGTTCAGGAAGTTAACAGAGGCTTGTAAAATTGTGAGATACTTTGATACAACAAATAACTGGCATCTTTCTTCTCGGGTCAAAATATCTGATACAGTGCTAGAGAGTTAAAGAGAAGCTTTATTTCTCACGTACAGTGAAATGCGTAGTTTGCGTCAACGACTGACGCGGGCTGAGTGCGTGCTGGGGGCAGCCCACAAGTGTCACCATGCTTCCAGCACCAACACATCATACCCACAACTTGGATTGGGACGGGTGGGGTGGGGAGTTAACTGGAGCACATGGAGGAAAGCCACCATGGTCACAGGGAGAACGTAGAGAATCACAGAACACAGAACATAACCGGCCCTTCAGCCCCCAGTGTTGTGCCAAACCAGTTAAATTAGCAATCAAGTCTAATCTCTGCTGCCCACACAATGCCCATATTCTTCCATTTTCCTCACATTGTTGCGCCTATCTAAACGTCTGTTAGAAGTCTCTAATGCATCTGTGTCTGCCACCACCCCAGGCTGCACATGCCAGGCGCCCACCTCTCTCTGTGTAAGAAACTTACCCCACATCTCCTTTAAATTTACCCCCTCTGACCTTCAATGCATGCCCTCTGGTATTAGACATTTCAACCCTGAGAAAAAGATATTGTCTGTCCATTCAATCAATCATCCCTCATAATCTTCTAAACCCCTGTCAGATCTCCCTCAGCCTCCGCCGCTCAAGTTTGACCAACCTTAAATGGAGGAATTTAAGGTGGGGGGTTATATGAGAGGCAGGGTTTGAGGGTTGGCACAACATTGTGGGAAGGGCCTGTACTGTGCTGTACTATTCTAAAACCTCTTGTTATATCACAAGCCCTCTAATCGAGGCACCATCCTGGTAAAACCTCGATCACACCCTCTCCACAAACTTGACATCCTTCCTATAACGGTGTGACCAGAACTATAAGCAATACTCCTTATGCAGCCTAACTGAGTAAGGTCTCCGTCGGTCAGAGTCAAACATGAACCTTGTGTCCTACCTGTCCAGATACGTCAGCCTGGGCAGCACAATATGGAGAGCGAGCTGTTGTCCACACATCTGATGAACCCAAAGCAGCAGTTTGGTGCCAACGGCATCAGCGTTGAACTTAACATAGGACTGCCTTAGGGACTCCAGCTCCGGAATTTTCCCTTGGGGTTTACTCTTGAAGCCTTCCCCATGAGTGGGTAGACAATAGACAATAGGTGCAGGAGTAGACCATTCGGCCCTTCGAGCCAGCACCGCCATTCACTGTGATCGTGGCTGATCATCCACAATCAGTATCCAGTTCCTGCCTTATCCCCATATCCCTCGACTCCGCTATCATTAACTCTAGCTAACTCGTTCTTGAAAGCATCCAGAGAATTGGCTTCCACTGCCTTCTGAGGCAGAGCATTCCACAGATAGAGCCGCAAGGCAGTGGAAGTTTAAGATCAGAGTTTACCTTCTCCTAGATGAGCTGCCAACCACGGCTGACGAGCCCCATCTGCCCGAAGCGACTGGTTCTAAGGCACCAGTAACCTGCCTCTGCCCCTTCTCCTGTCAGTAGAAATGGTTCACCAAGCCACATGTGAAGGTCAGAAGCTGGACTTGTTGTCAGAGGCTATTTGAGGCACACACCATTGAGAGCATTTCATAGGTAGTGGGAGCTTGTCCCCATTACCAACCCCGGCTTTAACAATCTTAAGGAACCAAGCTAGAGCTTTGCAGCCTAACTAGAGTTTTATAAAGTTGCGGTATAACTTGCTGACTTCTGAACTCAATGCCTGGACTGATAAAGGCAAACATTCCATATGCCTTCTTAACCACCCGAGCAAACTTTCAGGGAGCTATGAACTTGGACCTCAAGACCCCTCTGCTCTCCAACACTGTTAAGGGTCCTGTAGACAGACAGCAGCAGGGATGAAACCTCGAGTGCTGGTAATGCTAACCACTCCTGCGGTGCCGACGGTGGGGGGTGGGGGGGGGTAAGTTCAAGGGAAATGTGCAGGGCAAGGGTTTGGCGGGTGTCTGGAATGCACTGTCATGGCAGATATGACTGAGGTGTCTGGAAGTTTTAGAAAGGCACGTGAATGGACAACGTGAAGGTAAAAGTCGGGAAGTTGAGGCCCAGCAGCCGAAGCCCTGAGTCTGCAAGTCCAGGGGGGGAGTTGAACCTGGAGGCTGGAAGCCCGGAGGCAGCCTGTTTGCCCTGGGATTGGAGGGCTGTGTGTGTGAGAGGGAGGAACAGGGCTTGTTTTGCTGTTGTTGTTTGTTGTGTTCTGTGTCGATCTGCTGACTACGCGATTTTATGCCGGAATGTGTGGCGACACTTGCAGGCTGCCCCCAGCACATCCTCAGGTTTTGTCGGATGTGAACAACACATTTCACCGTTTTGATGTACGTCTGATAGATAAAACCGAATCGAGTGATGTAATCAAGCATCACTGTTGTAATCGGTTCGGCACAGGTCCTGCTCCTGTATGTACTGTTGTATTGCAGTGTCACTTAGAGCTCCTAACGGGACACAGCGCAGGGAAGGTATGCGTGGGAGAGGTTAAGAATGCTCAGGAGAGGAGAGTGAAACTGTACCGAGATCTGTCCACTCACCTTCAGTTAAAACTGCTCCCTTGACATCTGAAATTTGCTCCAAAGGATAATTTAAAAAGCCCTACCTGAGCCTTCGAGGTTAAGAAAACGTCACTGAACAGCACCCAATAACTCCTGGGGACATACTGAGGTAGCAGCAGAATGCTGAAAGGTCCGAGGGGGGGCGGGGGTAAGTGGGTAGGGAGGAGTCCGTGTTTTGATCACACCCACCCTAGGAATCCTCCTCACAGCTGTCCTTCGAACCCAAGTCAGTGCTCCCTCTCTCTCTCTCTCTCTCTCTCTCTCGAGAGAGAGAGAGAGCAGATCTCACCAAGGAGCTGGCTGGTAACTGAGTGAGTGGGAACAGCCAGGAAGAGGTTAAGTCCCAACACTTTGAAAATGGATGTGATGTTATTTGCCTGAACTAGAAAGGGAGGGAGGATAATACACTGCTTAGATCGAGAGATCCTCTCATCCCCTGGGTGTATCACGAGGCTCCTCCACAGCCTGGAGTGAGTGTACAGTGAGTTTGGTCAGTGCAAAGGCTACACTCAGTGAAATGCAGTATGCTGTCAGGGACAGCTGCAGACAGTAATGGATTCAGTTGTTCACTGATACTTCAATTAGAATTCGTCAGGAGGAGTCAGTCCCTGCTCACTGAATAAATGTTTCTGATCTTATCGCAGACTCTTCTTCTAAACGAGCAATCTCTTTGCACACTTACATCATCATCAGTTCATTATTTATATGTCATTAAAATATCAGCTAAATCCTTGTCCATGATATACTTCAGTCCCCCAGGGGCCCACCACAGAACGGTACAGCACACCACTGGCCCTTCAGCCCACAATGCTGTGCCGATCCTTTAAAGTTCAAAGTTCAAAGCAAAATTTATTATCAGAGTACCTAATGTCACCACATTCAACCCCGTGATTCTATTTCCTGTGGGCATACTTAGCAAATCTATAGAACAGTAACTGTAAACAGGATCAACAGACAACAAACTGTGCAGATACAAATATAAATAAATAGCAATAAACAATGAGAGCACGAAATAACAAGATAAAAGAGTCCTTAGGTGAGTGTAGGAATCCCCTTTTGTTCAACAGCCTGATGGTAACTGTTCTTGAACCTGGTGGTGCAGGTCTGAGGCTCTTGTACCTTCTACCTGATGGCAGCAGTGAGAAAGGAGCCTGGCCTGGGTGGTGAGGAACTTTGATGATGGATGCTGTTTATCTAAGGCAGCGTTTCATGTAGATGTGCTCAATGGTTGAGAGTATTTTACCTGTGATGTACTGAGCCAAATCCACTACCTTTTGTAGGATTTTCCACTCAAAGGCATTGGTGTTCCCATACCAGGCTGTGATGCAGCCAGTCAGCACACTTCCCACCACACAGCTATAGAAGTTTGCCAAGGTTTTCCATGACATGCGGAATCTCCGCAGACTCCTGAGGAAGTAGAGGCGCTATTGAGCTTTCTTCGCAGTTATATTTATATGATAGGTTCAGGACAGGTCCTCTGAGAGAGTGATACCCAGGAATTTAAAGTTACTGGCCCTCTCCATCCCTGATCCTCTGATGAGTACTGGCTCATAGACCTCTGGTTTCCCTCTCCTGAAGTCTACAATATCAGTTCCTTGGTCTTACTGACATTGAGTGAGAGGTTGTTGTTATTACAACACTCAGCCAAGTTTTCAATCTCCCTCCTGCATGCTGATTCATCACCCCCTTTGATACAGCCCACAACAGTGGTGTCATCAGCAAACTGGTATAGGGTGTTGGAGCTGTGCTTAGCCACACAGTCACAGGTGTAAAGCGAGTAGAGCAGGGGGCAAAGCACACATCCCTGTGATGCTCCTGTGCTGATGGAGATTGTGGAGATTTTTGCCAATCCAAACTCACTGGGGTCTGCAAGTGGGGAAATTCAGGATCCAATTGCAAGAGCAATATTGAGGCCCAGATCTTCGAGTTTGGTGATTAGTTTTGAGAGGATGATGATGTGACTGATAAAGAGCATCCTGATGTATGCATCTTTGCCCTTTAGATGTTCCAGGGTTGTGTGAAGAGCCAACGAGATAGTATCTGCTGTAGACCTGTTGCTTCGGTAGATGAATTGGGAGCAGATCCAAGTTACCACTCAGATAGGAGCTGATATCCTTCAACACCAGCCTCTCAAGACACCCTCAGGGAGGAGGTACAGGAGCCTGAAGACACACACTCAGCGATTCAGAAACAGCTTCTTCCCCTCTGCCATCTGATTTCTGAATGGACATTGAACCCTTGAACTCTCCCTCACTACTTTTTATTTCTATTTTTGCACAACTTATTTAACTATTTAATATGTACTTACGGTAATTCAGTTTTTTCTCTCTCTATTGCAAAGACAACAAATTTCATGACATATTAAACCTGTTTCTGATTCCACCGACTGATATGGAGGAGACATTACACAGGATTGGGAAAAAAAAACACAGCGTTGTAAACTCAAGCCAGCTTCCTCATGGACACTAACCTCCCCACCATCGAGGACACCCTCTAAAGGCGAGGCCTCAGCACGGTGCCCTCCCTCATGAAGAACTCTCAGAATCCGGAGCATGGCCTCTTTTCATTGTTGCCTTCAGGGAGGAGGTACAGGAGCCTGAAGACACACACTCAATGCTTCAGGAACAGCTTCTTCCCCTCTGACATCCGATCTTTGAATGGTTCATGAACCCATGTCACTACCTCACTATCCTGCTCTCTCTTTACACAACTTTAGTTTTTACATTTCTTGTTGCACCTTATAGAATTTTTTCTAATGTACTGTTGCCGCAACACAACAACGTTCACAACATGCTGTATGCCAGTGATTCTGATTTGTAGGAGGATTAAGAGAGAGAGAGGAAAGTTGTTCCACATTGAGGTGAAGCTGTTGCAAGTGGCACTGGCAATGCAGTGAGCATAACAGCGTTGTACCAAAGAGGTACAAGAGTCCGCAGGTGATGGAATCTGCAGCAGGGAAACAAATAGCCGGAGAACTCCACACATCAGTCAGCATCCGTGGAGGCAGTGGTGTGGCTGGCATTTCACAAGTGTGCTGAAAAGATTCAAGCAGTGGTGGATGCCCTAATGCCAAAGGGTGTGTCACAGTTGTAGTCCTTTTTGCAATTTGTCAATTACTATAACAGATTCCTGCCAAACCTGGCTACTGGTTGAACTGATTACTACAGATCGGGAAGAAGTGGCAATGGACAGGGCAGTGTGACATGGCTTTCAAAAAGGTAAAGGAAATAGCGATGTCAGACACCATACTCACACATTATGATCGACATCATTCAGCCAAGCCCGTGATGCCTTGCTTTACAGTACAGGTATAGTTATGTCACTTGTTAGGCGTGATGGAAGTGAGCACACTATAGTCTTTGCACCACGTCCCCTCACTGCTGCACAGACTGACTGAGAAGCGTTCAGCCTGGTGTGGGAATGGGACAGAGATTCAGTCAGAATCAGGTTCATTATCACCGGCATGTGGCGTGAAATTTGTTAACTTAGCAGCAGCAGTTCAATGCGATACATAGAAAGAAAAAATATAAATAAATAAATTACAGTAAGTACATATATGTATATTGAAAAGATCAAAAATAGTACAAAAAGAGAAATCTGCTGTGTACATACATCTATTGGTGCTTCCGGACACATCTTCAGTAATGCTCCCGGAATCATCGGGTGTTTCGGGTCTTTTAACGTCATACACCCTCCTCCAGGTGACCCAGCCGGGGCTGATCAGACCCCAGTTTGTGTCCAGATGGCTAGCTACTTATGACTCCATGGCTCCCCTCTTCTGAGCCACAGCCATCTTGAGGCCCTCTCTGCCGCATCGGTGGTACTGCGGATGGCTCTCCTCTTCCTCTCTCCCTCGGTGCCCAAAATGCTGAAGGCTCTAACTAAAGAACGGGCTACGAATCCCCTACGACCAACCTCCACTGGGAGACACCTCGCTCTCCATCCAGCCTGCTGACAGTTGCTGACCAGTCCTGCGTACTTGGAGGTTTCCTTTCAAAGGTATATACATTTAAAAGAAGTGAGGAAGTGTTCAAGGGTTCAATGTCCATTTAGGAATCAGGTGGCAGAGGGGAAGAAGCTGTTCTGGAATCGCTGAGTGTGTGTCTTCAAGCTTCTGTACCTCTTTCCTGACGGTAACAGTCAGAAAAGGGCATGCCCTATCATTCTGAGGCACCGCTCTTTGAAAATGTCTTGGATACTACGGAGAGTAGTACCCAAGATGAAGCTTCTTTCGGTCCTGCGCTGAAGCTCTCCCTGGTACATCTATAGAGATGCAGCCTGTCAGAATCCTCACGGCTGGAGCTGCAGTCTTCAGTCTCTGCCTGTACTCAGGCAGTGGAAGTACAGCCAGGTGATCAGACTTTCTGAAGTAAGTTTACCCTCATTACTGATCTTCAACCATTTGTGTCCATTTTCAATCAACAGAAGGGAGTTCCACTGACAGCAGCAGCACGAATGCAGAGGTGAGCTCTGTTTTTTGGAGGGCACAGTTGCCAGATCAAATTCAAGAGAACAACTAATTATGGAAATGCTGATGGATTGTATTCTTGGAAAAGGAAATACTGAAAAATTTACAAAAGGGGACTCTTTTCTCGATGTATTCTCCTTAATGCAAATCAAAAGTATCCTTATTATAGTAGAGGTAATGCAAAGGGAAACCAGAAAAGACCCCATGCTGTCTCAGGTCTACATGGCCACCAAAAATGGCTGAACATGCAGCAGAAATTCCAGTTCCCCAGTTTTACCAGTGCCTGGATGAACTTGCCCTTGATGGGGGTTGGCTCATGTGGGACTGAGAGTTGATACGGCCCACAACAGTGGTGTCATCACCAAGCTTGTTGGAGCTGTACTTAGCCACACAGTCACAGGTGTAAAGTGAGTAGAGCTTTAACCTACTCTGAGATCAATCTAACCCTTCCTTCCTACATCGCCCTCCATTTTTATCATTCATGTTCCAATCTAAGAGTCTCTTAAATGTCTCTAATGTCTTTGCCTCTCCCACCCTCCCCGGGAGAGTGTCCCACACTCTGTGTCCCCCCCCCACCCCCGGGTGAGTGTCCCACACACTCTGTCCCTCCCCTGGAGAGTGTCCCACACTCTGTGTGTCCCCCCCCCCGGGAGAGTGCCCCACACTCTGTGTCCCTCCCCGGGTAGGGTTATAAATCTACTGATTGCCACGGTTATCTTGACTAGACTGCTTCCCAACCTATCTCCTGTCAAAATGCAATTCCCTTTTCTCACCTCTGCCACATCTGTTCTCATCAGAGATGTCCTCCTCCTTTAAAGAACTGAGTTTCCCTCCCTCTACTATTGATGATGCCCTCACCTGCATCTCCTCCATTTCCCGAACACCCGCGCTCACCCTATCTTCCTGCCACCTTAACAATAATAGAGTTCCTCTTGTCCCTATGTACCACCCATGAGCCTCTGCATCCAAAACACCATCCTGAACGTCCACCATCTCCTAAGGAATCCCTTCACTGAACATCTCTTTACCTCCCCTCCTCTCCTTCCGCGATTCCCTTGTCCACTCATCCCTCCCAGCACTTATCCCTGCAAGGGGCCAAAGTGCTACTCCTGCCCATTCACCTCCATTCAGGGCCTCAAACGGTCCTTCCAGGTGAGGAACATTCCACCTGAGAATCTGCTTGGGCTGTCAATTGTGTCCAGTGCTCCCGATGTGGGCTCCTCTACACTGGTGAAACCCATCGTAAATCGGAGGACTCTGTCAAGCACCTCCACTCCAGCCACCAAAAGTTAAACTTCCCGAAGGCCAAACATTTTAATTCTGATTCTCATTCCCGTTCAGTCCATGCCCTCCTCTCTGCCATGTTGAGGGCACCCTCAGGGTGGAGCAGCAACACCTCATATTCTGCCTAGGTAGCCTCTAACCTGATGGCATGAATATCCATTTGTCCTTCTGGTTTAAAAAATAATTCCTTCCTCCTCCCCTCTTTTTCTATTCCCCACTCTGGCCCTTTACCTCTTCTCATCTGCCTGTTACTTCCCATTGTTGATCCCCCCCTTTTCCCATGGTCCACTCTCCTCTCCTCTCACGTTCCTTCTTCTCCAGCCCTTTACCTTTCCCAGCCACCTGGCTTCAGCTTTCACCTTCTAGCTGTCCTCCTCCCTCTCCCACCACCTTCTTATTCTTTGTCTTCCCCCTTCCTTCTTGATCCTGGTCCTGGTGAAGAGTCTTGGCCTGAAACATCGACTGTTTATTCATTTCCACGGATGCTGCCTGACCTGCTGAGTTCCTCCAGCATTTTGTCTGTGTTGCTATGGATTTCCAGCATCTGCAGACTGTCTTGTGTTTATGAACTTTTATCTTTAAACATTAATTTTATTTTATATTTCATTTTTTAAAATTTAAAATTGCGTTAATTTCATACTTTGCCCTTAAATATTCTAGGTAATTCAGAAAAACCTTGCCGGCTTCAACAAGTGACGAGCTGGGGTGTGGGATGTTGGCTCCAGGTTGTGGCCCGCTCGTGTGCTGCCAGTTCATCACTCGATGTGCTGCCAATGCACAGAGCCCTGACAAACAGCTTTAGGACCCCCTCGGCCAACAAGATTGGCCTCGTGGATAGGGAGGGTTTAGAACAGAGCTTCCCAAGCTGGTGCTGACGGGCCCCTTGCTTAACGGTATTGGTCTGTGGCATAAAAAAGTTGGGAACCCCTGGTTTAGAGTGAAATGGGCCAAAGAACGGAAATAGTCCTAGCTCAAGCAGGCACCTTGATTGGCAAAGACAGAGGACTGAAGGGCCTGTACCTGTACTGTTTAATTGTAAGGTGATTGGAGGAAAGTATGGGGGGGGGGTGGTGTCAGAGGTAGATTTTCACACAGTGAGACGTGGACATGTGGAACACCCTGCCAGGTCTGGTGCTAGTGGCAGATACATTAGCGGTGTTTAGGAAGCTCTTTGATTAGCACATGGATAAAAGAAAAATGGAGAGTTCTGTGGGAGGGAAGGTTAGTTTGATTTTATAGTGGGTTAAAAGGTCAGCACAACACTGTGGGCCGAAGGGCCTGTACTGTGCTGTAGCATTCTGTGTTCTAACACTCTCAGTCCTGGGCACAGGGAACACTAACCGTGAGTCTGGGGAGTGCACACAGCACTCCACAAAATGTAACCCACAGCACGCTAAATAAAACTGATGAGCGCATACCGGTCTCACCTTGTGTATCCCTGCCTTGATTAACAGCTGCCCCCCCGAGAACTGATTGAAATTTCAGTATGTTTGACAACAATACATCTCTGGCACTTTTTTTATTTGTTAAGTAGCACATAATGTTTTTCCTTACATGGACAATTAAATAACGAAGAATATCTTGTCGATTGTTTCTGTGGTCCCTGTTTATGGCTCAAAGTAGAAATATGGGAATTAACAGAGATGAGGAGGAATTTCCTTCACCAGGGATGGTGAATCTGTGGAATTCATTGCCAAAGGCAGCTGTCGCGGCCATGTCATTGGGTATATTTAAAGCGGAGGTTGATAAGTTCTTGATTAGTCAGGGTGTCAAAGGTTACGGGGAGAAGGCAGGAGAATGGGGTTGAGAGGAATAATAAGTCAGCCATGATGGAATGGTGAAGCAAACTCGATGTCTTATGGTCTTAAACCAGATCAACGACCCAGGAAAGATGGTTTGGGTTGGTACCTGATCTATGGTAACTCTCGGCCATTTATACCCAGACGTGCAACGTGGGTGATGGCTGAGTTTGATGTTTGGACATAACCCCTGTGAAACCTTTCCTCCATCAGTAGGTTCGGAAACATATTCCGACATGCACACACATTCCCACTGAACAAGGATTCACCCCCAACTACACCCGGTCAAGCATCACCATGGCAACGCCGACCGCCGAGTCGGCCATCTCCCTGTACACAATGGGCAGCGTGAAGATCTTCTCCAGCTCCTGCTTCAGGACGGGGTTCCTGGCCAGCGCACTGCCACTGCCCACGATCCTGCGCACCCCGGACTCGGCCAGCCGCTGGCCGGGCAGCATGGAGTGCAGGTTGTGCACGACGCCGTGACACAGGGCTCTGGTCACGTGGCCCAGCGAGAGGCTGGAAGGGGAGATGTTGGTGATGCAGCCCAGCCGGCCCGGCAAGTGCCTCTCTCCAAACACGGTGGCCTCCACCACGAGCTCAGTGTGGGTGACGCTCAAGGCTGAGGTTATCGCCTGGGAGTAGATGGTGCAGTCGGGCACATCCAGACCTGTGGGAGCCAAGATAAGACCAATCAACCTTGAGCTCGTCGAGAAGCCGTGAACACTGGTGGCAGACTAGTGTCCGTTAGTACGAGGGGTAACGCAGCACCAGTGACCTGGGTTCAATGGCTATGAGGAGTTTGTACGATCTCCCCATGACCATGTGGGTTTCCTCCGGGTGCTCTGGTTTCCTCCCACAGTCCAGGGACGGACCGGTTAGAGGCCACGCTATGTTGGCAACGGAAGTGTGGGGACACTTGCAAGCTGCCCCCAGCACATCCTCGGACTGTGTGAGTTGTGAAAACGACACCTTTCATTGAGTGCTTTAATGTTTTGATGAACACATGACAAATAAGATCCATCTCTATCCCTATCTGGAGCCATGGACAGATGCACAAATTAATCCAATCAGACTCTGTTGTTCACAGAACAAAGATTTAACCATCTCCCGCTGAATGCCGAGGGAGCTCGGCACGGTTACAGCTCAGGGCGTTCCGGGGTTCAGTTCTGGTGCATTCTGTGGGGAGTCTCTGTATGTTCTCCCCGTGACCACCTGGGTTTCCTCTGGGTCCTCTGGTCTCCTCCCACATTGTAAGCTGTCCAGTCATTAGATTACGGTTAATCGGGGTTGTGGGTGCAATCAGAGGAACCCACTCCGCCCTGTATCACCAAATAAATAATTATACTATTTTAAAATCACCTCATCGATGATTAAAGGCCTGATTTCCACGAGCTCTGATGATGAAAAATTGTGTCTAAACATTTCTCACCAACAAGATGAACCAACCCCAAGCCCAACTCATTTCCAACAAGGTCGACCAGACGCAGGGTTTTGACAAATTCCTGTCCTTGTGTCTGGAAATCGGAAGCTCCGAGTCTGAGTCTGTGATATCCAGGCAAGGACTGGGGATGGAATGGAGTGGAAACAGGCCTTGTCTTCATGGTACTCTTTGTGGTTGTGTTGTCCTTGCCTGTGGGTTTCTGCTGAACGTGGTCAGTGCCGGAACATGTGGTGGTGGGGAGGGAGGCGAGGACGGAGGTGGGGCAGAGGGGAGAGGGGTGAGGGCGGAGGGGAGAGGGGTGAGGGCGGAGGTGGGGCGGAGGGGAGAGGGGTGATGACAGAAGGGAGAGGGGTGAGGACGGAGGGGAGAGGGGTGAGGACAGAGGGGAGAGGGGTGAGGACGGAGGTGGGGCAGAGGGGAGAGGGGTGAGGATGGAGGAGAGAGGGGCGAGGATGGAGGTGGGGCAGAGGGCAGAGGGGTGAGGACAGAGGGGAGAGACACGAGGACGGAGGGGAGAGACGCGAGGACAGAGGGGAGAGGGGTGAGGACGGAGGGGAGAGGGGTGAGGACGGAGGGGAGAGGGGTGAGAGCGGAGGGGAGAGGGGTGATGGAGGTGGGGACGGAGGGGAGAGGGGTGAGGGCGGAGGGGAGAGGGGTGAGGGCGGAGGTGGGGCGGAGGGGAGAGGGGTGATGACAGAAGGGAGAGGGGTGAGGACGGAGGGGAGAGGGGTGAGGACAGAGGGGAGAGGGGTGAGGACGGAGGTGGGGCAGAGGGGAGAGGGGTGAGGATGGAGGAGAGAGGGGCGAGGATGGAGGTGGGGCAGAGGGCAGAGGGGTGAGGACAGAGGGGAGAGACACGAGGACGGAGGGGAGAGACGCGAGGACAGAGGGGAGAGGGGTGAGGACGGAGGGGAGAGGGGTGAGGACGGAGGGGAGAGGGGTGAGAGCGGAGGGGAGAGGGGTGATGGAGGTGGGGCGGAAGGGAGATGGGTGAGGGCGGAGGGGAGAGGGGTGAGGACGGAGGTGGGACGGAGGGGAGAGGGGTGAGGGTGAGGTGGGGTGGAGGAGAGAGGGGTGAGGACAGAGGGGAGAGAGGTGAGGGCGGAGGGGAGAGGGGTGAGGACGGAGGTGGGGCGGAGGGGAGAGGGGTGAGGGCGGAGGGGAGAGGGGTGAGAGCGGAGGGGAGAGGGGTGAGGACGGAGGTGGGGCAGAGGGGTGAGGACGGAGGGGAGAGGGGTGAGGACGGAGGTGGGGCGGAGGGGAGAGGGGTGAGGACGGAGGGGAGAGGGGTGAAGATGGAAGGGAGAGGGGTGAGGACAGAGGGGAGGGGGTGAGGGCGGAGGGGAGAGGGGTGAGGATGGAGGTGGGGCGGAGGGGAGGGGGTGAGGACAGAGGGGAGAGGGGTGAAGACGGAGGGGAGAGGGGTGAGGACGGAGGTGGGGCAGAGGGGAGAGGGGTGAGGACAGAGGGGAGAGGGGTGAGGGCGGAGGTAGGGCGGAGGGGAGAGCGGTAAGGACGGAGGGGAGAGAGGCAAGGACGGAGGGGAGAGAGGCGAGGACGGAGGTGGGGCAGAGGGGAGAGGGGTGAAGACGGAGGGGAGAGGGGTGAGGACGGAGGTGGGGCGGAGGGGAGAGGGGTGAGGGCAGAGGGGAGAGGGGTGAGGGCAGAGGGGAGGGAGGCGAGGACGGAGGTGGGGCGGAGGGGAGAGGGGTGAGGACGGAGGGGAGAGGGGTGAGGGCAGAGGTGGGGCGGAGGGGAGAGGGGTGAAGACGGAAGGGAGGGGGTGAGGACAGAGGGGAGGGGGTGAGGGCGGAGGGGAGAGGGGTGAGGGCGGAGGGGAGGGAGGCGAGGACGGAGGTGGGGCAGAGGGGAGAGGGTTGAGGGCGGAGGGGAGAGGGGTGAAGACGGAGGGGTGAGGACAGAGGGGAGGGGGTGAGGGCGGAGGGGAGAGGGGTGAGGGCGGAGGTGGGGCGAGGGGAGAGGGGTGAGGACAGAGGGGAGAGAGGCGAGGATGGAGGGGAGAGAGGCGAGGACAGAGGTGGGGCAGAGGGGAGAGGGGTGAGGGCGGAGGGGAGAGGGGTGAGGACAGAGGTGGGGCGGAGGGGAGAGGGGTGAAGACGGAAGGGAGAGGGGTGAGGACAGAGGTGGGGCGGAGGGGAGAGGGGTGGGGGCGGAGGGGAGGGAGGCGAGGATGGGGGTGGGGCGGAGGGGAGAGGGGTGAGGATGGAGGGGAGAGGTGTGAAGGCGTAGGTGGGGCGGAGGGGAGAGGGGTGAGGATGGAGGGGAGAGGTGTGAAGGCGTAGGTGGGGCGGAGGGGAGAGGGGTGAGGACGGAGGGGAGGGAGGCGAGGACGGAGGTGGGGCAGAGGGGAGAGGGGTGAGGGCAGAGGGGAGGGAGGCGAGGACGGAGGTGGGGCGGAGGGGAGAGGGGTGAGGGCGGAGGGGAGAGGGGTGAAGACAGAAGGGAGAGGGTGAGGACAGAGGGGAGGGGGTGAGGGCGGAGGGGAGAGGGGTGAGGGCGGAGGTGGGGTGGAGGGGAGAGGGGTGAGGACAGAGGGGAGAGAGGCGAGGATGGAGGGGAGAGAGGCGAGGACAGAGGTAGGGCAGAGGGGAGAGGGGTGAAGACAGAAGGGAGCGGGGTGAGGGCGTAGGTGGGGCGGAGGGGAGAGGGGTGAGGGCGGAGGGGAGGGAGGCGAGGATGGAGGTGGGGCGGAGGGGAGAGGGCAGAGGGGAGAGGGGTGAGGGCGGAGGGGAGGGGGCGGGGATGGAGGGGAAGGGGCGGGGACGGAGTGGGGAGAGCGGTGGTGCGGAGGGGAGAGAGGTGGGGTTGGAGAGAGGGGTGGGGCGGAGGGGAGAGAGGTGGGGATGGAGAGGAGAGGGGTGGAGCGGAGGGGAGAGAGGCAGGGACGGAGGGGAGGGGGCGGGGATGGAGTGGAGGGGGCGGGGACGGAGGGGAGAGAGGTGGGGATGGAGAGGAGAGGGGTAGGGCGTAGGGGCGAGAGGTGGGGATGGAGGGGAGAGGGGTGGGGCGGAGGGGAGAGGGGCGGGGACAGAGGGGAGGGGGCAGGGATGGAGGGGAGAAGGGTGGGGAGGGGGCGGGGACGGAGTGGGGAGATGGGTGGGGCGGAGGGGAGAGAGGTGGGGATGGAGAGGAGAGGGGTGGGGATGAAGGGGAGAGGGGTGGGAACGGAGTGCAGAGGGGTGGGGACGGAGGGGAGAGGGGTGGGGCAGAGGGGAGGGGGTGGGAATGGAGTGCAAAGGGGTGGGGACGGAGGGGTGAGGGGTGGGGTGGAGGGGAGAGGGGTGGGGACAGAGTGGAGAGGGGTGGGGATGGAGTGCAGAGGGGTGGGGATGGAGTGCAGTGGGGTGGGAACGGAGGAGAAAGGGGTGGGGATGGAGTGCAGTGGGGTGGGGCGGAGGGGAGAGAGGCGAGGACGGAGTGGAGAGGGGTGGGTCGGAGGGGAGGGGGAGGGGGTGGGGACAGGGGGGAGAGGTGGGGATGGGGGGAGTGGGGTGGGGAGGGAGGAGAGTGGGATGGGGAGAGAGGGGAGAGAGGTGGGGACCCAGGGGTGAGGACAGAGGGGAGAGGGGTGAGAACAGGAGAAAGAAGTGGGGACAGAGGGGAGAGGGGTGGGGACGGAGTGGAGAGAGGTGGGAATGGAGGGGAGAGAGGCAGGGACGGAGGGGAAAGAGGCAGGGACGGAGGGGAGGGGGCGGGGACGGAGTAGGGAGAGCGGTGGGGTGGAGGGGAGATAGGTGGGGATGGAGAGGAGAGGGGTGGAGCGGAGGGGAGAAGGGTGGGGACGGAGTGGAGAGAGGTGAGAATGGAGGGGAGAGAGGCAGGGACGGAGGGGAGAGGGGCGGGGATGGAGGGGAGAGAGGTGGGGCGGAGGGGAGAGAGGTGGGGATGGAGAGGAGAGGGGTGGGTCGGAGGGGAGGGGAGTGGGTCAGAGGGGAGAGGGGTGGGGACGGAGTGCAGAGGGGTGGGGACGGAGGGGAGAGGGGTGGGTCGGAGGGGAGAGGGGTGGGGATGGAGGGGAGAGGGGTGGGTCGGAGGGGAGAGTGGTGGGGTCGGAGGGGAGAGGGACGGGGACGGAGGGGAGAGGGACGGGGACAGAGGGGAGAGGGACGGGGACAGAGTGCAGGGAGGTGGGGACGGAGTGCAGTGGGGTGGGGACGGAGTGCAGAGGGGTGGGGACGGAGGGGAGAGGGGTGGGGACGCAGATGGATGGAGAAACAGGAAGGGTTTGGAGGGGGAGATTGGTGGCAAGGATGGTGATAGTGGGAGAGATAGTTATGGCGCTCTGTCAGGTTTAGTTGGTGTGTTCCCTCGAGCAGAGAGCTACCTTACCAAACTCCTGCATCCACTGTTTCAACATGCTGACAAAGCAGGACAGCACATTGCCACCATTGAGGGTTGCTGCCACAGCCAGGTACGTCCTGTCCAGGTATGGGAAATACGCGATGCTGCTGGTGGTGTTGGGACAGTCTGGTGGCTGGAAGTCAGGTGGCAGGGCAAAGCACAGCTGGGCAGATGTGCTGATGTTCAAAACTGGAAACGAAGGGAGATGTTAATCAGTGGCTGCTTAGTGACAACCATCTCCTGAATACGCTCACAGAACAGGAGACACACGCGAATCCAAGTACTCTGAAACCTCGTCCGAAACAATAGAGACAACAGCTTCCCAACCCCTGGGGTCAGGCTAACTGGCTGATAACCTCCTTTCTTCTGCCTCCTTCCCCTCTTGAAGACTACAGAGACATTTGCAATTTTCCAGCCCTCCAGAACCATGCCAGAATCCATTGATTCTTGAAAGATCATTACTAATGCCTCCACAATCCCTTCAGCAACCTCCTTCGGAGCCCAGAGGTGTAGTCCATCTGGTCCAGGTGACTTATACCTTCTCCTTATTCACAGCAACGACACTCACTTCGGCCCCTGACACAGTCGACTTTCTGGCATACTGCTCGTGTCTTCCACAGCAAAGACTGATGCAAAATAGAGTCAAAGAGCTCTACAGTACAGAAACAGGCCCTTCAGTCCATCTAGTCTGCCTAGTCCCATTGACCTGCATCTGGACCATAGCCTTCCATACCTCTCCCATTCAGGTACCTATCCAAATTTCTCTTAAATGATGAAAATACTTATTCAGTTCATCTGCCATTTCTTTCTCCCCCATTACTACCTCTCTAGTATCATTTTTCAGTGTTTCAATATCTACTCCGGCCTCTCTTTTACTCTTTATGTATCTGAAAACAACTTTTGGTATCCTCTTTTATATTATTGGCTAGCTTACCCTCATACTTCATCTTTCCCTCTCCTTATTGCTTTTTTATTTGCCTTCTGTTGGTTTTTCAAAGCTTTCCAATCATAGAGCTTCCATCTAAATTACTCTATTGTATGCCACACCCATCCTTCGCTTTTATGCTGTCTTTGACTGCCCCTGTCCACCACGTTCTAACAGTAGGATCCATGTGTCTGAACAGAAGGTGAAGCAAGATGCACTAGGTCTACGAAGTAAAGTTAAGCCCTTCCCTCTACTCCTACCTGCATCAGTCTTGTTGGCCATGCAGGAGTATACGGAGCATTGTAAGTCGCCCAGGGCCACACCAACCTCCGTTCCCTTCGGCACACCGCACCATTCACGAAAGGTCATTCCAGCCACTGAACCCGATTCCATAATGTCAGGCAGCAAACGTGTGGGAAATCCTGACTCCGTCAATCTGCAAGACGAAGGAATGAAAATAGCTGAGTGTTCTTGAGTGCTCAGGTTCCCCTCAGATATTTCACTTTTCACCCTTAACTCATGACCCTAGTTGTAGTCTCACCCAAGCTCAGTGGGAAAAGCCAGCTTGCTATGACTCTGTCTATACCCCTCATCATTTTGAAAGCCTCTATTGGATCTCCTCTCACTCCAGTGTCAGGCCAAACAAGATGATTCAAACCTAAACTGCGTGACACATTTTGAACTGCTGACTATGGGGGAACGTGGCTCCATCAGAAATTGTGTGATGTCGTTTGACGTTTGCTTTTCCGATGTAAACTTACATTCGCAGATTCCAAGTGCCACATCTGGTATTAAAGTACCCCCAGCTGGCAGCGTTCTGGGCAGACATCAGAGGTTTCCTGAGCCCACACAAGGCAGCAACAACGTAGTCCTGGATGGTCCCCGCTGCAGTAAAGTTCTGCAGAAACTGGTGTCTGGAAAGCAAGATGACGAGATTACATTTCAGACAACATAAAAAGCGCCTTCAAGTTGAAAGTAAATTGCAGAAATAGTCCCCGACTTCTACTGAATTTTGAAACTCCTTTAGGGCATTAAGTTTGACAGTGTTGCTGATGGAGACCATCTTGGGCACCACGGTCAGCATGATGCTATTACAGCTTGGGGCGTTGGAGTTCGGAGTTCATCTGTAAAGAGTCTGTACCCCGTGACTGCATGGGTTTCCTCCCACACACCAAAGGTGCACCCGTTGGTAGGTTAATTGGTCATTATTAATTGTCCCATGCTTAGGCTAGGGTTAAATTGGCGGTTGCTGGGTGGTGCGGTTTGAAGGGCCGGAAGGGCCAGTTCCATGTTGTATCTCTAAATAAAATTATTAATAACAATTTATTACAGTAAGGTCTTGCACTTTTAGAGCAGTTTGTCGTTGAGCCTACTAGGAGATCAGCTATACTGGATTGGGTGTTAAGTAATGAACTGGACACGATTAGGGAGCTTTAGGTAAAGGAACCCTTAGGAGGCAGTGATCACAATATGATTGAGTATGATTTGAAATTTGATAGGGAGAAAGTAAAGTGATGTAGCAGTACTTCAGTGGAGTAAAGAAAATTACAGTAGTATGAGACAGGAATTGGCCAAAGAAAATTGGAAGGAGATGCTAGCAGGGATGTCAGCAGAGCAGCAATGGCGTGAGTTTCTGGGGAAAATGAAGAAGGCGCAGGATAGATGGATTCCAAAAACAAAGAAATACTCAAATGGCAAAATAGTACAAAAACCGTGGCTGACAAGGGAAGTCAAAGCTACTATAAAACCAAAACAGAGTGCTTACAACAAAGCAAATGTTAGCAGGAAGGCAGAGGATTAGGAAGCTTTTAAACACCTACAGAAAGCAACTAAAAGAAACATTAGGAGGAAAAAGATGAAATACGAAAGCAAGCTAGCAAACAATATCAAGGTGGATAGATAAAGCCTTTTCAAGTATATTAAAAATAAAAGAGAGATGAGAGTGGATATAGGACTGCTAGAAAATGAAGCCGGAGAAATAATAACGGGGGACAAGGAGATGGCAGATGAACTGAATGAATATTTTGCATCAGTCTTCAATGTGGAAGACACAAGCAGTGTGCCAGGTGTTGAAGGGTGTGAGGGAAGAGAAGTGGGTGCAGTTGCTGTTACAAGGGAGAAGTTGTTCAAAAAGTTGAAAAACCTAAATGTGCAGAAGTTACCTGGACCAGATGAACTGCACCCAAGGGTTCTGAAAGAGGTAGTGGTAGAGATTGTGGAGGCATTAGTAATGATCTTTCAAGAATCACTGGACTTTGGCATGGTTCTGGAGGAATGGGAAATTGCAAATATCACTCTTTAAGAAAGGAGGGAGGCAGCAGAAAGGAAATTAAAGACCAGTTAGCCTGACCTCAGTGGTTGGGAAGATGTTAGAGTTGGTTGTTAAGGATGAGGTTATGGAGTACTTGGTGACACAGGACAAGATAGGACAAAATCAGCATGGCTTCCTTAAGGGAAAATCTTGCCTGACAAACCTGTTGGAATTCTTTGAGGAGATTACAAGTAGGATAGATAAAGGGGATGCAGTGGATGTTGTATATTGGACTTTCAGAAGGTCTTTGACAAGGTGCCACACATGAGGCTGCTTACCAAGTTAAGAACCCATGATATTACAGGAAAGTTACTGGCATGGTTAGAGCACTGGCTGATTGGTAGGAGGTAGCGAGTGGGAATAAAAAGATCCTTTTCTGGTTGGCTGCCAGTGACTAGTGGTGTTCCGCAGGGGTTGGTGTTGGGACTGCTTTTTATGCTGTATATGAATGACTTAGATGATGGAATAAATGGCTTTGTTGCCAAGTTTGCAGGTGATACAAAGATTGGTGGAGGGGTGGGTAGTGTTGAGGAAATAGGAAGGCTGCAGAAGGACTTAGACAGATTTGGAGAGTTGGCAAGGAAGTGGCAAATGAAATACAACGTTGGAAAATGTATGGTCATGCACTTCAGTAGAAGAAATAAATGTGCGGATTATTTTCTAAACAGGGAGAAAATCCAAAAATCTGAAATGCAAAGGGACTTGGGAGTCCTTGTGCAGAACACCCTGAAGGTTAACTTGCAGGTGGAGTTGGTGGTGAGGAAGGCAAATGCTGAAACTTAGAAGAATGTTGAAAAGCCTAGATTGAGTAGATGTGGAAAGGATGTTTTCCATGGTGGGGGAAGTCTCAGACAAGAGGGCACAGCCTCAGGATAGAGGGGCATCCATTTAAAACAGATGCAGAGAAATTTCTTTAGCCAGAGGGTGGTGAATTTGTGGAATTTGTTACCACAGGCAGCCGCAGAGGCTAGGTCATTGGGTGTATTTAAAGCAGAGATGGATAGGTTCTTGATTGGCCACGGCATCAAAGGTTACGGGGAGAAGGCCGGGGAATGAGGCTGAGGAGGGGAGAAAAGGCTCAGCCATGATTAAATGGCAGAGCAGACTCGATGGGCCAAATGGCCGAATCCTACTCCGATGTCTTATGGCCTATATGTGCTGTGTGTGACTGTTGGCATTGTGCTTTGCACTTTGGCTGTATTCATGTGTATGGTTGAATGACAATTGAACTCGAGAAGCAGTCTGGGAAGTCTGAGATGGTGAAGTCACTTTATAAATGCAAGTCTCCCTCTGTTTACACTGACCTGGATTTCAGGAACAAAAGCCCTTATGCTTTAGAAAAGCTGGTAAATCTTGATAGTGCCTGAGAGAAAGTGCAGAAACATCTACCTGTTTCTCGTGTACCAGAAAATGGTGGCACAGCCGAACCCGGAGGCGAGGGCGAGGTGGGAGTCGGGCTGCGGGAGCGAGGCGAGAAAAGCATGGTAGCACCGACCGTCCTGCCACGTGACCAGGTGACTCGTCTTCCCAGGCTGGAAGGTGAAGCCTGCTTCAGTCTCCTGCCACTTGCATCCTGTAAACAGCAGATCAAACAGCCATTTGACGCAGTAACTTCAACAGGGCAAAGTAGATGGCAGTGATTTTGGTATCTCAGACCAGCAACAAACCCCAAGATGAACAGAGCTGGTATGTCACCAAACACTCGGGCAAATTTCTACAGGTGTGTGGTGGCAGCATTCCAGGACATCTTCAAGGAGCGATGCCTCAAAAAAGCAGCATCCAGCATTCAGGACCCCCTCACCCAGATCAGGCCTTGCTCTCGTTGCTACCAAAGTAAACTTTATTATCAGAGTACATACACGTCACCGCATACAACCCTGAGATTCTTTCTCTGCGGACACACTCAGCAAATCTGTAGAACAGTAACTGTAAACATCGGGAACTGTAAGCTGTCACCAAACTCTGCAAACGCAGATATAAATAAATAGCAATAAATAATGAGCATGAAATAACAAGATAAAAGAGTCCTTAAATGAGTGTAGTTATCCCCTTTTGTTCGAGAGCCTGATGGTTGAGGGTAATAACTGTTCTTGAGTCCCGATGCTCTTGTACCTTCTACCTGATGGCAGCAGTGAGAAAGGAGCCTGGCCTGGGTGGTGAGGAACTTTGATGATGAATGCTGTTTATCTAAGGCAGCATTTTATGTAGATGTGCTCAATGGTTGAGAGTATTTTACCTGTGATGTACTGAGCCAAATCCACTACCTTTTGTAGGATTTTCCACTCAAAGGCATTGGTGTTCCCATACCAGGCTGTGATGCAGCCAGTCAGCACACTTCCCACCACACAGCTATAGAAGTTTGCCAAGGTTTTCCATGACATGCGGAATCTCCGCAGACTCCTGAGGAAGTAGAGGCGCTATTGAGCTTTCTTCGCAGTTATATTTATATGATAGGTTCAGGACAGGTCCTCTGAGAGAGTGATACCCAGGAATTTAAAGTTACTGGCCCTCTCCATCCCTGATCCTCTGATGAGTACTGGCTCATAGACCTCTGGTTTCCCTCTCCTGAAGTCTACAATATCAGTTCCTTGGTCTTACTGACATTGAGTGAGAGGTTGTTGTTATTACAACACTCAGCCAAGTTTTCAATCTCCCTCCTGCATGCTGATTCATCACCCCCTTTGATACAGCCCACAACAGTGGTGTCATCAGCAAACTGGTATAGGGTGTTGGAGCTGTGCTTAGCCACACAGTCACAGGTGTAAAGCGAGTAGAGCAGGGGGCAAAGCACACATCCCTGTGGTGCTCCTGTGCTGATGGAGATTGTGGAGATTTTTGCCAATCCAAACTCACTGGGGTCTGCAAGTGGGGAAATTCAGGATCCAATTGCAAGAGCAATATTGAGGCCCAGATCTTCGAGTTTGCTGATTAGTTTTGAGAGGATGATGATGTGACTGATAAAGAGCATCCTGATGTATGCATCTTTGCCCTTTAGATGTTCCAGGGTTGTGTGAAGAGCCAACGAGATAGTATCTGCTGTAGACCTGTTGCTTCGGTAGATGAATTGGGAGCAGATCCAAGTTACCACTCAGATAGGAGCTGATATCCTTCAACACCAGCCTCTCAAGACACCCTCAGGGAGGAGGTACAGGAGCCTGAAGACACACACTCAGCGATTCAGAAACAGCTTCTTCCCCTCTGCCATCTGATTTCTGAATGGACATTGAACCCTTGAACTCTCCCTCACTACTTTTTATTTCTATTTTTGCACAACTTATTTAACTATTTAATATGTACTTACGGTAATTCAGTTTTTTCTCTCTCTATTGCAAAGACAACAAATTTCATGACATATTAAACCTGTTTCTGATTCCACCGACTGATATGGAGGAGACATTACACAGGATTGGGAAAAAAAAACACAGCGTTGTAAACTCAAGCCAGCTTCCTCATGGACACTAACCTCCCCACCATCGAGGACACCCTCTAAAGGCGAGGCCTCAGCACGGTGCCCTCCCTCGTGAAGAACTCTCAGAATCCGGAGCATGGCCTCTTTTCATTGTTGCCTTCAGGGAGGAGGTACAGGAGCCTGAAGACACACACTCAATGCTTCAGGAACAGCTTCTTCCCCTCTGACATCCGATCTTTGAATGGTTCATGAACCCATGTCACTACCTCACTATCCTGCTCTCTCTTTACACAACTTTAGTTTTTACATTTCTTGTTGCACCTTATAGAATTTTTTCTAATGTACTGTTGCCGCAACACAACAACGTTCACAACATGCTGTATGCCAGTGATTCTGATTTGTAGGAGGATTAAGAGAGAGAGAGGAAAGTTGTTCCACATTGAGGTGAAGCTGTTGCAAGTGGCACTGGCAATGCAGTGAGCATAACAGCGTTGTACCAAAGAGGTACAAGAGTCTGCAGGTGATGGAATCTGCAGCAGGGAAACAAATAGCCGGAGAACTCCACACATCAGTCAGCATCCGTGGAGGCAGTGGTGTGGCTGGCATTTCACAAGTGTGCTGAAAAGATTCAAGCAGTGGTGGATGCCCTAATGCCAAAGGGTGTGTCACAGTTGCAGTCCTTTTTGCAATTTGTCAATTACTATAACAGATTCCTGCCAAACCTGGCTACTGGTTGAACTGATTACTACAGATCGGGAAGAAGTGGCAATGGACAGGGCAGTGTGACATGGCTTTCAAAAAGGTAAAGGAAATAGTGATGTCAGACACCGTACTCACACATTATGATCGACATCATTCAGCCAAGCCCGTGATGCCTTGCTTTACAGTACAGGTATAGTTATGTCACTTGTTAGGCGTGATGGAAGTGAGCACACTATAGTCTTTGCACCACGTCCCCTCACTGCTGCACAGACTGACTGAGAAGCGTTCAGCCTGGTGTGGGAATGGGACAGAGATTCAGTCAGAATCAGGTTCATTATCACCGGCATGTGGCGTGAAATTTGTTAACTTAGCAGCAGCAGTTCAATGCGATACATAGAAAGAAAAAATATAAATAAATAAATTACAGTAAGTACATATATGTATATTGAAAAGATCAAAAATAGTACAAAAAGAGAAATCTGCTGTGTACATACATCTATTGGTGCTTCCGGACACATCTTCAGTAATGCTCCCGGAATCATCGGATGTTTCGGGTCTTTCAACGTCATACAACCTCCTCCAGGTGACCCAGCCGGGGCTGATCAGACCCCAGCTTGTGTCCAGATGGCTGGCTACTTGTGACTCCATGGCTCCCCTCTTCTGAGCCACAGCCACCTTGAGGCCCTCTCTGCCGCATCGGTGGTACTGCGGATGGCTCTCCTCTTCCTCTCTCCCTCGGTGCCCAAAATGCTGAAGGCTCTAACTAAAGAACGGGCTACGAATCCCCTACGACCAACCTCCACTGGGAGATACCTCGCTCTCCATCCAGCCTGCTGACAGTTGCTGACCAGTCCTGCGTACTTGGAGGTTTCCTTTCAAAGGTATATACATTTAAAAGAAGTGAGGAAGTGTTCAAGGGTTCAATGTCCATTTAGGAATCAGGTGGCAGAGGGGAAGAAGCTGTTCTGGAATCGCTGAGTGTGTGTCTTCAAGCTTCTGTACCTCTTTCCTGACGGTAACAGTCAGAAAAGGGCATGCCCTATCATTCTGAGGCACCGCTCTTTGAAAATGTCTTGGATACTACGGAGAGTAGTACCCAAGATGAAGCTTCTTTCGGTCCTGCGCTGAAGCTCTCCCTGGTACATCTATAGAGATGCAGCCTGTCAGAATCCTCACGGCTGGAGCTGCAGTTTTCAGTCTCTGCCTGTACTCAGGCAGTGGAAGTACAGCCAGGTGATCAGACTTTCTGAAGTAAGTTTACCCTCATTACTGATCTTCAACCATTTGTGTCCATTTTCAATCAACAGAAGGGAGTTCCACTGACAGCAGCAGCACGAATGCAGAGGTGAGCTCTGTTTTTTGGAGGGCACAGTTGCCAGATCAAATTCAAGAGAACAACTAATTATGGAAATGCTGATGGATTGTATTCTTGGAAAAGGAAATACTGAAAAATTTACAAAAGGGGACTCTTTTCTCGATGTATTCTCCTTAATGCAAATCAAAAGTATCCTTATTATAGTAGAGGTAATGCAAAGGGAAACCAGAAAAGACCCCATGCTGTCTCAGGTCTACATGGCCACCAAAAATGGCTGAACATGCAGCAGAAATTCCAGTTCCCCAGTTTTACCAGCGCCTGGATGAACTTGCCCTTGATGGGGGTTGGCTCATGTGGGACTGAGAGTTGTTGTACCATTCAAGCTGAGAGCTAAAATGCTGGAGGAGCTACATGCTGGTCATCTAAGCATGTCAAAACGAAAGCTTTGGCTCAAAGATTTGTCCGGTGGCCTAGGGTAGATCAGCAGATTAAGCAGCTCGCCATGCAGGGTTTGCGATACCAGAAGAGAGGTGTCCAGAGCTGCCAGAGCCACTTCCTGCAGACCCAGTCAACTCCTCTAACCACCACCAAGGAGGTCCCAAAACATGAGAATGTTTCACAGCCGTAAGTCTGACCTATCAAGCAGAGTGACCCCACACCCCCACCCCCACCCTCCTCAGGAAAGACGGTGTCCTATAAGAGTAAGAAATCCTTCACTGTGATAAATCTTTAGGCTTGAATGGGACAATTTAAAATTCACTATGCTGCGGATGTCTGTATCATCATTGTATTATATAGCAAACTGTGTGTATATATACATACATAAGATGACAAGAGAGCAATATGCTACATATTTGAGTTGGGATGAAATCTATATTAAGATGGAGTTTATAACTAAGTAGGGAGAGTGTAGTGCCTTTAATATTTTATTAATATTGTAAATATATTGTTTCATGAAGCATTCTTTGTTGCTTATATAATGCATTTTGGGTTATCTGTAAAAGTACGCGAATGGCATACGTCATCACGCCACTGAGTCGTAAGTAGAGTTACAAAATGTAACGCAATCGCCTTAAATTGATGCCCCCTTGTATTAGCCAATTGGGCCCTGGGAGAAGTCTTCGCTGTGCTTCTCATCACCTTGTATACTTGTTCAAGTCGCCTCTCAATTTCCTTCTCGTCAAAGAGAAAAGCCCTAATGCACTCATAAGGCACGCTCTCTAATCCAGGGGGCATCCCGGTAAATCTACTCTGCACCCTCTCTAAAGCTTCCAAATTGACACAAAGAACGAGATTCTATTGTAAAAGGATTTCAGTTGTGTGCAGAACAAACTGAAGACTGAGTCTAACTGGGCTCCAAACTGTGATCTCCCTCTGTGAGCACGGGCAGGTTCATTCCGCTGCCTCCCAGAGTTACCTTCCTCGTTCCACAGTACAACTCCGTGCATCTGTCCCGAGACTCCGATCCTTGCCACTCTGCAGAGACGTTCTCTGGGCAGTGCTGTGACACAGCAGTGAAGGGCAGACACGATCTGACCCACATCCTGCTCCCGAGCCTGCAACGGCAATTGGGATGAAGCAGTTGCCACACTTTCATTTATCCCTCTCTCCCCCTCCATCTTTATCTCACTCTCTCTTTCTCTTTATCCGTCTCTCTCCGAGTTCTGCCCTTCATTTCCTCATAATGTTTGACCTGTGATTTAGCTTCGCGAAAGGCCGACTCGGTAAACTCAATGCGTGGATCCACGGCAATTTGTTAGACTGGATTCAGAGCTGGTTTCCCACGGAAGACAGAGCGGTGTTATTCTGGCTGGAGGTCTATGACCAATGGTGGTCCGCACGGACCCCTGTTGTTTCTGATATACATAAATGACGGACAAATACGTAGACCGTCTGATTTAGTAAATCTGAAGATTGATACGACAATTGTGAATAATGAAGAAAATTGTTCAAAGAAATCAGCGGGATACAGATCAGCTGCAGATTTGGGCAGAGGATTAGCGGATGGAGTTCAAGTGCGAGGTGAGCTTTGGGAGATGAAATGTAAGGGGAAAGTGCAGAACCCTGAGCAGGTCTCAGGCTGAAGGTCCACAGCTCTCTGAAGGTGACAACACAGTAGATACAGTGAAGAAGGTGTATGGCATGGTTGCCTTCACTGGTCAGAGATCGAGTATGAAAGTCAGGAGGACATAAGGTAGATGTAAAACTCTTTATTTAGTATGTATTGAGTGCAGCCTCCCCTCTGTAGACTGTCTACGCCTCCCACATGTTCAGTAAAGCACCCAGCATAATCAAAGACCCAACCCTCCCCGGACACTCTCTCTCCTCCACTCTCGCATCGGGCAGAAGGTACAAAAGCCTGAAAGCACGTCCCACCAGGCTCAAGGACAACTTCCACTCCACTGTTACCAGACACTTGTGTGATAAGCTGGACTCTTGGCCTCACACTTTACCTCGTTATCAGCTGCACAGTTTTGTTAGCTGTGATACTTTATTCTGCTTTGTTACTGTTTACTTGCCAGTACTTGCTCCACAGAAAAGATTTTGGAGCATTCTGAGACTGTAAAAACCGTTTTAAGATGCACGTTTCCTCAACGTTATCAGGAACATTGAATAGTTCAGCACAGGACCCTTCGGCCCACAATGCTGTGCTTGCCCTTTAACCTATTCTAACCATGTGATGCATTTGGAGTACCGTGAGCAGTTTTGGACCCCTTATCAAAGAAAAGATGTGTTGGCATTGGAAAGGGTTCAGATGAAGTTTACAAGAATGTTCCAGGGAATGAAAGGGTTAACATATGAGGCGCATTTGATGTCTCTGGGCCTGTACTCACTGGAGTTTAGGAGAATGAGGGAGGGATCCAATTAAAATCTATTGAATATTAAAAGGCCTCAATAAGGTTGATGTTTCCTATAGTGGGGGAGTCTAGGACCAGAGGGCACGGATAGAGTGGGTGTGGAGAGGACGTTTCCTATAGTGGGGGAGTCTCGGACCAGAGGGCACAGATAGAGTGGGTGTGGAGAGGACGTTTCCTATAGTGGGGGAGTCTCGGACCAGAGGGCACAGATAGAGTGGGTGTGGACAGGACGTTTCCTATAGTGGGGGAGTCTAGGATCAGAGGGCACAGATAGAGTGGGTGTGGAGAGGATGTTTCCTATAGTGGGGGAGTCTCGGACCAGAGGGCACAGATAGAGTGGGTGTGGAGAGGACGTTTCCTATAGTGGGGGAGTCTCGGACCAGAGGGCACAGATAGAGTGGGTGTGGAGAGGACGTTTCCTATAGTGGGGGAGTCTCGGACCAGCGGGCACAGATAGAGTGGGTGTGGAGAGGATGTTTCCTATAGTGGGGGAGACTAGGACCAGAGGACACAGATAGAGTGGATGTGGAGAGGATGTTTCCTACAGTGGGGAGTCTAGGACCAGAGGGCACAGATAGAGTGGGTGTGGAGAGGATGTTTCCTATAGTGGGGGAGTCTCGGACCAGCGGGCACAGCCCCTGAATAGAAGGACATCCATGAGGAGGAATTTCTTTAGCCAGAGGGTTCCGATGTCTAATGGCCTACCCCAAGATCAATCTGACCCTTCCCTCCCACACAGCCCTTCATTTTTTATTCATCCACGTGCCCAAGAGTCTCTTAAATATCTTTAATATATCTGCCTCCCATGCAGCCCTCCCCATCGTCATTATGTGTTGTGTCATACAACACGGGCAATCACGGTTTCATAACCATGATTGTTGTTGACAAACTTTTCTACAGAAGTGGTTTGCCATTGCCTTCTTCTGGGCAGTGTCTTTACGAGACTGGTGGCCCCAGACATTATCAATACTCTTCAGAGATTGTCTGCCTGGTGTCAGTAGTCACATAATCGGGACTTGTGATATGCACCAGCTGCTCATATGACCATCCACCACCTACTCCCGTGGCTTCACATGACCCTGATCCAGGGGCTACACCTTGCCCAAGGGTGATCTGCAGGCTAGTGGAGAGAAGAGCACATTACACCTCCTTTGGCAGAGGTGTACCTCCACACCGTCACCCAGTCCATCTACTACTCTGTGTAAAACAAAAATCTACCTCTTGCATCCCCCCCATACTTTCTTCCAAACATTTAAAGTCATGAGCAACACACACAAAATGCTGGAGGGACTCAGCACGTCAGGCAGCGTCTATGGAGAGGAATGAACAGTTGACGTTTCAGTCCGAGACCCTTTGGCAGGACTGGAAGGGAAGGGGAAAAAACCAGAATAAGAAGTGGGGAGAGGGAAGGAGTACAGGCTGGCACATGACAAGTGAGACCAGGTGAGGAGTGAAGGTAGGTGGGTGGACAGGGGGAGAGGAATGAAGTAAAAAGCTGGGAGGTGTTAGGGGGAAAAGGTAAAGAGATGAAGAAGAAGGAACCTGATAAGAGAGGGGAATGGACCATGGGAGAAAGGGAAGAAGGAGAGGCACCAGGGTGAGGTGATAGGCAGGTGAGGAGAAGAGGTAAAAGCCCAAAGTGGGAAACAGATGTAAAGGGAAGGGGGAGGGGAAAATCATCAGGAAGAGGAATCAATGTTCACGCCGTAAGTTTGAAGGCTACCTAGGCAGAACATGAGGTGTTGCTCCTTCACCCTGAGGATCGTCTCATCACAGCAGAAGAGGAAGCCACGGACTGACATGTCAGAATGGGGATAGAATGTCGATTCAAAATAGGTGATCCTTAAATTGATAAACTTATTAAGTAACTCTAATTCAATGACCGAATAAAGTTATTGAAAGTTGAGTTCTGGTTAGTCTACATGCAGAAAGAAGATGACGTTTACCTGCTCCCCCTCAGGGCTGCTGAGCTCTGCCCCGGTTTCTCGAGTCTGGCTCTCAACTACAGCCTGGCTCTTAGCTTCCAATAGCAGCACCTTCACGGAGGTGGTCCCAATGTCCACACCCAGCACGTACCGGGGACCAGGGGCATGCACGCTCATTTTCAGCTGTAGGATGAAACAAGAACATCCAACTCAGATCAATGTTACCACGGCTCAGCGGAGGAAGGAGATCACAGTTTTGTATGTTTCCATTGAATGTTTTATCAAACAAACATGTTACTAAGCGCAGACTATTTCATTCCATGTCCACTAGTGAGAGCTAAATACAGAGTACAGGTCCTTTGGCCCCCCATCTTGTGCCAACCCTTAAACCCTTTGATTTAAAATCGCTCTAACCCTTCCCCTCCTACATAGCCCTCCATTTTTCTAACTTCCATGTACTAATCCAAGAGTATCTTAAATGTCCCTAATGAATCTGCCTTTACCATCACCCCTGACAGGGCGTTCCAAACACCCACCACTCAAAGAAACAAGGATGCAAGGTGCTCTAGTTTTACAAATAGACAGCAACTAACTAATCAATACTACACTCCTAATGAGTTTGCCCACCATTGGCTCAAAAAGGACACCCATCACCAAGGACAAGCCTTCTTCTCATTACTACCACCAAGGAGGGGGTACAGAACCTGAAGACACACACAGTACTCAACATTTCAAGGGCAGCCTCTCCCACTTTGCCTTCAGATTTCTGAATGGACAATAGGCACTACCTCACTATTTTCTCTTTCTGCACTACATATTTATATTTATTAGTATAACTTATAGTATAATTTATGTATTGCACAGAACTGCAGCTGCAAAACAACAAATTTCACGACATATGTCAGTGATAATAAACCTGACTTTGACTGGCCCAATTCTGCTCCTATATTTTATGCAAGGCAAGTTGATGTCAGCTGTAAAGTGTGAAAACCAAGAATCTCAAGAGAGAGTCTGGGAGGATTGCTGTTACAGAGCTAGCATGGTTACAGCGGGCCGGAAGGCCACGTTTACAACTCATTCACTGGGTCATGGATGTAAAATATCCGGCTAATGATTGGTCCGGGCGGCGGACCAATCAGCGACCCCGGATTGCAATGATGGACAGGAGGGCGGGGCGAATCTTGATTGACAACCAGCGATCTCCCGCCTTCAACATACTATATATAGAGACTTGTCCACCCCAATATATATATAAAAGTAACGCGAAACAACTGGAAGTGTTGGAAATGTGAAATAAAGATCAGAGAATGCTGGTAACGCTCAGCAGGGTGGACAAGTCCCGTCTGGTGTTCCCATCATGACCTTAAAACCACTCGTTTAACTAGTCCGCCGGCGGGTTTCAGAATAACGTCCCCCGCCCCGTGTTTCTCTCCACTGTCGCACCGTTTGTATTTACCGCCTCTGTCAGAATTCTGCTGGAGACAGCGGGGGAAACCAAATCCACGGAAACAGGCCCAGCGGTACTTTGACCGGGAGGAGGGCGGGGCTCAGCGGCCATCAGGCCTGTGTGGGCGGGGCCACGGTGACCCGCGCGGACGAGCAGTGGGCGGGGATTCAATGTACGTAAATAGTGGGCGGAGTTACAACGAACCAGGCGGGTGCGCAGTGGGCGGGGCTGTGTTCTGTGTGTCATCATCAACTGGGTGGAGCTTCGGCGCGGGAATGGAATGGGCGGAGTTTCAGCCCGTCAGTTGAGCTCCGACTGCAGTGGGCGGGGCTACAGTGAGCCCAGTGATGGGCGGGCTTTATTGTGTGTCAATCAACCTCTCTCCGCGGAGTTTTAAGTCAGTTTTCCTGTCGCTGCCGCCTGCTGGTTCCGACTTCACGATTGATCCCCGAGGTGGAACTTGTGGATCATTTGTCGAGGATTTCTGTGTGTGTGAGAGAGCGCGCGACTGGGAGTAGTCCGGGTAAAAGGTCAAGAGGCGGGGCCGAGCGGGTAATGGCGGCGGCGACAGGCTAACTGGAATTTGCTGGCTCGCTGTTGGATCCGAAGCACCGCTCACCGTCCGTGTGGACTCAGTCCCGGGTTGGTAAGTGCTAGGTGTTTCTCCCTCCTCGCTGGTGTGCGGTTAGAGCGGCGGAGCGTCGGTTCGCTGCAATAGCCGCGCCAAAGCGAAGAGGCTTGGCAATGGCACGGACACCTCAGCGTGCGAGGACCCGATGGTGGGGTGCAGGCTGTTCTCCCCACCAGCAGAGGGCGTCAAGCGTGAATGGACGTGTAGGGCAGCCAATGGAGGAGCGAGACGTCACATTGACCCCGCCCTCCTGTGATTTACTAGTTGAACTGTGTTTATTCTGGTTGTCAAGTTCATTGCCGTCAGCACAAATCCACATGCCAAGAAAATCTCACAGCGGCATCACAGACACATAGCATTCACGATTTAATTTAAACAAATTATACACAATTTTCACACGCAGCATAGAAACAGGCCTTTCAGCCCAACTGGTCCATGCTGTTCCATAAGCCATACCCATCTGTACCCATTTGGCCCATAGCCCTCTCCTATCCATTAGATGGTTTTTAACTGTTGCTAATGTGCCTGCCTCAACTAATATTCCTTTTGTCAAGTTTAGTTTATCAAGTTTTTTGTCTCCATCTTAAAAGTATTCAGAGAGGAAGAGAGTTCTAAAGGCTCACCATTCACCGCGGGAAGAGAATTCGTCCTGGTCTCAGGCACCCCTAACTCCACATTCTCCTACAAGGTGAGGGATCCTTGCAAAATCCATCCTATTCAACCCTTTTAACACCTTTTCCCACACGCTCTTCTGCCCCTCCAGCAGATACAAGCTCATGCCACCACCACAGCTGACATAGCACCAGTAGCAATGTATCATTGTATCTTAAACTATATGATATATATTACTTTGCTAACTTGTACATTTACAGAATATTCTCATCAGCTGTTATTATGCACTGTATGTAATATGCATACACTGTTCCCCGGGGAACTCTTTTTTAAGCTGTTTACATGTGCACAGTTGAATGTTGAATGACTTTCTCATGCTACAGTCTGCCCATTGCAGGCACCAATCTCATTAACCACTTCTAACACATAAACATCCTTCCTTTAACTACAGTATTCCAGGTTTGGCTTCTCCAGTACCCTACCTAACTTAAGTGTAACTTTCCAACTTCCCTTACGATAATTAGTACGTGCAGTCTAGCCTTTTGTGAATCACATACTAGGACACAGATGCCTCCACTCCTCCGACTCACTTTTAGGCAACATGTTTTTTTTAAAACCTTTTCCTGCCAAGGATGGTGAAATTGCCTGGTTGTAATCATTTCGCTGATCATCTCATCTATTTCTGTCATCAGCAAATGAAGAAACCACATTTTCAGTGCTGATCCCTGTGGTTCACTGGTTCGCTCCATCTTGCCAACCAGAAAAAGACCCTTGTGTTTTGCTTCCTGCATTTGGAGCTGTTATTTTAAATGATACAGCCCCTCTCCTTCCTTAAACTTGACCAGACCTTTCACAGTGTGCTCTGATGCAGTAAGAGGCCGTGTTCCCTTGCTGCTACTACCATTGAGAAGGAGATACAGGAGGTACAGGAGCCTTGGGTCCCACACCACCAGACTCAGGAACAGTTATTACTCCTCCACTGTCATGAACCGGCGTAGATAATTTCACTCACCTCAACACTGAACTGATTCCACAACCTACGGACTCTAGGAATGTACAAGTCATGTCCTCAGTATTATTTTATTTCCTGAGCACAAATTGTCTCTTGCACATTGGTTGTTTGTCGGTCTTTGCTTACGTATAGTTTTTCACAAATTACATTTCTTTATATCCTGTAAACACCTGCAAGAAATGGATCTGAAGATAGTATATGGTGACTTTGATAATAGATTTACTTTGAATTAGTATGATGGCTGTGTTGCTGTTCCTGAAACGTTTTACTGAATTAGCTTGTCTTCTTGCTCCTCTCATTCTCTTGTGCTCTCACCCTCCAGAATTCTCCAGTTTCCAATGGCATCCGTGGGCCTTAAACGGGAAGGGCCGCAGTTTATCAGCGAGCTGGCTGTTCGAGGGAACGCTGCCATCTTGGACTATTGCCGCACGTCCGTGTCTGCACTGTCGGGAGCCACGGCCGGGATCCTGGGGCTGACGGCCCTCATGGGTTTTGTATTTTATTTTATGGCGTCCTTCCTATTGTCGGTGCTGCTGATCGTCAAAGCGGGTCGCCACTGGAGCAAGTACTTCAAGTCCCGCCGTCCCCTCTTCACTGGGGGCCTGGTTGGCGGCCTCTTTACCTACATCCTCTTTTGGACCTTCCTGTATGGCATGGTGCACGTGTACTGAGGGTGGGCCTCGCCCTCACCGGCAGCCGGGACTCTCACACCCTCGTTCATTCGCCTTCACTGATCTCAGCGTAAACCTGCCGCAGGGTCACCACCCTCATCGACACTTTCACCATTTCGCACCAGATTCCACTTGAGATTTGTTTTTTTTACAGTTTGTATGATTCTCACATGTTGAAAAATATCTGCCCCTGGAAAAGTGACCGAGGGGTTTGTGAATGTATCAGCTAAGGTGTTTGGAGCTGTTTCTCATTTCCCCCCACCCCCATGTCTAGAAATTGAGTGTGTGGGTGGTGGGGGGGAGATGGTTGGGAGATTTTGGTCCTTTACTGTCACTGTGAAAACTGTTTGTCATTCAGAGGGAGTTCCCTCACACACTGCTCCTTTTCGCACAGTTCTGCTTTTGGAGCTGTGATACAGGGTGAGGGATTAACCCCTGCAAGGAGCTCCTGTTTAGATGGGCAGAAGGTGCAGTGTGGGTCAGTGTGTGAGAGAGACCTGGCCCCCCCCCCAGGGATCCTACTCGGGTTGATGTGCTGTCATCGAGACAATTGTTCATGGAGGTGGGGGCAGTGGTGGGAATGTTAGAGATTTGTGGAGCCACCTCTTTCACAGAATGGCAGCTGGGAAGGTGTTGATACTGTTGGCACGTTTGTCATGTTTCACTGTCACAGGATGGTTTAATCTGAGAATCAAAGATTTGCAATTAAACATGTTTGTCACTACTGATAGGAAGTGGTTTATCTTTAATAAGGCAACTGTTTAATGGGAACCAGTGGATGCTTGAATTTGTAAGTAACATTGTCTTGTCTTGTGTTTGCAGGCACATAGCCTGCTTGCAAGAATAAACCACCATTCGCCTGGTTTAGTTTTAATTTTTGTTTAACTTCTGAATAAAGCCTACCTCCTGTGAAAGTTTTGTGGAGAGTTGCACTGTTAGTTCATCAGTTGGATCTCTCACTGAACTCTCATCATCCACCCTGTTTGCGAGGCTGCAGGACTGGGGCTTCACCAGTATTTACTGCCCATCCCTGATTTCTGATCAATCCTGTCTGTTCTTCTGCTGCCCAGCTACTCTGAGGGATAACAGAGTGGGATGTGAGAGGAGGCTGGAGAACCTGGGGGAAACATGCCAGCTCTTCAGAGACAGCACCAGGGGGCAGGATTGAACCCAAATCAGGGCAACTGTGAGGCAGCAGCAGCAATGAACCACTTTTATTCTTTACCAATTATTATTTAAATAGAACTTGCTCAGATAATGATCAGGTATCTTGCCTTTCAGAACTTAGATCAGAGACCACTCTGGCCGTGGAGCAGTGAGACTTGTTAAGATGGTAGATACCACAGTGATGTTCAGCAAACTAGCAGAATCATCCACAATAAATTGTTACAAAACAACTTTATTCCTTGGTTTTGTGGTGATTTTTTTTTAGTAAGCATATTTTTTCATGAACCTGTTATTGACATCAGCACCTGCATTAAAAACAAATCAATTCTTTTAAAAGCAACATGTTGATTTTGTCAAAGGTAGCTTGTGATTTCCTCAACCATCATAACACGCACTGCAGTGTGTGTAGGTGAGGTGTGCCAGTGTCCAAAGCCGTCCAGGTCAGGTACTCAGGTGGAGAAAGCTAACAGGGAGAGGGAGAAGGGGGCTGGCAGATTCTGCCCTCTGATTAGCAGTCCCCACGTTTATTTGTAAACTTGAGGCCAAAAGAGAGGAAACAAAATATTTAACTGCCTTCTACACCCACTAAAACTGAAAGCAAAAGTCTTATCCAATTTCAAATAAACTCAAATGTTTCTCTGTACGATTTTAAAGACTTCAAGTAGGAATTAACTGGCACTCCCAGTGACTGGCTGCTCTTCTGGATTTGTGTGTGGTCATGGAGAATGGGCAGAAATGGAGTTTAATTTGCCACGACTTTCACGTGGCTGTTGAAGGAGCAGCCTTTATTCTGGCTAATGCTGGCAGTGTCTGAGGCTGCATCGTGTCATGGGTTGACTGCTGCAAAAGAGCTTCCTCATAAAGAGAGATCGGCACAATTCCGAATGCAATCCCTGCAGCCTCAAATATAAACCAACCACACAGGACCAACTCCAAATGGATCCTCAGCGAGTGGCTTTGAAAAGTTTAATGAAAGCTGGAACACCAGTCCATGAAAAGAAATAAACATAAGCCAACTGTGGAGCATCTATAAATAGGGACCAATCAAAACAATCAGATCACCCAGGAGAAAATAACACCAACATACATCACCCAGAGACCTCTCATAAACAGGCCTCAGAACTAAACAACTCAAGGAATTCCGCAGACGCTGTAAACCTTCAGCAATACACACAAGATGCTGGAGGAACTCAGCAAATCAGGCGGTGAAGGGGAACAAGCGTGGACATTTTAAACTGAGACTCATCAGGTCCTGATATCAACTGTTTATTCCCCTCCATAGATGCTGCCTGGCTGAGTTCCTCCAGCATTTTGTGTGTGTTGCTCAGAATGAAACAGCTGCGGAAACTGGGGACTAGCCCTACACATAGACAGGGATACGCCACTATATTAATCAGTTCAAACTCAAAGAATCACAGCAGGACATCTTTCATAAAAATTTGGCTAAAGTTGCTGGAATCTCTTTTTGGTAAATGGGGGCAGACTGTACACAAAGTCAATTCCTTTTAAAATAACAATTATAGTTCAGACAAAAATCAGTAAATTACAAATTTTACAGTTACTACAAAACAGTGCAACTTTTAGTGTAAATATTAATTACATCACAGTTTACTTTTTAAACTTTTGTAATAAGTTTTCTCTTTACACAATTTTACAGCACTGGAAGTAATGGGGATGGTGGGAGAGGAAGGGTGAAGGGCCATGAAACATCCAACTTTGATTCCCTGACCCACCGTACACTGTGTGGAGCCATAGGGCTTGAATGTGGAGTGTAAGGATGTCTCCCTCTTCACTTCCGCTTCCCAAAGAGTGACTTTTTTCCAGAGGACTTGTCGCCGGAAATTAGCTTGGAGCCGATCAGCAGGCGTGCCTTCTCATCCTCCTCCTGCTGCTGAGGATTTCCATCTGGCTTCGGCTCTGCCATCCGGCCCCGTGCCTCCAGTCCGGAGGCCGGCTTCAGGCGCAGTTTCTCCTTTATCACCTGGGCGTGGGTTGGGAGTGAAGGAGCCACACATTAAATGATGGGATTCAGTGCGTTTATATCCGAGACAGACTCAGTGGCTGAATAACACATATTGCTGCTTTCTTAATATTTGTGAATACTTACAGCCCAGAAATGTGGCTATTCAGCCCAGTTTCAGGGATGTAAGAATTATCAAACGTGGTGGTTTCATTGCCATTATACTGGGTGCTGGTGAAGCCACACCTGGAATGCAGCAAATTGCTTCGGTTGCCTTACCCAAAAACAATAGAGTAAAAATGGTGATGATACCGAAGGATGAGCTGGGGGCAGCCCACAAGTGCTCACCACACATTCCAGCACCAAGATAGCAGAAAAGCTTGAGAAACAATTGGCCAGTTCCAGCCCCTGGCTGTCTTGACAGGTTCAACAAGTTGTGAGTACGGACACTGAATCAGTCCCACCCTCCCGGTGCGCAGCGAGACCTCAGAGCCCTACCTGGGCAAGCAGAGCCTTGCGACTGTCCCTCTTGACGGCCATGGCAAAATCGAGCCAGGTCCAGGTATTATTGTGATACTCCAAGCAGGGCAAGACCAGGCCGAAGTCCTTCCAGTCCTCAATATTCTTCTCACCCTGAAATACAAGTTCAGGTCAGGAAATACCTCCATCCAGAGACACACAATGGTGGGAGCTCCCGGGACTGCAAATCCATCGCACCCAAAGGTCCACTGACAGTTAGATCCCAGAACAGCGGTAGGTTCTGTAGGGATTCCACTCATTTGGTTCCAGTGAGCCCATGCCTCCAAACTGTGAGGAACAGTTCAGGACGTTTGGGAATAGTTATCAGGAATTACATTTTCTTTTACCCACAGAACATATCAGCATTATGGAAACTGGAGGATAAAGGCCCACCAAACCAGAACAACCCAGCAATACCATGAGCACTTCAGCAACACACACAAAATGCTGAAGAATTCATCAGGTCAGGCAGCGTCTATGGAGAGGAGTCAACAGTTGACGTTTTGGACTGAGACCCTTCATCAGGACTCCCCTGTCACCTGCAACACATAAACTTCCCAGGAAAAAAAGTGGATTCACTATTGGGCAGCAAATAAATATTATCACCAGAATAACCCAGCTGACCCCATTCCACGACTCCATCTGCCCCCACCCATATATTCCAAAATCTACATCACCCCACACCAAAGAAGGAATTTCCAGAATCTATCAATATTCAGTTTGATTTTGTACACCTCTATAAGGTCACCCCTCAACATCCTTTTCTCTAATGAAGGAAGTATCAACTTGCTCAGTCTCTCTTCCTATTACTCCCAACCAGCTCCTAAATCTTTGCATTCTCTCCAGTATAGTGACCTCTTTCACCAGGACTTAATACAGCAACTGAACTGAAACCTATCGAATATTGAACGATGTAGACAGAGTGGATGTGAAGAGGATGTTTCCTATATTGGGGTGAGGGCACAGTGGTAAGGAGGAATTTCTTTAGCCAGATGATGGTGAACCTGTGGAATTCATTGCCACAGACAGCTGTGGAGGCCAAATCATTGGGTATATTTAAAATGGAGGTTGATAGGTTCTTGATTAGTCAGGGTATCAAAGGTTATGGGGAGAAGGTATGAACATAGAATTCTCCAACTTCTGGTAATTCCCTCCCCCTCCCTTCCCCTGTCCCTACATCACTCTGCCCCCTCCCCCAGCTGCCTATCACCTCCCTCATGGTTCCTCCTCCTTCCACTACCTATTGTGTTTTCTCCTATTCCTTCACCTTTCCTGCCTATCACCTCCCTGCTTCCCCTCCCCCACCCCTTTATCTTTCCCTTTACTGGTTTTTCACCTGGACCCTACCAGCCTTCTCCTTCCCACCCTCCTACCTTCTTTATAGGGCCTCTGACCCTTCCCTCTTCAGTCCTGACGAAGGGTTCCGGCCCGAAACGTCGACCGATCGTTACCACGGATACTGCCCGACCTGCTGAAATCAGTCCCCGAGAAGGCAGAGCTGACTCCCACTTGCCCTGAAGTGGAGCGGGAAGTTTGGGGAAGTGCGTAGATGGAAGAGGTGTGTGCTGCATCATCGATGATCCTGCACCTGTGTGTTCCTCTGGATTGAAGAGAAGGGGATCTTCCCCCAAGAGGGCAGGGAATGTAAATGTAGGGGAGTCCCCAGAAGGGGTGGGAGGTTGGTTCTAAATCTGAATCCCTAGATATGGCTTCCAGTCCTGTGGTAGGTGGAGTGTTTTTGCAGAAAGGTGGTGTCAGCCCCGTTTGCGCAACTGAGACAGCCCTGGAGCCCTCCACCCAGGACCTGGTAGTCAGTGCCTCGCTGGAGGCAAGTGTATCAAATAATGTAAGCAGAGAGGAGACCAAGCTCTCTCACTCTCAGCATCAGGCTGCCAGTGGACCCCTAGCACTGGAGTTGTTGGGGTCCACTTCGTACCTGTCTCCTGGGGAGGATAATGTATTCTGCATGCCAACCCCATCAATGAATGGCTCGCAGCAAGTTCCTGGGGATTATCCCACCATTGTTGTATCGGTGGATAAGGCTGATGCAATAGTGGAGCAGGCAGGTATGAGTGAGGCACCCGCTGCGCAGTGTGGGTCACAAGAGCAGCCGTCTATTCGAACACACAGGGAGGAAGATGGGGATCTATTTGTAGTGAGGGGGTAGAGGGAGACTTCTTTGATAGCGAGACAATGGACATTCTCACCCCTCCTGAGAAATCCCTGTCAATATCTGTGGAGGAAATCAGAGAGTTCATTCTCACCTCTGAGGGTGCAAAGCACTGGCCGAAACTGGTTAAGTCCCTGCATGTCATCCTCAGACAGAAGGGAAAGGGGAAGAGGAATGCTGTGTCTGGGAATGACAGGCGACAGCTGAAATCCTTCTTGGATGACCTGGTGAGGGACATCAGACTGGGAAGCAGCCTCACTCCTTCAGTTTTTATGTCAGGAGTGCACTGGGGGGGGGGGGGGTCGACAAAGAGGCAGGCTCTAAGATCCAGCAGCTTGAGAGACCATTGCTTGACTTAAGAGTCCTGTCTTGGTCCGACCGCTGGGGAACAACAGCTATGGCAGGAATACCAGAAGAAGGACGCATTAAAGAACCTGCAGCTCCCAGGTACGTATGTGAGGTCATGGATCCAAATGCTGCAGGATCTGGACCGTGGCTCACCCTTCTTCTACACGTTGGAGAAGTGGCGGGGAGTCCAAAAGAAGCTAGTAGAGTTACTGGCTGCTGATGGCTCCTCCATCACGGACCCTGATGAAATTAATAAAGAAGTCTGCTCATTCTGTCAGTCCAGAGGACACACTGTGGCTGGATGCTCCCCTGACTTGGGAGGAGCTGTCTACTGCCTTTCAGCAACTCCGGAGGGGTAAGTCCCCTGGCTTAGATGGACTGAGTGTAGAGTTTTATCAGGATTTCTGGGATGTCCTGGGGGATGACTACAGCCTTGTCCTAGGGGACAGCCTAGCCACTGGGGAAATGCCCCTCTCATGGCAGACAGATGTTGTGGTCCTACTGCCCAAGAAGGGAGACCTCCGCCAACTAAAGAACTGGCATCCGGTCTCTCTCTTGTGCACGGACTACAAGGTCTTTGCCCTGATCCACCTACTCCAGGAGACTGGGTCCCCAGCAGCATTTCTCTCTCTTGACTGGGTAAACCACAGTTTCCTGGTGGGCACTCTGCAGGCATTTGGCCTTGGACAACACTTTGTAGCCCGAGTTCGGCTCCTATGCTCTGCCACAGAGTGCCTTGTTAAGATCAACGGATCAATGACAGCACCCATTCCCTTCAGGAGTACGTTAGGGATGTCCTATGTCCGGCCATTTGTATGCGATCTCTGTCGAACCATTCTTGAGCCTTCTTCGGTGAAGGCTGACTGGTCTGGTTCTGCGCAAACCAAACGTGGAGGTCGTCCTCTCAGCTTATGCTGACGACGTACTCCTCATGGTGACAGATCCCAGTGACCTGCGGAGGATGCACGAGTGCCAATAAGTTTTCTTGGCAGCGTCCTCCGCTAGGATCAACTGGGCGAAATGCTCCGGACTCTTAGTGGGTCAGTGGCAGGTGGACTTACTGCCAGAGACGAGAGCCTTTGAGTGGAGCACCAGGCATCTCCTCTACCTGGGAGTCTACCTGAGTCCCTCTGGGGAGACCTGGCTAGCGAACTGGAAGGACCTGGAGACGAAATTCATGGCCCAGCTGGGGCGCTGGTCAGGCCTTTTCAGGGTGCTTTCCTATCGAGGCAGAGTGGTGGTCATAAACCAGCTGATGGCCTCCATGGTGTAGTACCAGATGGTCAACTTGGCACCACCTGCCCCCTTTGTCATGAGAATGCAGAGGAAGTTAGTGGACTTCTTCTGGGGTAAAAGGAAACACTGGGTCTCCGCAGCGGTCCTGAGTCTCCCAGTGGGAGAGGGCAGACAGTCGCTGGTGTGTGTACGTACGTGACTGGCGGCTCTCCACCTCAGGACCTGCAGAGATTCCTGTATACCAAGCACCCTCCCAGGTGGCACATGTTGGCGACATTCTTTCTCCGGAGGGGCTGCTGTCCTGACGAAGAAATGCAGCTACCACTGGTGGGCGTCAACTGTGCTGCTTAGCGGAGTCTGCCCGGCTTCTATCAGGACCTACTGAGAGTCTGGAACATGGTTGCTTCAGGCCGGGAATCCCCTCCTCTGGCAGAGGGCAGGGTCCTGGCTACCCTTGCCCTGCCTCAACGGATATCGGTGTGGCTCAGGTGTGTGGAACGACTCAGGCTGAGTTGCTTGTCGGGCCCAGGCCCTGCAATCTTATCCAAGAGCCGAGTCCACTCAACTTGAGCCGTCTCTCCTCAACACCCACAATCCTATTCAGGGATGCAAGTAGGAGGTACCTGTATGGGCTGTTGCTCCATACCCTCCACTTCCTAGCCCTTGGCGGTCGGTCTTTCCACCTGGAGGTGAGGGGGGTCCCCAGTGGAAGTCCCTTTACGAGGGATTTCTTCCCACGTACCTGGGGGATCTGGGGTGGAGGCTGCGGCATAGAGCAGTGCCCTGCAATAAGTTCTTCAGTTTGTACACGGATCTCCCAGTCACATGTCACTTCTGCTGGTTGGAGGAGACTGTGTACCACATGTACATGGAGTGTGTGAGGCTGCAGCCCCTTTTGTGTATCTGCGTGGGGCTGCTTCTTGCCTTCCGGTTACATTTTAACCCCACCCTATTTATACACGGTCATCCAGTAAGGAGGGGAGCACAAAGGGATGAGGATGTCCTTGTCAACTTGCTCCTGGGGCTGGCAAAATCAGCCATCCGTGTGTCTTGGAAACGGGTGACGGAGGGATCTGACCGGCAGACTGCCAGTCAATGTTTAGGGGGTATGTTCATGCCCGGGTAAATGAGAAGGAACACGCGCTGTCCACAGTGACCGCAGAGGTGTTTCAGGACCGTTGGGCTCCACGGGGTGTTATTGCCATCATTAACAGTGACCATAAGACCATAAGACAAAGGAGTTCGAAGTTAGCCATTCGGCCCGTCGAGTCTGCTCCGCCATTTTATCATGAGCTGATCCATTCTTCCATTTAGTCCCACCCCCCCGCCTTCTCACCATAACCTTTGATGCCCTGGCTACTCAGATACCTATCAATCTCTGCCTTAAATACACCCAATGACTTGGCCTCCACTGCCGCCCATGGCAACAAATTCCATAGATTCACCACCCTCCGACTAAAAATATTTCTTCGCATTTCTGTTCTGAATGGGCGCCCTTCAATCTTTAAGTCATGACCTCTCGTACTAGACTCCCCCATCACGGGAAACAACTTTGCCACATCTACTCTGTCCATGCCTTTCAACATTCGAACTGTTTCCATGAGGTCTCCCCTCATTCTTCTAAACTCCAAGGAATACAGTCCAAGAGCGGACAAACGTTCCTCATATGTTAATCCTCTCATTCCTGGAATCATTCTAGTGAATCTTCTCTGTACCCTCTCCAACGTTAGCACATCCTTTCTTAAATAAGGAGACCAAAACTGCCCACAGTACTCCAAGTGAGGTCTCACCAGCGCCTTATAGAGCCTCAACATCACATCCCTGCTCCTATACTCTATTCCTCTAGAAATGAATGCCAACATTGCATTCGCCTTCTTCACTACCGACTCAACCTGGAGGTTAACCTTAAGGGTATGCTGTGCGAGGACTCCCAAGTCCCGTTGCATCTTAGAACTTTGAATTCTTTCAACAGAGATGGAAACATTTTAGTTTAATGTGTATTGTCTATCTGTAGTGTAGTAATTGTGTTAGTCACTGGTTTATATATATTGTAGCAGTGAATTTGTAATAAAGATATTTTGTATTTTGTTAAAAGACAAGATCAGACACAGAGTGAAGCTCCCTCCATACTGTCCCATCATACACTCCCGGGAAAGGGATACCCAGAGGATAATGCCTACAATGTTGAACTAAGCAGTTGGACTACAGGTTAATCTGCAGAGTGCGAAGTACACTCTCACCTTGTAGCTGACACACAGCGGGACCTGTGGAATCTTCACGTAGATAAAAGAATTGTTCATTGCCGCCCTCTCCTTCATCTTGTCGATGTCGTCCACTGGATGCTGAAAGTAACAGGACAGGGAGCTTGCACTGTGATACAAGTCTCTGGCACTAGAGGTGGCCACCCAGGGGAATCCACCTTCACCTATCTAACAGCAACACAAACAAAATGCTGGAAGAACTCAACAGGTCAGGCAGCATCTATGGAAAGAAATAAACAGTCGTTGTTTCGGGCTCAGACCCTTCATCAGGACTGGAAAGGAAGGGGAAAGAAGCCAGAATAAGAGAGTGGGGAGGGGGAAGCAGCACAAGCTGGCAGGTGATAGGTGAGACCAAGTGAGGGGGAAGGTGTGGATGAGATAAGAAGCTGGAAGGTGCAAGGCAGAAGGGGGAGGAATCTGATAAGACAGGAGAGTGGACCATGGAAGAAAGAGAAGCGATGGCACCAGAAGGAAGTGATGGGCAGGTGAAGAGAATAGAAGAGGTAGAGGGGAACCAGAAATGGGAATGGAGAAAGCGAGGAGGAGGGGTAGAAATTAACAGAAGTTGATGCCATCAGGATGGAGGCTGCCTGGACAGAATTTCAGGTGTTGGAGTGATGGGGGAAGGATTGCCGTGGGAATCTCAGGGAGCTGCCAGGGCTGGAGCCAATCAGGCAGGCTGAGAATTTTGAGGGCAGAGGGAGCTTGGAGGCCAAGTGGCTGAAGGGGGATGAAGATGGATAAAGGGAGTGGTGGAAACAGGGGAGGTCCAGTAATGGCTTAAAATCAAGACGACAGGAGAAAGTAGCTCACTGATTGACAGACTAAACGAGAGTGTTGACCAGGGATCAGCACACTTAGGGAGGGAGTGGCAAGTGAGGGGTATGAGGGTACAGAGAGATGGACAAACGCATGCTCTCAGTACTTTTCAGCTGCAATCCACCTACCTCTGGGGGCTTCCGGAAGGATCTCCTGACCCCTGAACCCCTGTTTAGTCCTGCCGAGACTCCTTTCGCTGACCCCAGGCTGACTGTGTCATCAGGGGTGATGAGCTGCCGAGACTTTACACCCACCTGAATACCTGTAGAACAAGACCAGTTGGCTGTGTGTGAGAATGGTGGCACTGCTCTATAACGTGACCAAATTCCCCACCACACACTCCCTCCCACCCCCACAGCTCTCAAGAGTGAGGCTGAAGCCCTCGCCCCTCTCACAGACCTATCACTGCCCTGTCTTGTCCACAGCCCACACCAGAGAAAAAGCCGCTTTCACCTGTGGTCACCAGCTTGGACTTGTCCTCTTCGTCTGTTCCCGTGTCCTCCTCTTCTACATTCCGTCCCGGAAAAAAGAAGCCCATCATCCTCCTGAAGAACTGGTAGGTAAGCTGAATGGTCAATGGAACAACATTCACCTGGAGCCGGGATTTGGGGGTGGGTGGGTGGGTGAAAGTTGGGAAGTCAGTGCCCCAACCACTGGCAAAAGTTACCTCCTCCTCCATCCCCCACAACCCAAGTTCAGAAACTGTACACATGTACAGCACCAAACAAAACAACATTCCTCTGGACCAAGGTGCAAAGCACAGTACATATAACTCATACACAGCATGTAAAGTAATATCACCATAAATAAATTAACAAATGAGGTGCCTTTACAAAGTGAGTTAAAAGGTAACGGTATAACACTACTGGTGCTTCATGTGTGATGAGTCCTGAGTGGTGCCAGGGAGTTCAGTAGTCTTACGACCTGGAGGAAGAAGCTGTTTCCCATCATAACAGTTGTTGTCCTAATGCTATGGTAGCTCTTAATGATGGTAGGGGGCCAAAGAGATTGATGGACAGATTGGGGGGGGGGTTCATTAGCAATGCTAAGGGTCCTGCATGCACAGTGCTCCTGATAAATATCTGATAGATGGGAGAGAGACTCCAATAATCCTTTCAGTTTCACAATCCCTTGTAGGGTCTGACAGTCAGATGCCTCGCAGTTCCCGTACCAGACAGTGATGCAGCTGGTCAGGACACTCTCAATGATCTCCTGTAAAAATTTGTTGGAATTTGAAGTGTGGGGGAGGGAGGTAGCCTCACTTGGCTCAATCTTGTCGGGGAAGGGGAGATACTGCTGTGCCTTCTTGACCAAAGTGGTGGTGTTGAGGGACCAGGTGAAATCAACCATTCTGTGCAATCGCGGAAACTTGTTGCTCCTAATTCTCTCCTTGGAGGAGCCGTGTACGTGCAGTGAGGAGTGATCGGCCTGCAGCGTCCTACAGTCCACAATCATCTCCTTGGTCTTGTCCACATTGAGACTTCTGTTGACTCAGGTTACCCAAATATATCATGAAAAATACACCCTCCTTTTGGGTTAACTCTGCAGCGTGGGAAGGAACTGAGTGGGGGTAGAAGCGGAGAGATCTTGAGAACAAGACAGCAAAGCCAATAAAACTACTGACACAACACAAACCTGAACAGTTTGGTCAACATGCTATAGAAAGGACGCGGAGATGCTGGAAAAAATAGAGGAAATTTACATGAATAATGTCAGAACTGAGTGATTACAGATGTCAGCAGAAGCTGAACAGTTAGGGTGCTTTCCTTAAGTGAAATTTACTGAATACTGAAAGGCCTAGATAGAGTGACTCAATAAAGCTGGAAACTGTGTTTGGCGTGAAGCTTACCTCAAAGTGTTCCTTCACTGAGATGCCCCCCACGGGAGGCCGGACTTTGCTGAAGATTCTGAGAGCGAGCTGGCGAGCAGACTGCGAGGGATTCTGGGGCCGTAACACCACCTGAGTAAAGCCCAGACATCAGAATCAGGTCTATCATCATTGACATGTGCTGTGAAAGCCGCTGGTTTGCAGCAGTAATACAGGGCAATACACAGAAAGACTATAAATGACAAGAAGAAATATAAAACATACTTAAAAGAGTGCAGCAAGACGGAAAGGAGTGCGGTAGTGTTCATACGTTCATTGTCTGTTTGGAAACCTGATGGCTGAGTGAGGGGAAGAAGCCATTTCTGAAACATTGGATGTGTGTCTTCAGGCCTCCTCGGGTGTGCACTCCTCCGTTCTGACGGCAGCAATGAGAAGATGGTGGGTATGTCCTTTGTGGTGAAGGTCCCTCCTGGTGGATGCCGCCTTTTTGAGGAATCACCTGTTGAAAGTGTCCTCGATGCAGCTAACTGAGTTCAGAACTTCCTGCAGTTGCAGTGGCCCCTCCATACCAGATGGTGATGCAACACTGGGGGAGAGGCAGTACTAGCAAGGGCTACACTCTGTGGGGTAGGGCGGTACTGATGTGTAGTCATACTGTGGGGTGTGGGTTATTGTTGGAGGGTCACACTCTAGGGTGGGGATTACTGAAAGAAGGTCACACTGTGGAGGAGTGGTGCGGAACGGCAGTGAGTGGTACGGTGCTGAGGTTTCTTCTAACACCACACGGACCTCCCTGCCTATCCACGCTTTCTCCCCTCCCCTCTCGTCCAGTCCAGTTTCATCTCTGAACTGAATTTTTGACGGTCTGCTGCTGTTCTGCTGGGTGTAGACTGTGTTTCTTTCCCCCAGCGGTACAGTTTGAGCTCTAGAATTCGAACTGCGTCACGGCTGGACGCGGCTCCAAGATGGCACAGCCCAAGTCCTACACGCAAACTACAGGCTCAGGAGTGGCAGCTGACGAAGAGGACCATCCGTTCAAATTACTGACCTTAAAGAACGCCGTACAGTGTACTGTGCCTACTTCAGTCGGCAGGAATGCCAACACAAAGGCCATGGTGGAGACTGTTGGAGGCCGTGAGGGCATTGTTGCAGTAGTGATTTTGAACTGTTTTATTTGAAGTCACCATGGGGTGTGTTTTTGGCCCTGAATCAGGGGATAAAGGTGGGAAGGGTTTTATGTAGGTGGAGCCAGTCCTGGGCCCCATGCAGTCGGTAATCCTCTCTGACGTCCACCTCCATCTCCCTGACAAGGCCCTATTCCCCTGTCTGTGCTCCATAGGCAAGGTGTGATCAAAATAACCCCGATACGGTACAGGGCACCTCCACAGGGTTATGAGCACCTATTCTCGTTCCAGCACCGTCTGCTGATGCAGCTGGAGCGGGGTGGGGATGCCAAGGTGCGGCTTTGGGTTTATTTTGAGGGGCATTATTATACTGTCCCGTGGACTACGGGCTGCCCCAGGTGCCATGCCTGTAAGGAGTTTGGGCATATTCGGAAGAATTGCTCGAACTGTTGGGTGGCTAACTCTGCCTCGGAGGCACAGGGTGATCCGGCTGGGCCTTCCCCGCTGACCCCGCCCCCCAGCTGTCCCTCCCGTCACCCCCACTGTGTCACTGGCTGTGGAAGTCGTGGTTGGACATGGGGTAGGTTCAAGTGGCGGGCAGGAAGGTGAAAAAGAAGAAAAAGCATCTGAAGGCTTCTCCCCCAGAGATGGAGCAGGTTGTTGCTGTTAAACCGAGCCCGAAGGGCCCTGTGGCTCCCGAAATCCGGCAAGAGTCTAGGGATGTCGGGGGAGGGGAGGGGATACTGCCCAGGCCGACTGCCTGCCCCTTTTCCAAGGATATGTCTGTGCCTGGCTCTCCTAGGAGAGAGGGAGCACACAGTCGCAGCAGGAAAATTGGGGGATTTCCATGAGCGATATCGACTGCTTTATAGATGGTAGTGACTGTATTGTAATTTAAGTGTAACTACTGTCTTGTAAATATTGATTATCTTGTGTGAATGTTTTGTAAATAAACTTCTATAGTTTTGATAAAAAAAAAAGCAGTGGCTCTGAGGGAAGGCCACACCGTGGGACAGACAGTGGTGTGTGACCTCTCGGAAAAATGTTGATGTACTTTGGGAGGAGTCAGTACACCATGTCTACATGGAGCGAGAGACTTTCGAGCAGCTGGCGGAAGAGCAGACTGGCCCAGGAGACACATTTGTTTTTTGCAGCAGCGCAGGGTTATTTTTCAATTGCATGGACATCCCTGCCTACTCATTCCCGTGCCAGTAGCAGTGAAAATCGGGGATGGGTGTGGCACACTTGAAGGTGAGGGGTCAGTTCAGGAAGGCAAAGAAAAAGAATAAATATTTCAGGCCCTGGAGAAGGATCAGGCAGTTACTGTTGGCATCTGAGATCCAGTAAGGGCCTGGGAAAGTCGGGAGACTGAGAACACCTCTAAAATGAAGGTCAGCGTGCCTCAGCATATCAGCGGCCTGAAAAGCTGGAGGGATGTGACCCCTGAGTCTGGAGGTCAGAGGCCACAAGAGAAGGAGTTACCCCCGGCAAAGGCTCAAAGATTTCTATAAATGGTAATTGCAGCCACAAAATTAAACAGCATTTACTTCTGGGGAGGGCAGCAATGGCAAATTTGGATAAAATACTGAACAGCAGAGACATAACATTGTCTATGCAGATCCCTATAGTCAAGACTATGGCATTTCCAGTTGTGAAGTATGGCTGTGAGAGCTGGACTATTAGTAAGGCTGAATACAAAAGAGTCAACGCCTTTGAACTTGGATGCTGGAGGTAAATGTTAAGAGTACATTGGACAGCAAGAAGATCCAACAAGTCAATACTTGAAGAAATACAGCCAGACTGCTCACTATTTTGGCCACATCATGAGAAGACAGGAGTCCTTGGAGAAGCCGCTCATGTTAGGTATAACAGAAGGTAAGAGAAGGAGAGGATGACAGAGGCTACAATGGATAGACAATATTACTCAGACAATGCATATGATTTTGGGGGATCTTAGGGAGGCAGTTTCCAACAAGAAGGCTTGGTGTGCAGGAGTCCATGAGGTCACGAAGAGTCAGACTCGATTTAATGGCTGAACAACAAAGGCCATACGCTCAGAGTATGTCCCCTCAGAGCTGCAGCATACAGGGGCCATCTGCTGAGGTGGCATTTGAACATGGTGATTTGCACCATGGTAGAGGTGTGAGAAGCAGACTTGCCTATGGTTGATGCTGCACACTCAGAGTGTGTATTCCCTGTGTATGATGTGCTGAGGAGGTTCTTGTATGGGCTGCTCCTGCACACTTATAAATTAATCAACGACATGTTCAACGATATTATGTTCATGATGGAAACAGAAACTGAGGAGAAACTGGCATTCCTGGATGAGCTTCTCAGTTGAAACACAGACAACACTTTGGAAACAACTGTTTATCCTAAGGGGACATATGCAGATCAGATCCTAAACTATTACAATAACCACACAAGAAGAGCTGTATCAGAACCTTGTCGTGAAAAGCAGAGACACACTGCAGTATGGTGGAATTAAAGGGTAAAGGGGAGAAAAATCTCTTTAAAGTATTCACACAAAATGGATACCCACAGAGCTTCATACGAAGATGCCTACAAAGTCGACAACACACGAACAAAGAAGCAACCAAACGGGTTGCCCTTCCATGTATTCGGAACATCTCAGAAATGATGGCCCGGCGGCTCCAAGAACATAGAATTTCAGTCATGCACAGCCAAGAGCAACATTGAGCAGAGTACTCTGCAGACCTAAAGAACAAACCAAGCTGCTGGACAGGGGCAATGTGGTTGACAAAATCCAATGTGCGGCCAGCCAAACTGGGAGAAAACTATCCACAAGGATCCATGAACATCAGCTGGCTACTCAGTGGCACGAAGATTGAGAGCAGCACAAATTCAACTAGGCATTAGTGAAAGTCATGGTGCAAGCAAACACATGGCATGCAAGAGAATTCTGAGAAGCATGGTTTTCCACAAACAATTCTGTAAACACGTAGAGCTTGATCATATTTATAAGCCAATCCCAGACCATAAAGCACAGAGTTCACCATGAAATTTATCAGCAACAAGACCCCCTTCCTATGTCACAACTGAGGTTCCATAATGATGACTAATCAGCTGATTGATATGTATATACAGGCCAAGCATTTGAAGGACACACCACAAATGATCAGCGCACCGACAATGTCTCCTCATATTGTGATGAAACATTTGCAAATGGATTGCCAAGATCGGAGAACAACTCTATCCAACCACCTTTCACTTCCTTGCTTTCAAATGCCAACCAAACTCGCCATGGCAGTCTGTTTTAACATCAGACAGTGGGGATGATCCCCAGTGGAAACCCCTTTATGCAGGAGTTCTTCCCCTGTACATTAGAGACCTGGGGTGGAGCTTGTTGCAGAGGGCAGTACCATGCAATAGATTTTTGAGAAAGTTCACTAACACCCCGCCCACTTATCTATTCTGTGACCAGGAGTTAGTATACTATGCATATATGGAATGTGAGAGGTTGCAGCCCCTGTTTGAATACTTGAAGGGGCTGCTCCTCAGGTTTTGCTTACATTTCAGCCCCACGCTCCTGAAATAAGGGCAACCAGTATGGAAGGGGGCGGGTCACTCAGAGCATTTACTGGTGGGCTTGCTCCTAGGCTGGCCAGGATGGCTATTCACGGGTCCAGATGGCAGACAGTCGAGGGCTCTGCCTGGGCCGACTGCCTGCCCCTCTTCCGGGGATACATTCATGCCCAGCTGTCCTTGGGGAGACAGCATGCAGTCATGATGGGTACAGTGGGAGGATTTCCTGGGCCCCCCAGGGAACTGACCGTTTGATAGAGAGTAATCATAATTTAATTGGATTTTTTTCACTGTAAATATTGAATGATTGTACTTTGTGTAGTTTTGTGGAATAAAAAAGGGGCATAATGAGTGGTGTTCACACTGTTAGGGCTCTCTCTCCTAAAAGAGCAGTTTTGGAGACAGCCAGAGTGGTTTGGGATTGTGGATGGTCATCTTGGCAGCAGACTTGAACAGCTTCTTTCTTGTAAGGAACCTGCTTTGTTAAGTTTTTGATCCATGTCTCTCAAGTGATGAGCAGTGGCTGCACCTGGCGGATGGCCAAAGTCTGAGTAAAATAAACTTTATAGGGTGCGGGAACTGATTTATTCCGTTTTGTGACAATGGAAAACTCCGGTTTGGAGTGCTAGCCTGGGCCGAATGGATGAAGAGGACTTTTGGACTTTGGAGTGGCTGTAGGAAGAGCTGTCTGGAAAGGGCGGCGACTTTGTTTTTGCAGCTGCACAGACAGTGCTGAGATTTTCCTATTGCATGGAAATTTCCCTGCCTATCCACAGATGACTCCCATTTCCCCTCTCCTCTCTCTTTTCTCTTTGAGAGACTATTTGCTGATGTTCTGCTGAATATAGAACTGTATAAAGTCCCAGCGGCGTTACCGAATTTTGGACTGCGTAGTGACAATCATGGTGGGCTGCAGGTCTAAGATGTCTGCAATAAAGTCATATGCGAAGGCTGTGGGCTCAGGAGTTATAACTTGCAAAGGGAATGACTCTTTCAAATTAATGACTTTGAAAGACACTGTACCAACTTCAGTCAGCAGGAATGGCACTTTAAAAGCCATGGCTGAGACTGGTGGGGGACGTGAATGCATTAGTGCATCTTCAAAATTGAATGGGAACACCATCTGCGAGAGTGGTGTTTTTTGCCCTGAGTAGGAGGTTAAAGGTGGGAAGAGTTTTCATGCTAGTGGAGCCATAGTTGGCCCCTGTACAGATGGTTATAGTCTTCTATGTTCACCCTCATATCTCTTGACAAGGCCCTCCTGCCCCACCTGCATCAGTATGGTGCGATCAAAGATAACCCCAATGCAATACCGGGCACATCAACGGGGCTGTGACCATCTTTTCTCCTTTCAGGTGCAAGTTGAGGGGCATTATTAAGACTGTTCCGCCGTGATGCCATGCCTGCAAAGAGTTTGGGCATACTTGAAAGAATTACCTGAACCACCAGCCTGCCAACTCTGCCGTGGAGGCACAGGGTGACACCACTGGGCCTTTCCCTGCTGATCCCCCTCTTGTTGCTCCTCCGTGTCCCACCCCCCTCTCCCCGTGCCAGTGGAAGTCGGCGAACAGCACAGTGCGTGTAACAGTGAGGGGCGGATTCAAGCAACAGATTGGAAGGCAAAGAAAAACAAGAAACATCTCATGGCCTTTCCCCCCGGAGAAGGAGCGGGCAGTTACTGCTGAGCATGATCCAGAGGATCCTATGGCGTCTGACATCAAGCAAAAACCTGGGAAGGTTGGAGGAGGGGAAGTGGTGCCACAGACTAAGGTCACCTCGGAAATAGGTCAGCTTCCCTCAGCACATTTGTGGTCTAAAAAGATGTAGAGCTGTGCCCTCTGAATCTGAAGAACAGGGTCACACAAGGAGGATGATTTACCTCCAGTAATGACCATATGTGTGGAGTATGTTCCCTCAGAGTTTGGAGGACTGCACAGGGGTACCTCAAGGGACTGTCCTGTCCTCCTTCCTGTTCATCATCTACACCTCCGACTTCAGATACAATGCGTACTCCTACCACCTGCAGAAGATTTTGGACAATTTCGCAGTTGTGGGCTGTATCAGCTGGGGTCAACAGGCTGAGTACAGAAGAGTGGTGGACAACTTTGTTGAGTGGTGTGGGCTGAATCACCTGCATCACTAAGACAAAGGAATTGGTGGTGGACTTCAGGAAGGTGAAAACACCCTGCATTCCCATCTCCATCAAGGAAATGGATGTGGAAATCATCCGGGACTACAAATACCTGGGAACGCACCTGGACAATAAACTGGACTGGACTAAAAATACAGTGGCTCTGTACAAGGGACGGAACTGACTGTACTTCCTGAGGAGGCTCTAGTCATTCCACGTCTGCAGTACTATGCTGTAGATGTTCTACGACTCAGTGGTGGCCAGCATTCTATTCTATGCTGCAGTCTGCAGGGGCAGCAGAGTGAGAGCAGCTGATGCCAAGAAAATCGATGCTTGTCAGGACGGCTGGTTCTGCTTTGGAGGTGGAACTGTATTTTCTGATGGTTGTCTGAGAGGAGGATGCTGCAGAAGCAACAGAGCATTATGGGTAATCCCCCTCTCCCCCTTCATGACATATTGGACAAACAGAGGAACACCTTTAGTAACAGACTGATTCTACCGATTTTTTTGTACTTCAATGCTTACATTTTGTATTTTAAAGTATCTATTTCTGACTGGCCAACCTTGCAACAATAATTTCCTTTGGGATAAATAAAGTTTTATCTTATCTCATTAGGAGTTTAAGAAGAATTGATGTATAATGACTTGCAAATTTCTACAGTTGTACCGCAAAGAACATTCTAACTAGTTACATCATCGTCTTGTGTGGGGGGCTACTGCACAGGATTGGAAAAAGCTGCAGGAAGTTGCAAACTCAGTCAGCTCCATCATGGGCACTAGCCTCCCCAACATCAAGGACACTTTCAAAAGGTGATGTCTCAAGCTGGCATCATCATTAAGGAACCCCATCACTCAGGACATGCCCTCTTCTTATTATTACCATCAAGCAAGTGGTACGACCCTGAAAACAGACACTCAACATTTTAGGAGCAGCTTCTTTCCCCTCCACCATCAGATTTCTGAATGGACAATGAACCCACAGACACTACCTCACTTTTTTTTTGCCCTCTTTTTGCACTACTCAATTTTTTATACTGTATGTATATATTTCATAGTTTTAAAAAATTATGTACTTATTATGTATTACAATGTACTGCTGCTGCAAAAGAACAAGTTTCACAATGCATGCAGTAATATTCAACCTGATTCTGATTTCCAGGACAGTCCATCCAGGACAAGATTCATTTTATCCAGGATCTGATTTACCTGTCCTGAAAGGCTGGACTTTCAGTCGCCTTTCTCTCCCTTGACCAGGAGAAGGCTTTTGATAGAGGGGACCATGAGTAACCTTTTGGGACTCCGCACTCGTTTGGGTTTGGGCCACGAAATGCGGCCCATTGTTTGACTGTTGCACACAGCTGCAGAGCGCCTTGTAAATGTGAACTGGTCCTTGACAGAGCCCTAGTGCTTTGGAAGTGGTGGGGGCGGAGGGGGAGCGGACTATGCCAGTTGTACTCTGTTTGTGTGGAGCCATTCCTGTGCCTTCTCCGTAAGACATTGATGGGTTTGGTTCCACGCGAACTGGACATGGAGGTCTTCCTTTCGGCTTACATCCTCCTCATGGTCACTGACCTTGTTGACCTGCAGAGGATGTGAGACTGCCAGCAGATCATCTCAGCTGCAGCCTCTGCAAGAGTGAACTGTGAAATGCTGGGTTGATTTCCTGCTGGAGGGATTAAGACTCTTTGTGTGGAACACCACGCACCTCCTCTATTTGAGCTCCATTGAGGATGCCTGGCCAGGGACAAAAGTCTTTGTGCAGCTGGAATGCTGGTGGGCTGACTTCATGCAATTTCGAACCAGGAAAGGGTGCTGGTTATGAATTAGTTTGTAGCCTCAATGATCTGGTACCAGCTGGTCACTTAGGTCTCAGCCAATACTTTGTCTCTATAGGACCCAGAGGAGGCTACTGGATATCTTCTGGGTAATAGGAGGTATTCGGTCTCTGCTGCAGTCCTAAGCCTTCCAATTACGGAGTACGGTCAGTCACCGGTGTGCATGTGTACCCAGCTGGTGGCTCTCTGCCTTAGGCCCCTGCAGAGATACCTGCACACCGAGCACCCTCTGAGATGGCGTGCGCTGGCGACACACTTCCTTTGCTGGGGGCATTTTCTGCAGGAGGGCACACAGCTCCCACCGGTGAACATCAGCCGTGCTGCTCTGCAGTAGTTGTTGCGAGTTTGAAGTTTAGACACATCCAGTCAGGGTGCTGGGTCTCATCCTGTCGTGGTGGGTGTCAGGGAGGCCCAGGAGCGTGGAGGGATTCTAGCTGTGCTAACTTCTACTCAGCCAGGATTGCTTGTATGACCTAAGGCCTGAGATTTCTTGTGAGAGAGGGTCCCACATAACATGAGCTGCCTTGTGGCGATGTCCGCTGTGCCATTTCACAACTCGCCGAGGCAGATCTTGTATGGGCTGCTCCTGCAACACCTTTCACTTCCTTGCCTTCGTCTGCTGACCAGACTTACCAGGAAGGCTGTTGGTCTGTTTTACCATCCAGTGGGAGGGGAGAACACCAGAGGAAATCTCTTTATGCAGGGGCCCTTGCCATGTACACTGGGGACCTGGGGAGCAGGGCTTTGCATAGGCAGTACTGTGCAACAGGTTTTTAAGCAGGTTTACTGACACTCCATCCACCTGTCCATTCTGTAGCTGGGAGGAGTCTGTGTACCATGCATATACGGAGTGAGAGAGGTTGCAGCCGCTGTTTGAATATCTGAGCTGCTCCTCAGATTTTGGTTATACTTCAAACCCACAGTCCTGATATACGGTCAGCCAGTACGGAAGGGGGCGGTTCGTTCAAAGGAGCTGCTGGTGGGCTTGCTCTTGGGCCTAGCCGAGATAGGGCCGACCTGACCACCGGCCACTCCTCTGGGGTTACTGTCCTGATGTGTTAAAATGAGTCCCTGTCCCTTTAGTCAGGAGACAGTGAAGGAAGTGGGATTGACGAGATTGCCCTGAGGGCCAACACAGGCACAATGGGCTGAATAGCCTCTCAGGTTTTAAGGAAATGTGAGTTTGGTGGTGTACAGTCGTGCTTACCTTATACAAGGAGTTTGGCAGTTGGTTGTTCATTGTGAAGGAACCCAGTTCCAGCAGATGCTCTGCAGTGTCATCTGATTTATTCACCTGTCGGCAGCAAGAAGCAACGTTCAATCACTGACTGTGCTACCTGGGCTGACACAAGCCTGGGAATTCCAGCTTCGGAGGACATTAGTTATTGGGAAAGATCAGATAGGCTTGATTTCCCTGTTGTGTTGGAAGCTGAGGGATGACCAGATAAAAGTACAGTGCATTCCGGTCAACTGGGACACATTGGGACCATGACATTTTGGCCCAATTAAGCAGTTGCCCCAATTAGCCAAAGTTTCATGGAAACAGTTAAAAAGGTATTATAAGGACAAACTACCAGTTAAATGAGTAACAAATTATGTATTTAAATTAAATTCAGAACAAATTAGAACAACACTACTACAGTACTGTGAAACCTTGTGTGGCAGGGTGGAGATACAAGGCGCTCCTTCCCTCTGCTAGCCTGCAGGTACCCTAGGGCAAGGTGTAGCACCTGATTTAGCCCCCGATCAGGGACACATGAAGCCATGGGAGCCGGTAGTGGATGGTCATATGAGCAGCTAGTGCATATCACGAGTCCTGGTTACGTAATCACTGACGTCAGGCAGGCAATCTCTGGGGTAAAGACAGTGCCCAGAAAAACGCAATAGCAAGCCACTTCTGTGGGAAATTTGCCAAAACAATCATGGTCATGAAAGATCTTGATCACCCATGTCATACAACACACAAATGATGATGATGATGATGACTATAAAACTGCTTTTAATGGAGGTATTCATCTGGTGTACGCTGCCGTGTTCTTGTGATTGACTGTAAATGAACAAAATCAGTGCAGACACCTAGTGTAAATAATGGACTACCTTCATACAATGCTATCGACAATTGCATCCTCTAAATCTTCATTTTTATTGTAACATTCAAGATAATTGTTGATAACTCCAAATTCTTTGTAGTTCCTAACTCACTGAAGTAGAGAAATCGTTTCCTGTTCACTCCCAGCCGTTTCTGGCATCTCAAGCCTGAATGCTTGAAACTGCAGTGAGTAAAACTGTTCTCAATTGTCTTACTGCTCATTTGCTGCCAACTATCAGTGACAAAAATCACTGCTTTTTGAATACAAATACATGTGACTGATGCTAAAGACTGTTTGCTCTAAGTATGGTGCCATGTCTAATGGCCATACAAATGGATGTGGCTAAGGTTAGTTAGAAACTGTTCAGCAACCGTCTCCTGTCCTAATTAAGTGGCATAGTGTCCCAAATAAATGGAGAACTCCCGCTATTTTTGTTATTTAAGACTTGTACCAAATAAGCAGCTGCCCTGATTAATCGATAGCCCAATAAACTGGAATCCACTGGAAATAAAATTACAAGAGGCAGAAGGAAGGGAAGAATCTTTTTCTTGTGGTGTCAACATTGGAGAGTGTTAGTACGTGAAAATGTGCTGTAAAATCTGTTTTACAGCAGCAATACAGTGCAACAAAATATACTATAATTTTAAGAAATATAAAAAAATTAATAAGTAGCACAAAAGGAGAGCAAAAATAGTGAGGTGGTGTTAATAGGTTCATTATACTTTAAGAAATCTGAAGAGTGGGAAGAATAAGTTGGTAAGTTGGTTTATCATTGTCTCATGCAATGAGGTACAGTGAAAAGCTTGTCTTGTGCACCGTTCATACAGACCAATTCATTAGACAGGAGTCTGAAGACACACACTCAGTGTTTCAGGAACAGCTTCTTCCCCTCCACCATGAGATTTCTGAACAGACAATGAAACCATCAGTACTACCTCACTATTTTGTTCTCTTTGGGTGCTATTTTTAATATATATTCTTATTGTAACTTATGGTAATATTTTAATGTGTTGCACCGTACTGCTGCTGCAAAACAACAAATTTCATGATACATGTCTGATATTAAACCTGATTCTGATTCTGGGTGGATTGGAAGGCTAATTTGCATTTATATTATTGCAAGGAATTGGTTGAATAAGGCAGATGAATTTAGAGTTTTGATCATCACATGAAATATGGGTGAAAGATGGACAGGAACAGTAACACAATATTCTAGGAGACAGAAACTGCAGACATAATAATGCATTGTGACATTGCAGTATTGATTAAGGAAACCATCATTGCTCTACGAAGGGGGTTGTCCAACATATTGAAGTTGATGGAGAGGATGATTCTTATGGTGGGGTTGTGGATCTACGACAGGATGGCACAGGCTCAGAGAGATGTCCCTTTACAGAGATGAGGAGGAATTCCTTTAGGCAGAGGGTTGTGAATCTGTGGAATTCTGTGGAAGTCATTGAGCATATTTAGACCAGAGGTTGATAGATTCTTGATTAGTCAAGGTGTCAAAGGTTATGGGGAGAATGTAGGAGAATGGGATTGAGAAGGAAAATACACAAGCCATGATAGAATGGTGGAGCAAACTTAATGGTCTAAATAGCCTAATTCCTACGTCCTGTGGTCTTATGTCTTATGATCTTGCGTCTTATGAACTTGGAAACAAAAAAGGGGACAATCATTTCTTCGGCCCCCTAACAGTTAGTAGAAGGTACAGAAGATGATGCATAGGCACATTGCAGAAAGAGGTCACAGCAATAGAGTTAGAGGAGCTGGGATCACAATGTCCTCAGTATTAACTGGGTGACCAACAGTGAAAGGCATTGACACGGTGGAATTTATTAAATGCATTCAGGAGAGATTTTGAGTCAGGATGTAAACAAGTAATCCAGATGGTGCTGAGCTGTGGTCTCCATGAAGGCTCAGATTTAGTTAGATTTTAGGGTTGTTTTTTAGGTTCATAGGGATGGTTTTGGGGACAGAGAGGGGAGTTTGGGGTCAGGTTACAGTTTGGGCACAGTGATATGGGGAATTGGAGTCCAGACTGGTCCAAGTCCAGGTCCAAGCCTTCACTCCATGTTCCAAGTCCAGCAGCATGGACATGGTCAAATGTTAGGCGGCAGACCAGCAAGGACTTTCGGGGCTCCGTCATCGGCAAGACTGGAGTTTCGAGGCACAGTTTTCAGGTTCCTGTATTCGGTGAGCTCAGCGTTCTAAGGCCTGGAGTTTGGGTCCTCATCCAACATCTGTGAGCTCTGGGTCAATCCCGAAGATTGAGGTCCAAAGTTTGATTCCAAGTCCAGAAGTTGAAGCTTGATGACCGGAGCCCTGAGCCTGCAAACCTCTGCAAATTCACTGGGGAAATCAGGGCCCAGTGTTGGCAAATCCATGAGTTTGAAGACAGCCATTCCTGGGGTTAAAGGACTGTGTATCTGCATGGGTAGGACGAACATCTCGCCCACCTGTTTTGCTCTTATTGTTTTGTTGTTTTCTGTGTTCTACTTTGTGTTCTGTGGTGTTCTGCTGAGCGTTGTGGACATGCTTTGGACACTTGCAGGCTGCCCTCAACACATCCTTAGGTGTGTTGGTTGTTAATGCAAATGATGTATTTCACTACGTTTCCATGTACGTGTGATAAATAAATCTGAATCTGTCCCACAGGAGAAGGGGCAGTACTGGACTAATTCAAAGGAAATGTAGATGGGTAACAGGTTAAAGCATAAGAGAAAGAGCATTTAGAAGACAGTAACCATAATGTCAAGGTAGTCATGAAAGGGAATACGGATGGTTTGGGAATTCAGGTTGCATATCATCACAGGACTAGGTGAGGTTGTAAATTAATACATTTTTATCTCTATTTCCTTCGGAAAGGTATAATGCAGTTGGAAAATTTCAGGGACCTTGATGTGAAACTCTAGAATGTGTTATCGTAAAAAAAAAATAAAGTAGGGATTCTACCGTACTGACCTCTACCTTGCCAAGGCACAGCGACAACTCATGGATACCTCCTCTTATTTACCCCTCGATCATGACCCCATTAAGGAGCACCAGGCCATTGTCTCCCACACCATCACCAACCATATCAGTTCAGGGGATCTCCCATCCACTGCTACCAACACCCTGCACTTCCCAGTTCTACCTCCTATCCAAGATCCACAAACCTGCCTGTCCAGGTAGACCCATTGTCTCAGCTTGCTCCTGCCCCACCAAACTCATTTCTGCATACCTCGACACTGTTTTATCTCCCCTTGTTCAATCCCTTCCCACCTATGTTCGTGACACTTCTCACGCTCTGAATTTTTTCAGTGATTTTAAGTTCCCTGGACCCCACCGCTTTATTTTCACCATGGATGTCCAGGCCCTATATACCTCCATTCTCCACCAGGAAGGCCTCAAAGCTCTCCACTTCTTTTTGGATTCCAGACCTAACCAGTTCCCCTCTACCACTGCTCTCCTCCGTCTAGCGGAATTAGTCCTTACTCTTAACAATTTCTCCTTTGGCTCCTCCCACTTTCTCCAAACTAAAGATGTAGACATGGGCACCCGTATGGGTCCCAGCTATGCCTGCCTTTTTGTTGGCTTTGTGGAACAATCCATGTTCCAAGCCCATACTGGTATCCGTCCCCCACTTTTCCTTCGCTACATCGACGACTGCATTGGCGCTGCTTCCTGCACATATGCTGAGCTCGTTGACTTCATTAACTTTGCCTCCAACTTTCACCTTGCCCTCAAGTTTATCTGGTCCATTTCCGACACCTCCCTCCCCTTTCTTGATCTTTCTGTCTATCTCTGGAGACAGCTTATCTACTGATGTCTACTATAAGCCTACGGACTCTCACAGCTACCTGGACTATTCCTCTTCCCACCCTTCTCGCAATTCCTCCGTCTCCGTCGCATCTGCTCTCAGGATGAGGCTTTTCATTCCAGGACGAAGGAGATGTCTTCCTTTTTTAAAGAAAGGAGCTTCCCTTCCTCCACCATCAACTCTGCTCTCAAACGCATCTCTCCCATTTTACGCACATCTGCTCTCACCCCATCCTCCTGCCATCCTACTAGGAATAGGGTTCCCCTTGTCCTCACCTACCACCCCACTGGCCTCTGGGTCCATCATATAATTCTCCGAAACTTCCGCCACCTCCAATGGGATCCCACCACCAAACACATCTTTCCCTCCCCCCACTTCTGCTTTACGCAGGGATCGCTCCCTACACGACTCCCTTGTCCATTCATCCCCTCCATCCCTTCGCATCGATCTCCTGCCGGCACTTATCCTTGTAAGTGGAACAAGTGCTAAACATGCCCTTACACTTCCTCCCTCACCACCATTCAGGACCCCAGACAGACCTTCCAGGTGAGGCGACACTTCACCTGTGAGTCGACTGGGGTGATGTACTGTGTCCGGTGCTCCCAGTGCGGCCTTCTATATATTGGCGAGACCCGACGGAGACTGGGAGACCGTTTCACTGAACACCTATGCTCTGTCCACCAGAGAAAGCAGGATCTCCCAGTGGCCGCACATTTTAATCCCATTCTGATATGTTTATCCACGGCCTCCTCTACTTTTAAGATGAAGCCACACTCAGGTTGGAAGAACACCACCTTATATTCCGTCTGGGTAGCCTCCAACCTGATGGCATGAACATTGACTTCTCTAACTTCCATTAAAGCCCCTCCTCCCCTTCTTACCCCATCCCTTATTTATTTTTTTTTCCCTTTTTTCCTCTTTTTTCTCCCTCTGTCCCTCTCACTATAACTCCTTGCCTGTTCTCCATCTTCCTCTGGGCTCCCCTCCCCCTTTCTTTCTCCCTTAGCTTCCCGTCCCATGATCCTCTCCCTTCTCTAGCCTTGTATCCTTTTTGCCTATCACCTGTCCAGCTCTTAGCTCCATCCCTCCCCCTCCTGTCTTCTCCTATCATTTTGGATCTCCCCCTCCCCCGCTCAAATCTCTTACTATCTCTTCTTTCAGTTAGTCCTGACGAAGGGTCTCGGCCTGAAACGTCGATTGTACCTCTTCCAATAGATGCTGCCTGGCCTGCTGCGTTCCACCAGCATTTTGGGTGTGTTGCAGGGACTTTAGTTGTCTTGGGAGGCTTCAATGTGGATAAATCCTGAGGGGCAGATAAAATTTATCCCAGGCTACTATAGTAGACAAGGAGGAGACTGCAAAGGCCTTGAAAGGAATTTTTAAATCTTTACTGGCCACAGATGAAGTGCCATACGAGTAGAGTTAGTCACTGTACAGAAAATTGTTCTGTATTAGGTGAGGGTTAATCAGATTTGTGTGGTGCAGAAGGGCCTTCTCTGCATTGTATCGCTAAATAAATAAACTAGAGGATTTCAGTCTGTGGCCAGCATGGACACAGTGGTCCAAGTGGCTTGTTTCTGTGCTGAACCACCCTATGACATGATCACCAAGAGAGCCCTGAACACATTCTCCTTCATCCGCAATGTACCTTGCTGTACAGGAATCGCTGCAGCTCCAGCTCGGCAATACCCAGCTGCCCATCCTCTTCCGTCAGACGCCAGCGTGCCTGGGCAAAGTAAACCTCGGTGCGCCGCACCACGCTCACGTCCTCCTGCTGCTTGCGGAGTTCTAGCTTGTTTGCCCGCTGGAGTTGGAAGTCCTTAAAACACCTGGAAGGCACGGGGGTCAGACACAGGGTCAAACAGAAAGCATGGTAGCATTGCGGTTAGTGCAATGCTTTACAGGGCCAGTAACCTAGGGTCAATTCCTGCCGCTGTTTGTAAGGAGTTTGTATGTTCTCCCCATGACCACATGGGCTTCCTATGGGTGCTCTGGTTTCCTCTCATATTCCAAAGACGTACACGTCAGGATTAGTAAGTTGTGGACATGCTATGTTGCCGCTGGAAGCTGGCGGCCCCCAGCACATCTTCAGAGTGTGCTGGTCGTTGACGGGAATGACGCATTCAACCATGTTTCAATATATTTGTGACCAATAAAGTTAACCTTGTTAAATTTTAACTACACAGAATCGTGTCAGGATAATGGGATGTAACAGTGTGACAGACCACATATTTGCTGTATGAAACCATAGACCAGCATACACACCTGCTCATTAATGCAAATATCTAATCAGGCATCCACTTGGCAGCAACTCAATACATAAAAGCAATGAAGATGTGTTCAAAGGTTCAGTTGTTGTTCAGACCAAACATCAGAATGGGAAAGAAATGTGATTTAAGTGACTTTGACCATGGATTGATTGTTGGTGTCAGACAGAGTGGCTTGAATATCTAAAAACTGCTGATCTCCTGGGATTTTCGCACACAACATTCTCTTGAGATCACAGAGAAAGGTGTGAAAGACAAAATACATCCCGTGAGTGACAGTTCTGTGGGCAAAAACGCCTTGTTAATGAGAGAGGTCAGAGGAGAATAGCCAGACTGGTTCAAGCTGACAGGAAGGTGACAGTAACTCAAATAACCATGTATCACAACACCAGTGAGCAGAAGAGCATCTCTGAATGCACATGTTGAACCTTGAAGTGGATGGGCTACAGCAGCAAAAGACCATGAACATACACTCAGTGGTCCTGTACCTAATAAAGTGGCCACTGAGTATATACCATGTACAGAATATAAAGCATGATATGTTCTTCCTGAGCAGAGGCAGAGACCCATTGGACATTGGTTTGGGCTGCATCAATGTGGAGTCTGAATTTTAGGTCCTGCTGCTCTGTACATCAATACTACCAGCTTCAAATCCCTTGGCCACAAGGCTCCATCGATCTAACTCAGAAAGAGGACACCAGAAGTCGTTATGTCAAGGAATTTTGTATTCTTGCAGCAATTGATAAAATCCCATCTTCCCAGAATATCCTGGAACAATTCTACACAGCCATCACAGACAGCATCTTCACATCACCCACGACTGTCTAGTTTGGTGCAGTATCCTCTCACTATGTACAAAAATTACAGCAAACTGTCAGGTTACCAGAAAAGGTCATTGGCTGCGTGCAGTTTATAATCAGTGCAGGACTTGTACGTGTCCAGGACAACGTGAGCAAGAAAAATCATTGTGGGCACTACCCACCCTGCAAAGTGCCTTTTCCAAAAGTTCCCTTCTGGAAAGCGCTATTAAAACAAAAACTTCATGCCATCTTAAAAGTTTCTTCCCCCAGGTAGTTCCAGATCAGCTACTCTAGTTAGCCTCTCCCCCACCCCCCCATTTACAGCATTGCACTGTAAACACTTTCAAGGAATCTACAACTCATGTTCTCAGTATTTATTTGCATTTATTACTTGCATTTTTTATGTTTGCACTTGTCTATTTTAGCACATTGGTTGTTTGCCAGTTTTTCTTTATGTGCAGCTTTTCATTGATTTGATTGTATTTCTTGGTTCTGTGAATGCCCGCAAGAAAGAGAATCTTAGGATAGTATATGGTGACATATACTTTCATAATAAACTCACCTTGAGCTTTGAACTGTTCTTATAATGTAAATACATGCTGGTATTTATGTATTGATGCACATTTTATTTCATATCAGTCCTTTCATCTCTAACTTTGTTTATATAATTGTCGAATGTTGCTTTTGTTACATGTCACACCCTGACCAAATCACCCCAGCAAATTCCTTATACATATAAATGTATACAGTGAATATGGTGATTTTGACAGCCCTCTCTTCCTTGCATGCTCACCTGATGAGGATATTGAGTTCCTCGCTCTTGGCCTGTAGATCCGTCTTCTCTTGGTTCAGCCGCACCTGTAGCTCGTGGCTCTGGTTCAACAGGGTAGTGCTACGGCTGTCGTCCTGCAGAGACTGAAACACAAGAACCAGCCGTCGGCATCCAGCAAAACTCCCCCCTTCAGGCTCAATCTCCCAGTACGCACAATCCTGCTCTCTCGCCACTACCCCCCCCCCCCCACAAAGTTCACAGCCACACCGTATCTGGTGCCTCCCAGCAATAGGCTGAGAGTTCAAACCGGGAGATTCAGGGGCAGAACTCCAGAGCACTGTACTGGGGGGAGGGGGAAAGGGGGGGTCCTTGTCTCTGGAAGTCTTCAGAATTCTCAACCCTTACATTACAATGGCCCTAACCCAGGCCACACCATGTGTTCAAAGTGAATGCCCAACATTAGTCTTGCAGGATTCCAGTGCAGTACCTGTTACCATTCCCTCTGATCACTGCCCCTGCCCTGATAGTGCTAGTCCCACATGGATGTAAGGGAAGTGGGAGGTTACCTTGACAATCAGGTAGATCTCTTTCTCCCACTGCCGGATCCGGGTCACGTGCATCCTGACCGCATCCTGCAGGTGGAGGATGCTGTTCCGCTGCTCTTCTGGATTGCTGGAAATCTCCAGCTGGAAACGCACTCGCTGCTTCCTCTCACTGTGCTCCTGGAACCAGAGAAATGGATGTAGCAAGCAACATCCCCACACCGGTGCACACAAAGCAGGAGGGAGGTGAGGGCATCTGTGGTTGTTCCCTTCGGCAGGACATTGTGAGGAGTGGTTTAGTGACTGGGCAATAAGTATTATTTTGTCTCTTTCACTATTTTATCAATCATTTTTCTTTCTGCATTTTATTCTTGATATAACTAATAAAGTAATTTATTATAACCTTCAACACGTGTACAGTGTGTCCTTTGTTTGTGGATACCTCTTGCTGCTGAATCAGAAAAAAACAAAAAACAAAGTCTAAAATATTTTCGTTACAAAGCTTACTTTGCGTTTGGGTTCGACGAGCAACAGCAGATTGTTAACGATATCCAAGATCATGGCGTACTGCACTGGGTTGGTGGATATCTCCAGGTCATGGTGGATCAGGGTGAATGTGTCCACAGCACCTACATGTGTAGTCAGAGCAAAAATCAGCGCAGGAAATACTGCAACTCAGCAGACACCCTCTGAGTTTCTCCCAGCCAGTCACTCCCCACCCAAATACTACTCACATCAAGGCTGTCATTCACCAACCTGCTAACTTAGCAGTAGAACATAACCAACTACCATAGTCTCCTTTTTGATTGTAAACACAAGAGGAGCAAGTGTGATAGGATCAGCAGATGTCTTAAATTTTTTGGTCACTAATTATCCTTAAACAAAAATTGTGTTTAAGGATAAATAATATCCTCAGAGAAAACTTTGTTTCAAAGCTACCTCGTCCATCTGAAAGCATCAATGGTTTCTTGGGCTTCATGCTGTTTCTGAGTGAAGGAGTGGACAATGCAGTGTTACCTCAGTATGCAGTGGGGTAGATTCATCTGGCTGAATTGTGATTAACTCTGCCATTGACAGTCCCAAGCCCAGCTGTGAAAGCAGAAGGGTTGAGCATGGAGTGAGCAACCCCATCCTGTAAAGTCCCAGAGCCAACACAAGCTCCAAAGACCTCATTCATGGGAGAGGAAGGATCATTGTCTGGAAGACATATGAAGTTGTGTGGTGAAAGCAGAAGCCACAGGGTTGATCAACCTTCAGCCCAGGACAGGGGAGCAGATGTCAGTGGTCCATGTCCCGGTAGGGGTAATGAACTAAAGAAGAAAACTTTGACATTGTGATAGAAAGTGAACAGGAATGGGAGGGAGTTAACATCTGAGCCAGGGCTGATGTCTTGTGGTGGGTTGCTTAAGGTTTGCAAGATGCAGTCTCGCTCCAGATTGCCAATCCGTGCCTCTGGTATCAGATCTCACACCCGTGGCCCGAGTTTAACATTGACTCTCAAACCCACCATTCTGCTTCTTCAGCAAGTCTTCCTTCTGGTCTTCATGCAGCTCAGGGGGTTTGATCTGGGTCACCAACTCAGGCTCAATATCGTGGCTGTAACTGACATAGAACATCCGGCAGTTACAGCGCGAGATGATCCTCTGCACTTGCTGGGTCTGATAGCCTTGGGCAGGGAGGTTCCAGTCTGAAGGAAGAGAAACCAGGCACAGAGTTAATCAGCCAAAACTGCTGTCAGTTCCACTCCCAGTAAACTGCCAAATCCTTAGGTATCCATCTCTGATTGGGAAGGCAACTCTCTCCAAGGAAAATGCAGGCTTGGCAGAGTGAAGCTCCCCCCACACCGTCCCATCACACGCTCCCAGGGTCAGACACAGAGTGAAACTCCCTCCACATTGTAATGGTAGTTAATAGGACATTCCTATTCCTCTCAGTTAGCCACTCCCACATGGGAGTAGGTCCCATACTGTTCAAGCAGAGTGATCAATAAAGTTCAGTTAAATATCCTGCATGCTGGCATCGTGGTGTGCTCTGCACTCTCCCTCAATATCAAACGTAATTCCGTGTCAGAAGTGGTTGATCATCAATAAGTTGGTGCTACAGGCCAGGTGAGAGTCCCAACAAGAAAGAATTTACAGTAAGACTGTTCTTGTTCACATATATCTATGAAAAATATTCAGATACTTATCAACCTAAACTGCCTTTGCTAGTACGCTAAATTGTATGCACCATGAGGAACTCAGTCCTGGCCAGGGTTGCTAGGCAACGCTTTCAATCTACACTCAAAAGTGGATATATTTGTCTTTCTTTTCAAATCTTTTTATTGTTATATTATACAGGAAAAAAACATGAGTACATTGAAGTAACAACACTTACTCAAAAAAGACATTATCTTAAAGATTGAAAAATAATTTTGTGGTAACAAAAAAAACCTACTAAGCAGAAAAGCGAGAAAAAAAAAGAGAACCCATTAGGTCATGCGTCATACAAAAAGCTTCTAAAAGTAAACATCAAACCGCCAGCAAGGAAAGAAAATATACTAAAAAATTTACAATTAGATCGTGAAAAAATTAAATCAATTAACTCAAATGATAATAACGAGCAAATGAGCCCCATCTTTTCTCAAAATCAAATAAAGGTTCAAAGGTTCAACTTCTAATTTTCTCCAAACTAAGACATAGCATCACTTGAGAGAACCATTGTGACAAAGTGGGAGCTGATGTATCCTTCCACTTCAACAAATGGCCCTCCTAACTATCAATGTAACAAATGCAATAACATGTTGGTCAGACACAGAAATACCATGAATATTTTGAGGAACTATTCCAAAAAGCAGAGTTAATTTATTAGGTCGTAAATTAATTTTAAGTGCTTTAGAAATTGTTGAAAAAACCGACTTCCAGAACTGACTTCAAGAAATATTCTCTTTCATACTCACACTTTCTGCAATACCTTCAAGTTAGACATTTTTTACAAAAATATTTAAGTAATTTTCCTTACATATTGGAGGCTGACCTGTTAGATACTATTATGAGTATGAATCCTTTGATTAAGGGTTCTATTGGAAGAATTTATAATTTATTATTACAACGGGATAAGCATCCTTTATCTAAGATTAAATAGGATTGGGAAAAGGAACTTAATTCGACTTTTATGACGGAGGATTGGACGTGGATTTTGAAGTTGGTTAACTCTTCTTCAATTTGTGCTAGCCATTCATTGATTCAATTTAAAATTGTACATCGTTATCATTTGACAAAGGAGAGTCTTTCTAAAATCTTTTCTAATGTTGCTAGTCATTGTGATAGATGTAAAACTGAGATAGCTACACTGACACGTATGTTTTGGTCTTGTTCTATATTGGAAAAGTGGATATATTTGTAATGATCTGTGGGCACTAGCGCAGAGACACAGTCATAGTAGAAAAGTCAGTCAAACTCTCAGGGAGAGAAAAGACTACTTTTGCAGTCCAAATAAATAAAATAAAATAATAAACAAATTAACAGGAAAATGGAGCAAATACCTGCAGTACCTACCTCTACTTACCTAATAAAAGCCCTCCCCAAGGCACTCAAAAACAGTTCTTCAGGAGGTCAAAGAAGACCATGATTGAGATGGAGAGAGAGCCTTCCTTGGCACTCTAGATTCAAATAAACAAGACTGGTGTACTACCATTCAGTTGCAAAATGAGGCAATGACATTCAACATGACACTGGGGCAGATGTCACAGCCATCCCCAATGTCTGTTCACAAAACTGGCGAAGAGAACAGGCATTATGCTAAACCCAACAAAGAAACTGCCCATGGCGCCAGGGAAACATAAGCTCAATATGAAAGGAATGTTTACTACTTCCATCCATAAAAATGAGAAACAGTTAGAAGAGGATGTCTACGTTGTCCAGAATCTCTTCTCATCACTACTGAGACGACATGCCATCGAGAAGCTGAACCTTATTGCAAAGATGGATTCACTAAACAATGTTCACTGGAGTTGTTCACAGGCCTGGGGTACTGAAAGAAGAGTACCTTATCCAGTTGAGGCTCAGAGTGATGCCCTAATCTCTGACCACCGCAAGACATATACCCGTCCCATTGAGGAACCAAGTCAAAGCTGAACTTGAGAGAATGGAGGCACTTGACATCATAACTAGAGTGAACAGACCTACTAACTGGTGTGTGGGAATTGTTCCTGTTCCCAAGCCAGATGGCGCAGTTGAGGATTTGTGTTGAATAATGCAGTGAGTCAAGAGAAGTTTATTCTGCCCTCTGTTGAGCGCACATTGGGTATGCTGGGTGGAACAAAGTTCTTCACCAAACTGGATGCAAACTCCGTTTAGCTCCCGAAGAGGAGATGTAGTGGTAATTTATACCACTACAATAAGTACATACCGAGTTTTTCTTTCCTTCCCAGAAGAGGAGATGTAGTGGTAATTTATAGATTATTCCTATGCCACTCCGTTAACCACACCCACATGGGAGGAGTTCAACTATTCAAGCAGAGTGAGCAGTAAAGCTCAATTGAATAACCTGCATGCTGGGGACTAGGTGTGATCAGCATTATCCTTCAATATCAAACACAACACATACCATCCCATCACCTACCCCCAGGGTCAGATACAGGGTAAAACTCCTTCCACATCATCCCATCACACACTCCCGGGGTCAGACACCGAGTGAAGCTCCCTCTACACCGTCCCATCACACACTCCCGGGGTCAGACACAGAGTGAAACTCCCTCCACACTGTCCCATCACACACTCCCGGGGTCAGACACAGAGTGAAACTCCCTCCACACTGTTCCATCACACACTCCCGGGGTCAGACACCGAGTGAAGCTCCCTCTACACCGTCCCATCACACACTCCCGGGGTCAGACACAGAGTGAAACTCCCTCTACACCGTCCCATCACACACTCCCGGGGTCAGACACAGAGTGAAACACCCTCCACACTGTCCCATCACACACTCCCGGGGTCAGACACAGGGTAAAACTCCTTCCATATCATCCCATCACACACTCCAGGGTCAGACACAGAGTGAAACTCCCTCCACACCGTTCCATCACACACTCCCGGGGTCAGACAGAGTGAAGCTCCCTCCACACCGTCCCATCACACACTCCTGGGGTCAGACAGAGTGAAGCTCCCTCCACACCGTCCCATCACACACTCCCGGGGTCAGACACAGAGTGAATCTCCCTCCACACCGTCCCATTGCACACTCCCGGGGTCAGACACAGAGTGAAACTCCCTCCACACCGTCCCATCACACACTCCCGGGGTCAGATACAGAGTGAAACTCCCTCCACACCGTCCCATCACACTCTCCCGGGGTCAGACACAGAGTGAAGTTCTGTCTACACCGTCCTATCATATGGTCCTGGGAACAAACACAGAGTAGCTCCCTTTACACAATCCCATCACATACTTCTGGGTCATGGGTAGCATGAATAACCAATATTCTGTTTCTCAGTGATTAGTAATTTCTCCAGGAAAAAACTTTCTTACAAAGCTACCACCTCCATTTGAGAGCACCCACTGATGCTTTTGCGGGCCTGACGACATATCAAAGTGAAGGTGTTTTTAACAATGCAGTGTAGTCCTGGTACTTATTTATTTATTGAGACATAGCATGGAACAGGCCCTTCTAGACCTTTGAACCACGTAATCCAGCAATCAACTGATTTAATCCTAGCCTAATCACAGGAGAATTTATAATAATCAGTTAACCTACCAACCATCCATCTTTGGACTGTGGGATGAAACTGGAGCACCCACAGGAAATTCACACAGTCACGGGGAGAATGTACAAACTCCTCACAGACAATGAAGGGAATTGAACCCGGGTCACTGATACTGTAAAGTGTTGTGCTAACCACTATTTTACCGCTTCAACCGAATGGGCAGGTTCACCTGAACTAAGTGATTAAGCAACACTCAAAACAGTGACCTTGTAACTAAAGGATGAGAAGGAGTGAACAAGAATGGGAGGGAGCTACCCTCTGGGTCAGGGCTAATGCCTTGCGGTGGGTTGCTTAGGTGAGATCTAGTGCATGCTGTGAACTATAGGGCGTCCTTGCCACATGCCTGAAATCTCTCTGTTGCTACTGAATACCCACAGCCGCTTCCCCTCACCTGTTGTCGTGCTGACCATCCCTCCCACAGCCTGTCCACTCTCCATCAGTTCCGCCACAGAGTCCAGGTTCCGGGTGCGATGCTCTTCGATGTTTTTGACCTGAAGAGCAAACATGAGTAATTAAATGGTATTTGTCTGTTGGCATCTATTAGCAACGGACAACAAATGTTGAATTTATTTCCAGGACGCTTCAATAGGAGGGCTTTTCCCAGTTTTCTCACGTGGGCGAAAGGAGGTTTTACTACAAGGCTGGAAGTCTGCTGGGAGTCAAAGGGCTAATGTCTGCAAGTCTGAGTCGACTGAAGGCCAAAGACCAGGGCTTGACGGACTGCATACGGTTGTGGGCAAGAGGGAGAAATGGGGTTGAAGGACTGTGTAGGTACATGGGTAAGAGAGAGAAAAGGGGCCTAACCCAATCTCCGGGGCAATTTTCAATTTACCTGCGTCTTTGGATGAGGGAGGAAACTAGAGCACCCAGGGGACATCCACGCAGTCACTTGGAAGGACATCCAAACTTCTTACAGATGGCATTGGAATAAAACTCCGAACTCCAACACCCTAAGCTGTTAACGCTGCATTAACCATTACGCTACTGTGCTTAAAGTTGAAAGTAGATTTATTATCAAAATACATATTTGTCATCATATATTACAGTGAGGTTCATTTTCTTGCAGGTGCTCATAGTAGAACAAAGAAATACAACAGAATTAATGAAAAACCACACACAAAGACTGACAAACAACTAATGTGATTTATCACATGTACATCAAAACATACAGTAAAATGTGTCATTTGCAATAAAAACCAACACTCAAGGACATGCTGGTAGCAGCCTGCAAAAAAATCTTGACCATGTTGTTTTGTTGCTTGTCATGTTCTGTTTCGTGTTCTGCGTTGTTCAGCCAGGCATCGTGGGCATCTTATGTTGACACTGGAATGAGTGGCAACACTTGCAGACTACCCCCAGCATGTCCTTGAGTGTTGGTTGTTCATGCAAATGACACATTTCACTGTATGTTTTTATGCACATGTCATAAATAAATCTGAATTTGCCCAGTGGGAGAGGCTGCAGAAGAGGTTCACCATGATGCTGTCTGGATTAAAGAGTATGAGCTATAAGCTGAGGTTGGACAAACTTGGGTTGTTTTCTTTGGAGGGACAAAACCTGATAGAGGTTTATAGAATTATGAGAGGCACGGAGAGGTAGACAGTCAGAATCTTTTCCCCAGGGTAGAAATGTTCAATAGAGAACATGTTGAACAGAGAACATGTTTTCAAGATTAAAGGAAGAGGAAGTTTAAAGGTAACACAAGGGGCAAGTGTTAGTATATAAACAGTGGCTTCAACGGGCTGCCAGGAGTGGTAGTGGAGTCAAATATGACAGCGATGTTTAGGTTTTTAAACAGGTATGAATATGCAAAGAATGGAGGGAAATGGATCATATGCAGGCAAAAGAGATTTAGATTGAAGATAGCTTCATTTGTCATGTGTACATCAAAACATACAGCGAAATATGTAGTTTATGTCAATGACCAACTCAGTCCAAGAATGCATTGGAGGCAGCCCACAAGTGTTCCAATTCTTCTGGCACCAACACAGCACGCTTATAAATTACAATCCCTAATCCATACATCTTGAAATGTGCAAGGAAGCCCACATGGTGATGGGGAGAACGTACAAACTCCTCCCAGACAGCAGTGGGAACTAAACCCAGGTCAAGGGCACTGGAAAACATTCTGCTAACCGTTACATTACCATGTCACCAGCTAGCTTAGTTTAGTTGGACGTCATGTTTGGCGTGGACAATGTGGGCCGATTGAGCTGATCCTGCTCTGTTTGTTGAACTGAGAGGGGGAAGTGGGGAGAATACTAGGGGCTGGGGAACAGGAAAAACCAGTGGAGAACAGCACACGAGTTAAAGTGAGTGATCCTAAACCTGAGTGGATAACTTCACTCGCCATAACTGAATTGATTCCATAACCGATGGGCTAACTTGCAAGGATTCTACAACTCATTCTCAGTATTATTTGTCCATTTATTTACAGTTTATTGTCTTTGCATATTACTCGAATCTTTGTCTGTAGTTTTTTTCATTGATTCCATTGTATTTGTTTTTTCTACTGTGATTCCTGCAAGAAAATCAATCTCAGGATAGTATATGGTGACGTATATGTACTTCAATAATAAATTTACTTTGAACTTTGAAATGCTGACCCAGTAAGCTCACCTCTAACCATAGCTGGCGCTCCTCATTCTCCGCAGGGTTGGTCTCCATGGTGGCAAAGTACTGCATACCGTCCAGCAGGCAGGTCCAGGCGGTCTTTTGCTTGAGGGTGTCATTGTACCAGGCTGGGTGGTACAGGCACTGCATCAGCTGCGCCTTGGCAGCACTTACAAAGACACAGCCTACTGTCTCAGCACCTCTTAACATCACCTAAGGGGACAGAGGTGGATAGATCAGAGGGCACGTGTCATGTCATGTCAAAGGCAATAGGGAATGAAATAGGGTCAAAGGGCAATGAGCACTAAAAGATGGATGAGGTGTCAAGAGAGTGAGGTGGGAGAAAGTAGATACAAGGGGAACACACACAAAATGCTGGAGGAACTCAGCAGGTCAGACGGCACCTATGGAAAGGAATAAACTGTCAACATTTCAAGCCTCATACATCAAAGTTGCTGGTGAATGCAGCAGGCCAAGCAGCATCTATAGGAAGAGGCGCAGTCGACGTTTCAGGCCGAGACCCTTCATCAGGACAGAAAAAGAAGGGTGCAGAAGGCAGAATAAGAAAGGCGGGAGAAGAGAAGGAGTACAAGCTGGCAGATAATAGGGGAAGCCCACTGAGGGGGAAGGAGGGTGGGTGAGGAAGGGAGGGAGGGAAGGTGGAGTAAGAAACTGGGAGGCAATAGGTGGAAGGAGGAATCTGATAGGAGAGGAGAGTGGACCATGGAGGAAAGGGAGGAAGGAGGAGGGGAACCTGAGAGAGGCGATGAGCAGGCGAGAAGAGAAGGGATGACAGGGGAATGGGTAAAGAGTGGGGGGAGAATTTATCTGAAGGTACAGAAATCGATGTTTATGCCATCAGGATGGAGGCTACACAGACTGAATATGAGGGTTTGCTCCTCCAATGAGGTTGGCCCCATTAGGACAGTAGAGGAGGCCACAGACAGACATGTCAGAATGGGAAGTCAAAGTAGAATGAGTGGTCACTCTGAAAATCTACATTTTGCGACAGATGAACCGAAGGTGCTCAACAACATGCTCTCCCAATTGACGTCAGGTCTCACTGATGAAGAGGCCAGACCTAGAGCACCAGATATAATGGATGACCCGGATAGATTTGCAGGTGAATTGTTACCTCACCTGGAAGGACAGTTTGGGGTTCTGAATGGTGGTGAGGGAAACGCTATAGAGGGAGTCCAGGGAGTGAAATGAGAGAGGGTTAATGATGGGGAGGGAGAGAGGAGATGTAGAGGGAGATTCTCTCCTTGGGGCATTGGCATGTTTCTCTCAGTGACCCCTCCCAGCAATCACTCTACCTGGGAGTTCACCAGCTCGATCATCCAGTTCCGGTTTAACACATCACCTGTTTGACAGGCTACGATCCCGTACAGCTGGTCGCACACGCCAGAGTCCTCCTCTGTGAAAACGACAAACCTGTCTGTCTCCTCAATCAGCTTCTGTAACATGGAGGCGCCTGGGGCAACGAACAGAGAGGTGGCGTCGTGAGGAGTGAGGAGGGTGCATGCATTTCTTCCCCCTCCTTCCAGAGACCCAAGCAGTCACACAACACATCAGAGACAACTAAGGATCAACTCCTTTGATGCAGCAAATGTGAACAGTAGGAGCCCATAAACTACAACATGGTAATTACTGCATGAAGCAGCTTCACAGATTTGTCAACGGACAAGTACTGGAGCCAGCTCTACCTGTAGGACCCAAAGGAATTATTACAACCACACAAGAGAGCAGAGGGGGGCTTGGGTTAAAGACTGCCCAACAGTGTGATGCTCCCTCAATACTGCACTGGAAACAAGCCTAGAATATGTCATATTATTAAATGGCATGGGAACAGGTCCTCCAACCCAATGAGTCCACACTGAACACTTTGTGGGGAATGCAGGGCCCCCTCACCTCCTCTTGCTGCCTCTCCAGGCAACCGCCCCTCCTCTCTGTTCGCTGGACCTTCCTGCGGTTTTGGTTCCTGTTTCTCCTCATCTGCGCTGGAGGCAGCAGGTACTGGGGGTGGCCTTTTTGGTTTCTTGGTCTGCAGGTCGATGTCAATCTTTAACCCTTTCAGTGCCTCAGTGGATAGGTTACGCTTCAGCACAGCTGCCTTCTTGTACCCATCATAGAGACCGAATGCCACCGTGCGGTTGGTCGGGGTCCACGATGCTCGGAGGTCAACCAGGCAAAGTCTGTGAGTGTAACCTTCCTCCTCCTTCACAGATAGCTCCTAAACAGGCAGAAACACGTCACGTCATGGCACACAGCTCAACCCATGATCAACTATATGGCCCATGCACAGTCCAGGTACAACCATAAGATTCACAGATAGCCCTGTTACAACCACACTACCCACACACAATCCCAGTACAACTCATGGGGAACAGATGGTCCTGGTACAATCTTCTTCCCTCTCTCTCTTCTTACACCATAACCTCCTTCTCCTCCACCTCCCCTGACCATAGTTGCCTCTCCCACAGTTACTGCAGCAGATTCATGTGATACTTGCAAGCGTATGGTGATTCATCTTAACTGGTACATTGTGAGTAGGAAAGATTGGCTAAATATAACAACAACAAATAATATTAGAATAAACTTCATAATGTTCATCAGTTGTTGACCTGCTTGAAGTTTTCTACGTGGTTAGCGATTTTCTCAGTGTAGGCACCGTGGCCAAGAGGTTATGAGCACATTAGCCACAGAGCTTGTTGTCCTCCTTGGGTACCACTTCAGCTCCTTGTAGTGGCTAGCATATATCCACTTAATTTTACCTTCTTTTACTGCCAAGTTGGTAATTAACAGCACTTGATAAGGACTATCCCATCGAGGTGCCAGTGCAGATACCCACTGACCAGGGATCAGGGTATGCCCTCCTTCTCATGGATCACTCCAAGCAGGAGAAGTCTTTTGAGAAGCAGGTTGTACAACTTTGGTTAATTTAACACAATAGTTAACTAAACTATCTGCCATAATGTGTATATCAGCCTCTCTCAGAACTATCCCATCGAGGTGCCAGTGGATCCTTGTGCAGATACCCACTGACCAGGGATCAGGGTATGCCCTCCTTCTCATGGATCACTCCAAGCAGGAGAAGTCTTTTGAGAAGCAGGTTGTACAACTTTGGTTAATTTAACACAATAGTTAACTAAACTATCTGCCATAATGTGTATATCAGCCTCTCTCAGAACGAGGGCTCCTGGCAGTGACATAGGGCGCCTTGTTATCACCTCAAATGGACTTCATTTAATGTTTTTGTTTGTAGTTGTTCTGATGCTACATAAGACTACAGGAAGAGCTGTAGGCCATGGTACACCCTCATGATACTTAGTCAAGCATTGTTTGATGGTTGCATTCATTTGCTCCACTTGTCCTGATAAATATGGGTGATGTGGACAATGAAAACACCATTCAATGTCCATCAGTTGACACAATTCCAACAAACATTCACAGTGAAATGTGTTCTTTGGACAGAGTTGATGTGACATGGCAATCCCCAACTAGGAATACAGTCCTTGATCAGTTTTTGCTGTGTATGTGGCAGAGGCTTTCCTTGCTGAAATAGCTTCCACCCATCTTGAAAACTTGTCCATTATTTGAGCATTCATGACACTTTGGCAAAGAAATATAGTCCACTTGTAAATGTAAAAATGGACTAGGTGGGGCAAGGGCACTTAATTGTGGTGCCTTTTCTGCTGCTTCATCATTTTTTACTGGCATATCATGCATCTTTCAAACATACGTTGAGTTTGTGCCCCGCACTTTGGATTCCATCACCATTGAGAGAATCTGATTGGTATCTTTTGCACTCCAATGTGACCTAGAGAGTGTATTTGCTGTGCCAGATAATCTTGTATGTTCATCTGAGGTACAGTGTTCAAATTTGTTTCCATAATTCCAGAAGGCGGTATAGCAGTTACATTATGGCTTATCACCCTTTTTCATTTTAAATTGGATGTGCAAGTGCACATTTTACACGCGTCATAATTGAGTAGCCTCATAATTGGCTTATCCTTACCATAGGAATTTCTGTTATCTCAAGTACAAGAGTGATAAATTTTTCAAAAGCATCACATTGAATCTCTTTAATTTCTCGTCTCTCATTTGCCTCGTATCACTGTTACTTTATCTTAGTATCTGTCCTGTGTTTAAACTTCTAGATAAATGATCGTGAAAAATCAAATTTTTTCACTCATTCCTGAACACGTAAAAGAACTCGGATCGAAAATTACTGAGATCCAACAAGTGGTTGAGTAATAGCTGTTGAATTTAATTAGCAATGGTTTTATCTTCAGTTTTGCACATCTTCACTCCCTTGGTCTTCATTGGAGCAAGATGTGACATAGCTGTCAATCTTATTGTTTCATCACTGTCATCCTCACTTGAGTTGCTAGGGGCCACTGTAGGGTCCACATGATGTCATCCTGTAATTCCTTCGAGTTCAGATGGTGTTGCTGTCTCAGAGGACTGTCCGATATGGGCTGTAATTTTCCAGAGTTCGGATGGCAGCACTGGAAAGGGAGACTGTTCAATATGGCACTGGATTGATGGTTGCCACCTTGAAAACCAAGGGGACAACACCTCCAGAAAGGTGTTGAATATATCCATCAGTACCTCAGCCTTTCAGAACCCTGGCTGGTACATCACTGGGCCCTGCAGCTTTACGTGGGTTGACTCTGGCCAGGATCTTCCTCACCTCAGCTTCAGCCAGATGGAATGTCTGCTCCCCTGGGGGGAGGAGAGCCTTACTCACCAGCAGTTTGCTCTGTGCATCAAACCAGGCGTAAATGATATTCAGTCTGTTGGGCAGTGAGGCATCCTGGTCACTGATGTGCAAGGCAGACATGTAGTCTGCAATCCTCTGAATTCCCTGCCACGTGTGTCTTGTGTCACTGGTATCGCAGAAGTGGTTGTGTATTGTCAAGGAATGCTCCCGTTTCCCCTTCCTGATGGAGCAGGAAAGCACAGTTCTTGCTTCCCTGAGAGCTGTCACATCCCCCAGTCTAAAGACAAGATTCACAATCCCTCAGCCCTGCAGAGATGTCTGCAGTAAGTCATAGCTTATGATTTGCCCTCATATGGAGGCGTCTCGTGATAGTAACATCCTCAGTACACTTCACTATGTAGATGGTCATAGAATCCACATATTTCTCGATGATAACATAGTTGCCATAGGTAGCAGCCTCCCTGAACATTCTCCAGTTCATGTTTTCAAAGCAATCCTGCAGTGCTGAGATTGCCCCCTCAGGCCAGCTTTTCAGCACCTTTAGAATTGGTTTGACCCATTTGATCAGCACTTTTATGCTAGAATTAGCATTACAGGTAAGTGATCTGAGAGCCCAATGTGTGGTTGAGGGACTGCTTTATCTGCACCTGGTATGTTAGTATAAACCACATCTAGTGCATTTTCACCTCTTGTAGCAAAACCAACATGCAGGTAGATTTACGCAGGACTGCTTTTAGGCTTGCATGGTTAAAATCACCAGTGATAATGAAGATACCATCGGGGTGCTTGGTTTGAAAGTTACTGATGATGCTGTAGAGCTCACACAGTGCCTCACTGGCATTAGCAAAGGAGGGGGTTTATACACAGCTATCAACATAACTGTAGTGAGTTCCCTCGGTTATCAAAACAGTCTGCACTTCATAAAAATAAACTCAATTATCTGCGAACAGTGGGATGTTACTGCTAAAGCATCTGTACACCAGTCCTTATTTATGTAAATACTGATACTGCTACCATGGGGCTTGCTTGAGATCGCTGGGTTCCTGTCAGCCCAAAACGTGCTGAAACTCTCCAGCTGGATGACATCTGGTATCGAGTCCTGAAGCCAAATTTAGTGAGAATGAGTGCGCAGATGTCCTTCATCTCTTCCTGATTCACTCTCAGGCGTAAGTAGCCCAGTTTATTTTCAAGTGAACGGACCTTTGCCAGTAAGAACAATGGGAGAACCAGCCTGATGGGCTTCGATCCAAGTTGCTCCCATATCCCAGTACGCCTACCCCTCATTTGTTTTCCTGTGCACTGCTTTCGACGGTGTCTCCTGCGGATGTCTGAGGCAGGCAACGGTGTGTGCAGTTAGCCCAAGCTGCCGAGCTCCTCTGCAGTCCAACAGTTCACTAGCGAGGTCGAATTGCTGTGCACAGTATATTTAATATTCAGCAGCGTTTTCCAATCATAACGAAGATGTACAGGACATGGACGAACTATTACACCTAGAAATGGTGCGGTCACTGTGTCTGAACTCACTGCCATCTTTTGAGACTAAATTTCTTTCAGACAATTTGAACACAAAGAGGAAGTTCTTACTGCTCTTGTTTAGGTGCCAAAAATTCCACTATGTCTGGACGATTGTTGCAAGTACTAGATCTGAAATCTTTGCCAATTATACCACTTGGCAGATTTTGGAATTTTAAACCAAGGTTCTTTTAGAAGTCAGGCACAAAACTTGCTGCTTCACGGTTGTTTTATTACGAGTTGAACAAAGGAAACCGGAACAGAAGCGAGTATCAGAAAGCTTACAGACAACAGGCTAAGAAAATTAAGATGTCACTGCTTTGCGTTTAGCAATTTTATACCCAGAGATAAGGAAAAATTCCATTCTAATCTATAGATAAAAATAAACCAATTAAAATATATGTATTCAATATTGCAGTGTCACCCCTCTCACCCACCCACACCTCTCCCTCACCCCGGCCACGGTTGCCACCTCCCCTCTTCCCCCCCACCACCCAATGCCCCCAACGATTGCCACCTCTCTATCCCGCCCCCCCCGACCACGGTTGCCACCTCCGCACCCTCCCTCAGCCTACTGACCACATTTGCCACCTTCTCTCTCCCCCCACCGACCATGGATGCCACCTCCCCTCTCACCCACTCCAGGCACAGTTGCCACCTCCACCCCTCGAACACGGTTGCCACCTCCCCTCCCCCCCCACCAACCACGGTTGCCACCTCTCTCTTCCCCCCCACCACAGTTGCCACCTCCCCTCTCCCCCTGCACCGGCCGCAATTGCCACCTCTGCCCCCCCCAACCACGGATGCCATCTCCCCTCTCACCCACCCCTACCAGGGTTGCCACCTTCCCTCCCCCAACCCGACCAGGGTTGCCACCTCCTATCTCCATCTTCCACCCCCCCAGCCACAGTTGCCATCTCCCCTCTCCACCCCACTGACCACAGTTGCCACCTCTCACCCCAACCACATTTACCTCCCCTCCCTCCCACATGACTACCTCCCCTCCGTCCCGTCACTCCAGGATTACGACTTCCCCACCTGACAACATTACCTCCTCTCCGTCCCACACAATTACCTCTCCTCCCTGCCCTTGCCCTAGGATTACCACCTCTCCCTCTAACCACAGTTACCTCCCCTCCCTTCCCCATGGTTATCACCTCCCCTTGCCCCAGGATTACCACCTCTACCCCCAACCAGTTACCTCCCCTCCCTCCGACCGCAGTTACCTCCTCCACTTTGTTCTGCCTCTGGTAGTTGAGGGATGAGAGGCTGAGGAGGTGAGTCTTGGTCACCTGCGCATCCAGCCGCTGCTCGGCACTCTCTTCCGCAGCTGATGTCATCAGGTAGACAGTGACCAGGTTCAGCTTGCTGTACATCTCAGTGACATTCCACTCCGAGATCGGCCGTCTCAGCACCGAGCCCCCTGCTGAGGCACACCTGTCCATGAGTACACAGGGAGGGTGTCCAGGGTTGAGACCCTCCCGGAACCCTACCGCAACACCACCCCACTCTCTACTCAAACCCAGAGAGCAGGGCAACAGCAGGTTACCCAAATGCTTCCTGGAATGAACTGCGCTGATGGGATAACAAATGGTGAGAGAGGAGGGGAGGGGGATAGACAGGGGACAGATGGGGAGGGGGGTGGGCCAAGAGATGAGGGAAGGGAGATGGCAATGGTGAGAGAGGAGGGAAGGGAGGGAGATGGTGATGGGGAGAGAGGAGCAGAGAGAGATGGGGAAGAGAAAGGGAGGGAGATGGTGATGGGGAAGAGAAAAGGAGGGAGATGGAGATGGGGAAGAGAAAGGGAGGGAGATGGCGATGGGGAAGAGAAAGGGAGGGAGATGGCGATGGGGAAGAGCTGTAGGGAGAGAGATGGTGAGGGAGGTGATGGGGAGAGTAGAGGGAGAGGGAAAGGGAGGGAGATGGTGATGGGAAGATGGGGAGAGGAGGGGAGGGAAACAGTGGGAAAGAGGGGGAGAAGGAGATGGAGTCATAGAGGGATAGAAACAGGCCCTTCGGCCCATAGTGTCCATGCCAAACCATTAATTTGCCTAGTCCCCTTGATCTGCACCCAGACCATAACCCTCCATACCCCTCCCAAACATGTACTTACACAAATTTCTCTTAAATGCTGAAATCGACCCCGCATCTACCACACACGCTGGCAGCTTATTCCACATTCTGAGCGAAAAAATTCCCCGTCAGTCTCCCCTTAAACATTCTACCTTTCACCCTTAACCCATGACCTCTAGTTCTAGTCTCAACCAACCTCAGAGGAAAAAGCCTGCTTGCATTTATCCTATCTATACCCTTCAAATTTTTGTGTACCTCCATCAAATCTCCCCCCAGTCTTCTACATTCTAGGGAATAAATTACTAACCTATTCCCTATAACGCAGGCTCTCAAGTCCCAGCAACATCCTTGAAAATTTTCTCTGCATGCTTTCAATCTTATTGACATCTTTTCTATGGGTGGGTGACCAAAACTGGACACAATACTCCAAAGTAAGCCTTACCAATGTCTTATGCAATTTCAACATAACATCCCAACTCCTGTATTCAATACATTAATTTATGAACGACGAAGTGCCAAAAGCTTTTTCTTTTTACGACCCTATCTACCTGTGATGCCACTTTCAAAGAACTATGGATCTGTATTCCCAGATCCCTCTGTTCTACACTTTCCTCAACGCCCTACCACTCATCATTTAAGAACTATCCGGGACGGTCCTCCCAAAGTGCAACACCTTGTACCTCTCTCCATTAAATTCCATCAGCCATTTTTCAGCCCATTTTTTTTAGTTGGTCCAAATCCTACTGTAAGCTTTGATAGTCTTCCTCACTGTGGACTATAACCCCCATCTTGGTGTCATCCGCAAATTTGCAGATCCAGTTTACCACATTATCATCCAGATTGCTGATATAGATGACAAACAATGGATCCACCACCTATCCCTACAGCACTCCACTAGTCACAGGTCCCCAGTCAGAAAGGCAACCATCTACTACCACTCTCTGGCCTCTTCTGCAAAGCCAATGTCTAATCCGAAGTGACTGCCAAATGACTGAACCTTCCTGACCAACTTCCCATGTGGGACCTTGTCAAAGGCCTTGCTAAGGTCCACGTAGACAACATCCACTGCCTTGTCTTCGTCAACTTTCCTGGTAATTTCCTCAAAAGACCAAGATTGGTTAGACATGACTTACCACACACAAAGCCATATTGACTATCCCAAATCATTCCCTGTCTATTGTTACGAGAATACACATAAAATTAAGATGTTTGCTGGCCTGGGCTAGCATCAGTGGCATCAGCAGTTGGTCTGCCACCTGCCCTCAGGGGAAGGAGAGATAAGGAACAATGGAGCAGCGTCTGGAGATGTGTAATGAAGGGATGTGGGAGGAAGAGCTGTCTGGAGCGGCTCCCCCCTTTGAACCCTGAACTGTTTGAAGTGATGGACAGGCGATACCCCAGCAGGGGGATAAAAAGGGACAGGTTCGCTAAGACGACACACACGCCACCCGAGGTAACGAGACCCTGGAAGCGGTGCGCCTCTCACGAGTGGTGAGAAGTACCGAACAACGCACAGGGTGGAAAGGTACGATCAGCGGGAACCCGGTGTGTGTCCGCCCTTGCCTGGGTGCCGGGTTCACTGCAGAGGATCGACCGCATCTGGAGGAGGGGTCACAGTCGGTGACCTCAGGTGACATCACCAAGGACCCGCCCAAATGCTGTTTGTGAGCCATCTCGCTGGTCTGTGAGCCATCTTGCTGGTCTGTGAGTGAAGCCGTTCTGAATGATGAGTTGTTCCTATTCTATCTCTCTCTTCCCCCACGTTGTCCATCGCCATGGCAACGATTACTGCGAACTGAACTACAAACTGGACTGAACTTTGAGTCATTTTGAAATTGGTCATTTAACCCCTAGACAACGATAGAGCTTGATTGATGCTGTTATCTTAATTCTGTGCATATGTGTGTTTATCATCACTGAACTGTTGCATTTATTATCCTTTCGATTACTGTGTTGCTTGTTTCTTTAATAAAACTTTCTTAGTTCTAGTACTCCAGACTCCAACTGAGTGATCCATTTCTGCTGGTTTGGCAACCCAGTTACGGGGTACGTAACATAAGTGGGGTTCTCGTCCGCGATTTTGAACGCTAAATTTGGGACGGAGTAAATTGATTGGGTTAAAATTCCCGAAAGAAAGAAAAGACAAACAGCAGAAATGGAGGTTGAGGAATTTATAAAGGCGCCGACCTTGGAGGCATTAGAGGATGCCAGGAAATCGGAATTGATAGCTGTGGCAAAACGGGTGAATCTTGCTAAGGTGAAGTCGACAATGAGGAGAGAGGAGATACACAGAGCTATTGTAGAGCACTATGTATCTAAAGGTGTGTTTCCCCAAGGTGAGCTGGGGGAGGTGTCTATTGAAAAACCTGCTGGAGACGCGGTACAGGTACAGCTTGAAAAACTGAGACTCGAGCACGAGTTCCGGGTACGGCAGTTAGAAAGGCAGGAGAAAGAGAGAGAGGTAGAAAGGCAAGAGAGAGAAAGACAGTTGGAGAGAGAAGAGAGAGAGAGGGACAGACAGTTGGAGAGAGAGGAGAAACAGAGGGAAAGGGAATTTGAGCTGGAGAAGTTAAAGATAAGGGCCGAGCAGGGGCTCGTGCCGAACCAAGGTGGAGGGTTCCGGGCGACCCAGGAGGTTAGGCTGGTTCCCCCATTTGACGATACCGATGTGGATCGGTACTTTCTCCACTTCGAAAAAGTAGCTATAAGTCAGGACTGGCCGAGGGATAAGTGGGTTGTTTTACTTCAGAGTGTACTGAAAGGGAAAGCCCAACAAGCTTACTCCGCTTTATCCCCGGAAGATGCCCAGAAGTATGAGGTGGTGAAGGAGGCCATCCTCAGGACTTATGAGTTGGTCCCGGAGGCATACCGGCAGAGGTTCCGGAATGCGAGGAAGCGGTGGGACCGCACGTATTTGGAGTTTGCTCGCGAGATGCAAACATATTGTGAGCGTTGGTGCGCCTCGAAAGGGGTAGAGGGGGATTATGACAGACTGCTGCAACTGGTTCTGATTGAGCAGTTTAAAGGTTGTGTCCCTGAGGGTATGAGACCCTACCTCGATGAGAAAGAGGCAGCCACGTTAGCCGCAACTGCTAAGTTAGCGGATGAGTATGCGTTGACGCATAAAATGAAGGTTGCCCCGAGTAAAGGCTACCAGAAGGGTAGTCAGGACGGCGGGGAGAGTCCGCCGGAAAAGTCAGAAAGTAAGCCGGGGACTAGTGAAAAGGATAAGGTAGACCGGGAGCAGCCTGGTAGGAAGTCTCCTGGGGTCGTCTGTTATAATTGTGGGAAAGTCGGACACTTTGCGTCCAGGTGCTTTGCCCCAAGGAAGGAGACGGGGAAAGGAAAAGCGGAAATTTTGAATGGCTGTATTGAGCTGTTAAGCGAACCGCTAGGGAAGGACAGGTCTGAAAAAGTCCAGGAAGGGCGCGAGAGGTTTATCTCGGCCGGACTGGTGTCAGTGAAAAAGAGGTTAAAACCAGTTCCAGTGTGGATCTGGAGAGACACGGGAGCGTGTCAGTCACTAATACTGAAGAGTGTATTAGAGTTTAGCTCAGAGACCCAGACTGGGGAGGTAGAGGTCAAAGGTGTTGGGGAAGGGACAGAGTCAGTCCCTTTGCACCAGATACATTTACAGAGCAACCTGGTCTCTGGACTAGTCACGATCGGGGTGAGGTCCGAATTACCGATGAAAGACGTGGAAGTCTTGCTCGGTAATGACATCGCCGGAGGAATCGTGTTCCCAGTCGTGAGATTGACGGGTCAGCCTGCCAGCATGGAGGCCCCGCCCGCGATGGTGAATTTGGCTGAAACATTTCTGCCAACCTTGTATGAGACAGGGTGTAGTGAGATAAGAGGTAGTGAGGGAGCTGGGACGGACGTAGCAGTAGCCAGGAAAGAATTTGTGCAGACGCAGGAGCGAGACGAGGGGCTGATGGTTTTTGCCGAGACCGCTCTCTCTGACACAGCCTTGACAAGCTATTGTGCGGAGGAGGAAGTGCTAAGGAAGAAAGGGAAATCAAGTACAGCATCCGCAGATGAGGAGTGGGGGGTGGTGCAAAAGAGTTATGGGGATGAGGTTTTTAACATGGCCCACGAGGTACCCCCCGGTGGACATTTTGCGGTGCTGGAGGAAACAGTTGGTGGAATCATGAAAGAGAGTTACCGGCTGCCCAGGGGGAAAAATGTTATTGATCATGACCGACGCGAACTGAGACGGTCACCGGCTTTTGATATGCTAACAAACCTAGTCGGTGTTAGCGTGGAAATCAATGAAGCTAGGGGCCCCCTGCTAAGAGGAAAAAAACCATTTTGAAAAGATTAGGATGGGATCGGTCAGATGGGAGAAGGCTATTGTTTTGGTCAGGTCTACTGATAAGGTCTCTCCCTTAATCCCCGAAGGAGTAATTAAACGACTCGCACCCATGTGTTTGATTGTCCCGAGGAAATGCAAAGAACTGGGACGTTGGGTTATGTCGGTTACAATAGGGCAGCCAAGCAAACAACACCCATATTTTTTGAGTAATTCAGTGACTAAAGGGCTGATGAACACAGAGGTGTGTATTGGCAATTTAACACGGCTGTCTGAAGCCAGCTTGATAGTGACCCTTGGAAAAAATGAATTCGGCCACACGAATGTCACTTACCTGGGAATTGTGGTGACACAGGGGCAGCTGGCAGTGATGCAAGCTACAGTGCAGGCTATCGCTGACCTCCCAACCCCGACAGACAAGAGGGCCCTCAGAAGGCTTTTGGAGATGGTGGGGTACTGCAGGAAGTTTTGCAATAACTCTGCGGTCAATACCCGTCCCCCTCCTACTAAGCCCTTGCGAGAGAAAATTGAGTCGGAATGGGACGACCCTTGTTGTTGTGGTCCGGGACAAAACCAAATGAGAGGTTACATTGGTCGCAATTCATCAGTGTTTTTGGCCACTATGAAGTTTGCTGAGTTGGAGCCTGGTCTAAGGGATTGTTAAGAACACGTGTAAAAGGAACAGAAAATGTGATGACTGTCTGTCAAGGTGTTGACAGCTTCAAATTCTCTGTATTAGCTAAATAACTGTTAAAGATGTATATTGTGTATGTATCAGATAATGTAGTCATGTTTGTAATTTTTACCTCCCGGTAAAAATCCTTAAAGGGGGGAAGTGTTACGAGAATACACATAAAATTAAGATGTTTGCTGGCCTGGGCTAGCATCAGTGGCATCAGCAGTTGGTCTGCCACCTGCCCTCAGGGGAAGGAGAGATAAGGAACAATGGAGCAGCGTCTGGAGATGTGTAATGAAGGGATGTGGGAGGAAGAGCTGTCTGGAGCGGCTCCCCCCTTTGAACCCTGAACTGTTTGAAGTGATGGACAGGCGATACCCCAGCAGGGGGATAAAAAGGGACAGGTTCGCTAAGACGACACACACGCCACCCGAGGTAACGAGACCCTGGAAGCGGTGCGCCTCTCACGAGTGGTGAGAAGTACCGAACAACGCACAGGGTGGAAAGGTACGATCAGCGGGAACCCGGTGTGTGTCCGCCCTTGCCTGGGTGCCGGGTTCACTGCAGAGGATCGACCGCATCTGGAGGAGGGGTCACAGTCGGTGACCTCAGGTGACATCACCAAGGACCCGCCCAAATGCTGTTTGTGAGCCATCTCGCTGGTCTGTGAGCCATCTTGCTGGTCTGTGAGTGAAGCCGTTCTGAATGATGAGTTGTTCCTATTCTATCTCTCTCTTCCCCCACGTTGTCCATCGCCATGGCAACGATTACTGCGAACTGAACTACAAACTGGACTGAACTTTGAGTCATTTTGAAATTGGTCATTTAACCCCTAGACAACGATAGAGCTTGATTGATGCTGTTATCTTAATTCTGTGCATATGTGTGTTTATCATCACTGAACTGTTGCATTTATTATCCTTTCGATTACTGTGTTGCTTGTTTCTTTAATAAAACTTTCTTAGTTCTAGTACTCCAGACTCCAACTGAGTGATCCATTTCTGCTGGTTTGGCAACCCAGTTACGGGGTACGTAACACTATCCAAATACTTATATACCCAGTCCCTTAGAACACAATCCAATAACTTTCCACCGCTGAAGGCAGGCTCACTGGCCTGTAATTTCCTGGCTTAGTCTTAGAGCCTTTCTTAAACAACACCACCAGCTATCCTCTAATCCTCCACCATCTCACCGTGGCTAAGGTTGTTTTAAATATCTTTGTGAGATCCCCTGCAACTCCTGTACTAACCTCCCATAGAGTCGAGCGAAGAGATTGTCAGGTGCTGGGGATTTATCCACTCTAACTTGCCTTAAGACAGCAGACTGCAATCTGTACAGGGTCCATTACCTCGCCTATGTATTACCTCATATCCACAAACTTCATGTCCATCTCTTGTGTAAATACAGATCCAAAACATCCATTTAAGATCTCTCCATCTCTTTCAGCTCCACACAGAGATTACCACTCTGATCTTCCAGAGGACCAATTTTGTCCCTTGCTATTCTTTTGGTCTGAATACATCTCTGGAAGCCCTTAGATTTCTCCCTCACCTTGTCTGTTAGAGCACCCTCATGTCTTCTTTTAGCCCTCCTGATTTCCTTTGTAAGTGTTCTCTTGCACTTCTTATACTCAAGTACCTCATTTGTTCTTGCCTGCCTACACCTGTTCATTCTTAACCAGGGCCTCAATATTTCTCGAAAACCAAGTTTCCCTAAACCTGTTGTCTTTGCCTTTTATTCTGACAGGAACAAACTTTGTACTCTCAAAATTTCACTTTTAAAGCCTCCCAATTACCAAGTACACCTTTGCCAGAAAACAACCTATCCCAATCCACATGTGCCAGATCCTTTCTGATAACATCAAAATCACCTTTTCTCCAACTTCGAATCTCAACCCAAGGACCAGACCTATCCTTTTACATAATTGTCTTGAAACTAATGGCATTATGATCAATAGATGCAGTGTTCCCCTACACAAATTTCTGTCACCTGCTCTGTCTCATTCTCTAATAGGAGATCTAGTATCACACTCTCTGTAGTTGGGACTTCTATGTATTGATGAAGGAAACTAACACATTTGACAAACTCTTTCCTATGATGGAAATGGTGATGGGCGATCAGACGGGGATACAGGAGGAGAGGGAGATGGTGGGAGATCAGACTGGGAGAGAGAAGGAGAGGGGGACAGTGAAGAAAGGTGATGGGAAGTAGGGAGAGGAGGAAATTATGGTAGAATTTTTAAACTCCCTCTGCAAATGAGGATAGGACAAAGCAGCTGGATGAGTCTGCTTCACTGCTTCAGACACCTGGTTGTTTGTGTGGAGTGTAAAGTTTCTGTCTGTGAGCCCTGTGGATTTCCCTGGGTGGTCCAGTTTCCTCTAACATCCCAGTTCCACAGCTTCTACTTTAAGCCTGTTGAAATCTCTAGCCAATATTCAGCATCAATATTGCTACACAAATACATTGTTATTTGCTGGTACATTTGGGAACTGCTTGTGTATAGATTGACCATGTTTCTGTGATAACAAAACGCACTGGTTCTTGAATGGAAACGCAAATCTTTCTTACCCTGGGGAATGAACCTCTGTGTTCCTCGGCAGGACACGTACCCTTGGGAGCACTGCAGTTCGATACCCCGCTGTTGGGCAAATGAAGCCCAGTAATGAACCTGGGTAATGAGGGGGTGAATCACAAGGATTAGATGATCAATGTCAACAGAAATCTCACAGAAACATACCCAGGCACTCCCGGGTATATCTAGAGAGACTCCAACAATCTCTCTGGCATGTAGCATAGCATTAGCATAACACTATTACAGCACAAGCAATCCAGGCTTAGTTCCCGCCACTGAACGTATGTTCTCCCCAAGACAGTAAGGCTTTCCTCTGGGTGCTCCGGATTCCTCCCACGTTATGAGGTTGTACGGATTAGTAAGGGTTAGTAAGTCGTGGGCCTGCAATATTGGTGCCAGAAGCATAGCGACACTTGTAGGCTAGCCCCCAACACGTCCTCGGACTGTGTTGGGCATTGATACAGTTGGCACATTTCACTTTGCGTTTTTATGTATGTGTGACAAATAAAGCTAATCTAATCTAAATCTAGAGCATCCAGAAACAATTGTACGCTTTCATGAAGACCACGAAATCCAGACACTTACAGAAAATCCCTAAAGGATCTGGACAATCTGCAGTCAAGCAGACAGCCTGGTTATTCCAACAGCCATCCAGAAACTTCCAGAGATCTGGAAAAACTCGGAAATCCTGAGAGTGCAGAACTCTCAGAGACACCCGGATGGTATGTTGCCTCGTAGATGCCAGGGTCAGGGATGCCTCAGATCACGTTCACAGCATTTTGGAAGGGGAGGGAAAGCAACCAGATTACTTTGGTACATATTGGTACCAATGATATAGGAAGGAAAAGCAAAAAAGTTCTGAAGAGAGAATTTAGAGAGTTATGCAGAAAACCAAGAACCAGGACTTCCAGGGTAGTAATTTCTGGATTGCAGCCTCTGCCATGCACCAGTGAGGGTAGAAACAGGATGATTTGGCAGATAAATGTGCGGCTGAGAAGCTGGTACAGGGGCAGGGCTTCAGGTTCTTGGATCATTGGGATCTATTCTGAGGGAGGTATGACCTGTATAAAAGGGACGGGTTGCATCTGAACCCCAGAAGGACCAATATTCTCGCAGGCAGGTTTGTTAGAGCTGTTAGGGAGGGTTTAAACTATTTGGAAGGGGGCTGGGAACCAGACAGAAGGGATAGGACCAATGGTGAAAAAGCAAAGATAGCATGCAGTCAGACTGTCAGGAAGGGCAGGCAGACGATAAGACAAAACTGCAGCCAGTAGGGTGAGTATCAGTGCATTAGGGATGTAGAATCAAAAAGATATTGCAAATACAGTACTCGAAAGTGTTATATCTCAATGCACAGAGTATAAGAAATAAGGTGGATGATCTTGTTGCAATATTACAGATTGCCAGGTATGATGTTGTGGCCATCACTGAATCATGGTTGAAGGATGGTTGTAGTTAGGGGCTGAATGTCCAAGGTTACACGTTGTATCGGAGGGATAGGAAGGTAGGCAGAATGGGTGTGGCTCTGCTGGTAAAGAACAGCAACAAATCATTAGAAAGATGTGACATAGGATTGGAAGATGTTGAATCTTTGTGGGTTGTGGCCTGCAAAGGTAGAAGGACCCTGATAGCAGTATGTACAGGCCTATAAGCAGTAGTTGGGATGTGGACTACAGATTACAATGGGACATAGAAAAAGCATGTCGAAACGGCAATGTTATGATAATCATGAGAGATTTTAACATGTAGGTAGATTGGGAAAAATCAGGTTGGTAATGGATCTCAAGAGAGTGAATTTGTTGAATGCCTATGAAAAATTTGGCTTTTTAGTGCAGCTTGCTATTGAGCCTAATAAGGGATCAGCTATACTGGATTGAGTGTTATATAATGAACTGGAGGCAATTAGGAAACATAAGGTCTTAAAGGAACCCTTAGGAGGCAGTGATCACAATATGATTGAGTACGATTTGAAACTTGATGGGGAGAAAGTAAAGCCTGATGTAGTAGTATTTCAGTGGAGTAAAGAAAATTACAGTGGTATGAGAGAGGAGCTGGCCAAAGTAAATTGGAAGGAGATGCTAGCAGGGATGACAGAACTTGAATTTCTGGGGAAAAAAATTAGGAAGTTGCAGGATAGATGGATTCCAAAAGCAAAGGAAAACTCAAATGGCAAAACAGTACATCCGTGGCTGACAAGGGAAGTCAAAGCTAATGTAAAAGCAAAAGAGAAGGCATACAACAAAGCAAAAATTAGCAGGAAGATAGAGGATTGGGAAGCTTTTAAAACCTTACAGAAAGCAACCAGAGAATCATTACGAGGGAAAAGATGAACTAAATGAGTATTTTGCATCAGTCTTCACTGTGGAAGACACTAACAGTGTGCCAGGTGTTGAAGGGTATGAGGGAAGAGAATCGAGTGCAGTTATTATTACAAGGGAGGTAGTGCTCAACAGACTGAGAGAGATAGCAGTAGAGACATTGGAGCAATTAGTAACTATCTTTCAACAATCATCGGACTCCAACGTGGTTCCAGAGGACCGGAAAATTGCAAATGTCACCCAACTCTTTAACAAAGGAGGAAGGCAAGAGAAAGTAAATTATAGACCAGTTAGCCTGACCTCAGTGGTTGGGAAGATGTTGGAATCAATTGTTAATGACAAAGTTATGAAGTGCTTGGTGACAAAGGACAAGATAGAACAAAGTCAGCATGGTTTCCTTAAGGGAAAATCTTGCCTGATGGAATTCTTTGAGGAGACAAGTAGGATAGATAAAGGGGATGCAGTGGATGTTGCACTTTTGGACTTTCAGAAGGCCTTTGACAAAGTGTCACGCACGAGGCTGCTTACCAAGCTAAGAGCCCATGGTATTACAGCAAAGTTACTGACATGGTTAGAGTATTGGTAGGAGGTAGCGAATGGGAATAAAAGGATCCTTTTTTGGTTGGCTGCCAGTGACTAGTGATGTTCCACAGGGGTTAGTGTTGGGACCACTTCTTTTTATGCTGTATATCAATGATTTAGATAAGGGAATAGCTGGCTTTGTTGCCAAATATGTAGATGATACGAAGATTGGTGGAAGGGCAAATAATGTTGAGGAAACAGGAAGGCCGCAGAAGGACTTAAACAGATTAAGAGAATGGGCAAGAAAGGGGCAAATGAAATACAGCGTTGGAAAATGTATGGACATGCACTTTGGTAGTAGAAATAAATGTGCAGACTATTTTCTGAAAAGGGAGGAAATCCAAAAATCTGAGGTACAAAGAGACTTAGGAGTCCTTATGCAGAACACCTAAAGGCTAACTTGCAGGTAGAGTCAGAGGTGAGGAAGACAAATGTAATGATAGCATTCATTTAAAGAGGTCTGGAATATAAGAGCAGGCATATAATGCTGAGGCTTTATGAGGCACTGGTGGGGCCTCACCTTGAGTACTGAGAACAGTTTTGGGCTCCTCATCTGAGAAAAGATGTGCTGGCATTGGAGAGGGTTCAGAGGAGATTCACAAGGATGATTTTGGGAATGAAAGGGTTATCATATGAGGAATGTTTGATGGCTTTGGGTCTGTACTTGCTGGAATATAGAAGGATGAGGGGAATCTCTTTGAAACCTTTAGAATGTTTAAAGGCGATCAAGGGAATGGCGGCGTAAGGAAAAGGTCTCTCGACAAAAAAGAAGGTAAACTGCCCCAAAATCGAATTTAGACAAATACTTAATATTGCATAACTATATTAATAAAAGGGGCAAGGATGATGTCTAAGAACAAGAATAAAAAGTCCGCTTCGAAGGCTGATAAACATAAAGAGATGCAGCAAGGCGACGAGCCTAGCTCCCCCACGGCAAGCCAGGACAGAGATAATGAGGGGGAATCGGTGACTCTGTCTTTGATTCTCGGAGAGATTCGCGAGTTCCGACAAGATAACAGCAAACAGCTGGAAGATATTAAAGGAGAAATAGTAAAAACTAACTCGCGGATAGATGAAGCCGAAGCGAGGATTGTTGGAATTGAAGGGAAGCTACAAAACGCCGAGGAAGTGATAGCAGAAATGCTGAAGCTACAAGACCAGCTCCAGTGGAAACTAATAGATCAAGAAGGCCGCTCGAGAAGGGAAATGTGAGGATCTACGGAGTTCCCGAAGGTAAACCCGGATTGATGATTCCCTTCGTGGAGAAGCTGCTTAGAGAGAACCTTGATATACCGGCTGCAAAAGACCTACAGATAGAAAGGGCTCACTGCGCGTTGGCACCACAGCCTCCGGCAGGCGCCCAGCCCAGATTGATTCTGATCAGATTTCTCAGTTACAGAACGAAGGAAGAGGTGCTTAAAAGAGCATAGCAAAAGAAAGGTTTCATATGGAACAACTGCAAAATCAGTTTAGACCACGACTACGCACCGGGGATTCTTGCCAGATGGAAGGAATATACAGAAACACGGAGAGTCCTGAAGGAAAATAACATCAGATTCCAGACCCTGTATCCAGCTCGGCTGAGAGTCTTTTACGATGAAGGGACAAAAACTTACGCTACGGTGGAGGAGGCAACGTTGGACCTGGCGGACCGGGGACTACCTATTAAAGTTATCACCCAACCGGAGTCGCTACTGGAGAGGATTCGGCAGAAGTCGTGGCAGCTAGTGGGGCGAGGACGCTCCACTCGAACCAGAGTGTCAAACTACAAGGAAAAGCTGCAAATATTCAGACGCGAATGTACAAAGAATACAGATTAATTAAGAGAAATGACTGAAAAGAGTAAATTGGACTTAAAAGTAAAATGAAAACTGGTAACTGAAAATAAACTGGGCGGAATAACTTGAATGATAGCAATATGGTCGAGACATAAATAGGAGAAAATTCTCTATGATTATTCAAACTGCTGAGGGCCCTCTAACACAGGGTGAAGATAGAGGTTATCCCTCTGAACTGAGGCGGGTCGGTGCTCAGGCCTCACTGTGGGAAGTCGGGAAAAATTTTCAAATGTTATACGTTCAGAAATGTCTAGGGTGTGGTTATATGTCTTGGTTTACTGTTGAGAAGGGATTGCTTACTGTTTGGTTAGAAAAGGAGAGTGCTTTTTTTCTACTAGAGAAAAATGCAAACTGAATTGGTAAAAATAATTTCCTATAATGTTAATGGGGTTTTGAATCCAATTAAAAGAAATAAGATTATGTCTAAATTGAAAAAAGAGAGGGCACAAATAGCTTTCCTCCAGGAAACACATATGAGCCAATCTGAACATGGAAAATTAAAAAGAATGGGTTTTAAGCATGTATTTTATTCATCATATAAATTGAGTCACAAAAGAGGGGTAGCTACTTTAATATCAAGTACTCTTAATTATGAACATATTTCAGAGACTAGAGACAAAGAAGGACGGTTTGTAAAAATCACAGGAAGAATAGAAGGTACAGAAATAACATTGCTGAATGTTTATGCTCCTCCAGGTAGTGAATGGTCATTTTATAGACACACTTTTGACCTAATGGTCAGTTCTCGAGGGGTAGTAATTTGTGGAGGGGATTTTAATATTAGATTAAATCCTATATTAGATTCTTCAAGAATAGTTACTCAGAATAAACCTCTGACTCGGAAAGTGAATTCATTGATGGAGGAGTTGGGAATTATAGATGTCTGGAGGGAATTACACCCTACTAGTAAAGATTATACATATTACTCTTTCCCTCATTCAGCCTATTCAAGGATAGACTATTTCTTTATCTTTAATACAGATAGACTCAGGATAGAAAACTGTAATATTGCAACAATTGATCTGTCAGATCATAGCCCAGTCTCTATGTCTCTAATCCTGGAAAGGAAAATGAGGAAAACACTATGGAGGCTAAACTCACATATACTCAATAACCTGAAAGTAATGGAGAGATTAAGGGGAGAAATCAAAGAATATCTAGACCTTAATGACACGGGAGAAACATCACCAGTGATTTTATGGGATACATTGAAAGCTGTACTGAGAGGGAAAATTATTTCCATTACTACTCACATGAAAAAAATCAATGCACAAAAATTAGCAGACCTTCAAGGAAAATTAAAACAACTTCAAGTTGTAGATAGCAACAGAAGTAATTCAAATCGAAAACAGGAAATTAGGAAATTGCAAAGTGAAATTGGTGATATTTATACGTTGGAAACTCAAAGAAATTTTCTTTACCTGAGACAAAAGAATTATGAAGTAGGAGGTAAATCAGCTAGATTATTAGCATATAAATTACGAAAACAACAAGCAGACAATACAATTCATAAAATAAAGAATCCAAAGACAAAGCTTGTGGAGAGTACAATAGGGAAAAGTCAAGAGAGTTTTGAAACATATTATCGAGAGCTGTACTCCCAACCCCGGGCCCCCAATGAGCCCTATATAGACAGTGTATTGAATTTTTTAGATTTACCTAAACTTACAGATTTACAAAATGAAAGTTTATTAGAACCAGTAACTGTCAAAGAACTGAACGTGGCCATCTCTAGGTTAAAGGCTGGAAAGTCCCCGGGTTCTGATGGGTTTACCTCAGAGTGGTACAAGTCCCTGAAGACACAGTTAGCCCCATTACTACTTAACACCTTTAATTGGATCTTGCAGAGAGGAGAAACTCCACCTTCCTGGAGAGAAGCGATTATTTCAGTTATTCCTAAAGAGGGTAAAGATAAACTAGAATGTGGCAATTATCGGCCAATTAGTGTTCTTAATTTAGATTACAAACTATTTACATCTATATTAGCGCACAGATTGGAAAAGCTTTTACCTGGTCTAATCCATTTAGACCAGATTGGATTTATTCAACAAAGACAAACACAGGACAACATAAGGAGAACTCTGCACATATTAGAACAGGTTAATAAGAACGAGACAGAGACAATGGTAATAGGATTGGACGCTGAGAAAGCTTTTGATTCGGTTAGTTGGGCATTCCTATACAGAGTGTTAGGAAGATTCGGCTTTCAAGAAAGGTTTATTAAAGTAATTCAGACTCTATATGACAGCCCTACAGCCCGAATTAAGATAAATGGGGACCTCTCTGACTCCTTCATTTTAGAGAGAGGCACTAGACAGGGATGCCCAATTTCTCCTCTCCTTTTTGCGCTATATATTGAACCACTTGCCCAACTAATAAGACAGAGCGAAATCGTAAAAGGTATCAAGGTGGCAGGGATTGAACAGAAAGTGGCGTTATTCGCAGATGATGTTTTGGTCTATATGAGTGAACCAGAAAAATCATTTATAGGATTGTTTACACTGTTGGATGACTTTGGGAAAATATCAGGTTATAAAATAAATGTAAAGAAAACGCAGGTTATGTCCCTAAATTATACACCATCCAAAAAATTGCAGGATACATACGATTTTAAGTGGGAAGTTAAATCATTAAAATATTTAGGAATAACCCTGCCGAAGGATCTTTCAACACTGTCACAGGTAAATTATGGGCCATTAATCTCAGAGATAAAAGCAGATATGCATAGATGGAATCTTATCCCCTTTTTAAGTTTAAATTCAAGGATAAATACTATAAAAATGAATATTCTTCCTCGGTTATTATATCTTTTCCGTACTTTACCAGTGGAGGTGGATGATAATCAATTCAGGGAATGGGACAAATGGATTTCCCGGTTCATTTGGCAAGGAAGGAAACCTAGAATTCGATATAACACCTTACAGTTAGGGAAGGAAGGAGGAGGTATGGTTCTTCCTTGCCTGAGAAATTATTTTTATGCCTCACAGATAACCCCTCTGTTATATTGGTGTAATAGGGAATATAAGGCTAGATGGAAGGAAATAGAATTTGGATTAGTTGACAGTTTTCCTCTTCAGGCCTCAATAGCTGACAAAGGATTGATGGCCCAGTTGGAAAAATTTAATAATGCTTGGATAAATCTTACATTAAAAGTATGGCAGAAGGTGGTTAATTCATGTGGAATTAATAACATGTTAAAACTCTTTAGATGGTGTGCATATGATACCGAATTCCTTCCCAACAGAGGAGATAAAAGATTTGAGCTATGGATAAAGAAAGGTCTTACAACCTACCTCTCATTTATAGATAAAAGAGTATTACAAAGTTTCCAAATCCTGCAGGACAAACATGGCCTAGAACATAATGACTTTTTTAGGTACCTTCAAATACGAAACTATGTTAACCAGAGTTGTAGATATACAGACCTATCAACAGTAGAATTAGAACTTTTCAAGATTCTGAATTCGGCTTGCAGTTCAATACCTAGTAAATCAGTTTCTCGCCTATATAATGCACTCTCCCATGCTAAAAATGTAAATACACTGTATATTAAAGAGAAGTGGGAGAAAGAAGCGGGGTTGGTACTTTCAGAGGAGGCTTGGGGGAAAATCTGCAGCTTTCAATGGTCCTCGACTAATTCTTTGACTTGGAGAGAACATTGTTGGAAAAACATTGTAAGATACTTCAAGACCCCATATCAGGAAAAATATAAAGATACAAATGTGATGTGTTGGAGAAGGTGCGGCTCCAAGGAGGCAAATCATTTTCATATTTTCTGGGATTGCCCTAAATCAAGTCTATTTTGGGAAGGTATTCATAGAACATTAGTTAAGGTACTTAGGTCCCAGATACCTCTGAACTTTGAGACGCTCTATTTGGGGCATGTATTGTTCCTTGAACAGAAGGAAGATATAAAGTTGCTGCAGGCCCTCTTAGCGGCAAGTAAGAAATCAATTACTAGAAAATGGCTAAATCCAATACCACCTACATTAGAAGATTGGTACGAAATTATCTTGGAAATATTTAAAATGGAAAAGTTGACTTACTCCCTGAGAACTCAAAAAGAAACATTTTATCTGGAATAAATGGATTGAATATATAACCCCAATGCGAGCAGACTTTAGATGACTCTCCTAATGATTTATATTGCTCTTCTCATCAACACAGTAATATTGCTAATGTAAGCACCCCTAGTCTAAATGTTTGTTTTTTTTTGGAAAATAGAGAATTAACACAAGTAAAGGGAAAGATTTGGGAAAGGGATAAAAAAAATGAAAAAATTAAGTAAATAAGTACATAGGGATTGGATAATTATGTCTGCGGGCAGGAACAAGCACGAACAAATTGGGATATAAACACCTACAATGGTTGGTATATAGGCTTGTATGCAACATTTTGGACTAGTGGAAATGGTCCAGAAGGGTTGTATGGAAACTATTATTACCATTTTTCTTAACAACTAATTTCATTACTTAGCCTAATAGGTTAGATTTACCACAGTACATAATTATCTATTTAAATGTTTATTTTCCTTTTATATCATCTCAATGTGTACTTAAGAAAAATAATTGTAGTTTTATACATACAAAAAAATGGAAAAGGTTATATGTGTGAAAAAAGTACATGATAATTGTGAATTCCTTATCCAAATAAAAATAAAATTAAAAAAAGAATGTTTAAAGGCTTACACATATTAGATGTGGAAAGGATGTTCCCATGGTGGGGGAGTCTAGGGCAAGAGGGCACAGCATCAGGTTAGAGGGACATTCATTTAAAACTGAGGTGCAGAGAAATTCCTTTAGCCAGAGAGTGGTGAATTTGTGAAATTTGTTACTACAGGCCGCTGTGGAGGTCAGTTTGTTGGGTGTACTTAAGACGGAATTTGATAGGTTCTTGGTTGGCCACAGCACCAAAGGTTACGGGGAGAAGGCTGGGAGTGGGGTTGGTGAAGTGAAAAAAAAGAGGATCAGCCATGATTGAATGGCAGAGTAGACTCGATGGGCCAAATGGCCTAATTCTGCTCCTATGTCTTATGGACTTCCAGAGATGGTGGGAAACAGGACAGCGGGGAGCTACAGGTCATCAGGAAACATTCCCAGTCATCCAGATGCATACAGATCTGTAACTGCAGGATGAACTGCCTGCAAAGCAGCATTTACCAAAGACCAGCAAGTCCACAATGGAGTCTGGAGGTCACAGGCCTGACATGTGCATGTCTGGGCCAGAGAATAGAGGTTGGAGGCCTGATGTCCAAGAGTCCCGAAGATGTGCTCGGGTGGAGGTCTGTCTACGTGGGTGGGAAAAGGGCTTGCTTTACTGTTGTTGTTGTTTCTGTTGTTGTTGTTTCTGTTGTTCTGCTGAATGGATCACTGAAGGTCAGGACAAGGCACAGTACCTGTAATTGGGGAAAGACGGGATTGAAGGACACCAGCTTGTAATGTTGGCTTAGCTTCTTCTTGCTTGGTTTCAGATTATTGAAGAGCTTCCCCCGACAGATGGGTCTGGAAACAGTTGTCCACGTGGCCCAGAAATTCTGCATCCAGCGCAAGGTGCTGCTGTACAACAGGATTCGAGACTCGGTGCTTCCTGAGTGCGGAACAGTAGTTATTATCAACTGCCCCAACATCTCAGCGACCACCAGCACAGCGGAGCTCCACTCTCCAGGTTACACTTACCACATCATTCTGGATTTTTCAAAAAATGTGAAAAAAACAATGTGCTCACTCACAGCAAAGTGTAAACACCTGGCCTCCCCATCCGAGACACAGACACATACAGCAGTATAACTCACACCCTTTTGGTACACAAACAGTCACACTAGTGTGAACACCAGTGCAATCACACACTGTTCTTGTACACCCACACTCATATAAACATTAGTGTAAACACACTGTTCCAATACACACTCACTCATGTAAACACTGTTCCAATACACACTTGCACTTGTGTCAGAATCAGAGTCAGGTTTATTATCACCGGCATGTGACATGAAATTTGTTAACTTAGCAGCAGCAGTTCAATGCTATAATCAAACAGAGACAGAGTAAAAAAAAAACATAATAATAAGTAAATCAATTATGTATATTGAATAGATTATTTTAAAATGTGCAAAAACAGAAATACTATACATTAAAAAATGTGAGGAAGTGTTCAAGGGTTCAATGTCCATTTAGGAATTAGATGGCAGGGGGGAAGAAGCTGTTCCTGAATCGCTGAGTGTGTGCCTTCAGGCTTCTGTATCTCCTACCTGATGGTAACAGTGAGAAAAGGGCATGCCCTGGGTGCTGAAGGTCCTTAATGATGGACGCTGCCTTTCTGAGACACTGGTCCCTAAAGATGTCCTGGGTACTTTGTAGGCTAGTACCCCAGATGGAGCTGACTAGATTTACAACCTTCCGCAGCTTCTTTCAGTCCTGTGCAATAGCTCCTCCATACCAGACAGTGATGCAGCCTGTCAGAATGCTCTCCACGGTACCCTGACAGGCTGCACCAGTGTAAATATACTGTTCCAGTACACACTTACACTTGTGTGAACACCAGTGTAAATATACTGTTCCCATTCACATTCACTCTAGTGTAAGTACCCACCATTCCAGTACATACTCACACTCGTGGGAACAGCAGTCTAAATGCACTGTTCCAGTACACACTCACACTTGTGTGAATACCAACGTAAATGAACCGCTCCAGTACACACTCACACTCGTGTTAACACCAGTGTAAACATTCTGTTCCCATTCACATTCACTCTCGTGTAAATACCCACCGTTCAAGTACACACTCACTCGAGCATAAACCGGCATACACAGGGTCAGTCCTTGTGGTCACACTCACCTCTGCCTGATGCATCCAGGTTCATCATTACCGAAAGGTTGACATTCCGGGATCGGAAGAGTTTATAGGAATCATGCACCTCTCCATCTGGCAGCGTTTGCAGGTTGTTTGGGGAGCACAACGCAACGCTGTGGTGGTCAAAGGGGTTTCCCTGGCAGACCCACTGGAGGTCAACGGTGAGGCGCAGGTCAGGTAAGTGAAGAAAGCAGCAGTCATCGTACCTATGGAGGAAGTAAACAATGTCACAGTCAAAGTAACATTTATTATCAAAATACATACATGTTACCATATGCTACCTTAAGATTAATTTTTTAAATTAATTTATTTACAGGAAAATAAAGAAATATAATAGAATTTATGAAAAACTATGCATAAACAAAGACTGACAAACAACTAACGTGCAAATAAAAAATAAATAATACTGAGAATGCGTTGTAGAGTCCTTGAAAGTAAAGCTGTAGGTTGTGGATCAGTTCAGTTGAGGTGAGTGAAGATATTCACTCTGGTTTAGGAGTCTGATGGTTGTAGGGTAGGAACTTTTCCTGAACTCTGTGGTGTGGGACTTAGAAGCTCCTGTATTTTTTCCTGACGGTGGCAGTGAGAAGAGATCATGGCCTGGATGGTGCAGGTCCTCGGTGATGAACGCTGTTTTCTTATGCAATGCTCCATGTAGATGTGCTCAATGGTGGGGAGGGCTTGGCCTGCAAAGTACTGGGCTGTACTCACTACTTTTCCGTTACTGGGCACTGGAGTTTACATACCATACCAGGCCACTGTTTTGCAAACAGTCAGCATACTCTCCCCCGTGCATCTTTAGAAGTTTGTCAAAGTATTAGATGATATGCTAAATCTATGCAAACTTCTAAGGAAGTAGAGGTGTTGTGCCTTCTTTGGTTGGCACTTACTTGTTGAGTGTGATGGGGTGATGCAGTCACTGAAGCAGCCCATTATACCCAACCCCTGATCAGAATAAAGGCTCACCCAATGTCTAGCCCACTCGACTAATGAATCCTATGCACTTGCAAGATGATAAAGCTCACACAAACCCACACAGCATTCTCACCATTCTCCCATTTTCTCTCAGTGCAGCGCTCCCTCAATACAGAAATAACAGAGAGACAAAGAGAAGTACAAGAAAGACAGGGGAGAGGGCAGAAGAGGAGACACGTGTAGAGGGGTAGGGACGTACTTTGATGCAGTTCGCACATTGACATCAAGGTCGCCTGCAAAGCAAAATTGGCAATTCTTCCAGATGAACTGTAACTTGCTCCATTCCCAGTGCATGTTCTCGGTGGTGTTGTATGGATCCTGTAGGATGATAGTATGTAACCAGAGGCATTCATGACAGCCATCCCCTCCCACTCTGCTCTGTGATGGCATCCACCCCATCCCATCTGAACCCTGCTCACAAACCCTCCTTTCACCTTGCCACCCAACACTCTCCTCCTTCCCAAAACTTCACAGTGCCACTGTTTCAATTCCCGCCACTATCTGTTAGGGGCTCGTACATTCTCCCCGTGACTGCATGGGTTTCCTCCGGGTGCTCGGGTTTCCTCCCACTTTCCAAGGATGCAGGGCTTAGGGGAAGTATGTTGTGGGCATGTTATGTTGGTGACAGAAGCATGAAAACACTGCATGACAATCCTCAGATTGTGCTGGTCACTGACGTAAACGACACATTTCACAGTATGTTTCAATTTGTCAATGACCATGTGACAAATAAAGATAATTTTCTCCCTACCTCTTTCCTCCCCTCCATCTCTCATGCCCTACCCACATTACCTTCACCTTGT